>NW_012148618.1:12778706-12792004 GCF_000956105.1 Propithecus coquereli | reverse complement strand
AGAGTGAGACTCTGTCTCAAAAAAAATAAATAAATAAATAAATTAAATTAAATCGAAAAATTGGGTAAGGAGAACCATCATAAGTAACAGAGCGAGACTCTGTCTCAATCAGTAAAATAAAAAAATTGTGTAAGTCGAACCATCGTAAATTGGGGACTATGTGCATATGATACATTCTCTAAAATGTTCATCTCTAAAAACAGAAGGAAAGAAGTTGGAGTTTATAAAGAGAAGGTGATTTAGGGCTTGTGCTTTTGTTTCTGCTTTTTAGTTGCTTTGTAATGCCTTGATCTTTAGATATTTCTCTTTAGCTTTATTTTTTTGTCATTATATATACAAAAAACTTTTTGAAGTAATTTTTTCTTTATCTAACACCAGTCAGATCTCATTAGCAGGCAAAAAGAAAAATCTCCTTGTCTGAATACCCTAGATAATTGATATATTGAAATTTTTTTTTCTTTCAAGAACCAAAATTAAATTAAAATGTCCCCCTGGCTTCCCTACCTTACCAGTTTTATTCACTCTTGATTCTGGTATCAGGTCTCACTACTAGAAGGGGGAAAGAGATGGGAAAGTAGGCAGACACATTTCAGCAAGAATAGAGGAAACACCAAAGCCCTAAAGAGTAATGGTTCCTTTGAGAGTGAGATTTCTAAAGTACAGACCCTAAAAATCTACCATTTAAGGGATTAAAGCTTGAGAAAGGACAACTGCAGACAGACCAAAGCAGTTCTATAGAGTAGTTAAGAACAAAGATTCTACAGTCACACCAAATCATAAATCTACCACTTCTTGACTATGTGACTTGGGCAAATTACTTAATTTCCTTGTGTCTCAGTTTCCTCATCTTTAAAGTGGAAACATTAGTACCCACTTCATAGGGCCACTAAAGGCATTAAATGAGATATAAATAAATGTAAACAAAGAATGATACACGTGCCACAAAAAATAGCACAGGTACAGTCACTCAGTAACTGTTAGGTATTATTTAATTCTTAACAAATTACTTATAAATTAAAAAAATACTAGTCACCCTCTAAATTAAATCTACACAGCAGGAATTGTGTCTTTTACTTATACCATGTAAGGTACATGTATTTAGCTAAATATTTTTCTAATTTATAAATTTTCAAGACAATTTGTGTTTTATAATAATCTATCTGAACCTTAAATTTAAGTTTTTTATATTCATTCTGAATACCAAAGTTGTTTTCCCCTATTCTCCTACTTCACATAAAAGGTCTTTTAAGAAAACCAAGCCAGGTGTGGTAGTGTGGAGTTCAAGACAAGCCTAGGCAACATAGCAAGACCCCATCTCTACAAAATAATAAGAAATAAAATAAAAATTTGCTAGGTATGGTGGCACAGATCTGTAGTCCCAAGCTACTCGGGAGGCTGAGGAGGGAAGATCGCCTGAGCCCAGGAGTTTGAGTTTGCAGTGAGCTATATCATGCCACTACACTCCAGCTTGGATGACAGAGCAAGACTCTGTCTTAAAACAATAAAATTTAATAAAGAATTTTTTTAAATCACCATAAAGTGTTCTGAAAATAGAAAATTCTAGGCCAGGCGCGGTGGCTCATGTCTGTAATCCTAGCACTCTGGGAGGACGAGGTGGGTGGATCGCTCAAGGTCAGGAGTTCAAGACGAGCCTGAGCAAGAGCGAAACCCCGTCTCTACTAAAAAAATAGAAAGAAATGATCTGGACAACTAAAAATATATATAGAGAGAAAAAATTAGTTGGGCATGGTGGCACATGCCTGTAGTCCCAGCTACTCGGGAGGCTGAGGCAGGAGGATCGCTTGAGCCCAGGAGTTTGAGGTTGCCGTGAGCTAGGCTGACGCCACGGCACTCTAGCCCAGGTGACAGAGCAAGACTCCGTCTCAATAGAAAAAAAAAAAATTAGTGTAAATGAAAGTGATTTTTGATTATTTTATTGCTGTTTTGGTAATAAACTTAGCATCTATATATAGAATTTTCTTTTTTTGTTTTGAGACAGAGTCTGGCTCTGTCGCCCTGGCTAGAGTGCCGTGGCGTCAGCCTAGCTCACGGCAACCTCAAACTCCTGGGCTCAAGCGATCCTCCTGACTCAGCCTCCCGAGTAGCTGGGACTACAGGCGCATGCTACTGGGCCCGGCTAATTTTTCTATTTTTAGTAGAGACGGGTCTCGCTCTTGCTCAGGCTGGTCTCCGAACTCCTGAGGTCAAGCGATCCTCCCGCCTTGGCCTCCCAGAGTGCTAGGATTACAGACATGAGCCACCTCACCCAGCCTACCCTGATAAATTCATAAAAACAATAAACTCCCATTTGTATTGGTCCTTATCTTTTTAAGAAGGTGTTGCTCATTTGTTAGCTTAATTTTGTGTGTGTGTTTAAATACACGGTCTCTGTTCTCTGAGCATTCTTGTTGCTAAAAAGAAAAGAAAAAAGGGGAAAAAAAAAAAAGAGCAGATCAGAGCACACTGCAAACTCAAACTCTTAGGCTCAGCTCAAGCAGTAATCCTGCCTCAGCCTCCCAAGTAGGTGGGACTACAGACATGCACCACCATGCCCAGCTAATCTTTTTGTTTTTTTGTAGAGATGGGGTTTCACTATGTTGCCCAGGCTGATCTGGAACTCAAGTGATTGTCCCGCCTTGGCCTCCCAAAGTGCTGGGATTATAGATATTCTCCACCGAGCCCAGCTGTGTTAATTTAATTTAATCCACTTTCAACAGTTAAGCTATAATAGCCTGTTTGTCAAAAATCTATATTTTTTTAAATTAACAATAAAGACTGAACATACAAACACATACATACACGCGAAGGAACAAAGGATTACACGGTTTTTCACTCAATCCTCATACAGGGTGCTCGATTCGGCAGCACATACATTAAAATTGGAATGATACAGAGAAGATTAGAATGGCCCCTGCGCAAGAATGATACACAAATTCGTGAAGCATTCCATATTTAAAAAAAAAAAATCCTAATAAAGGATTTCGCACCACATCTATACTAAAAATATATTTAGCTTTCCCAAATCATCTCTAGGGATAAATTCCACCTTTTTACAATTTCATAGCACTGTATCAAAGCTTCCTACAACTTCATAATTTGTTGAGACTTGTGGAAACAAAGATATTTTACAAAAGTAAAAAATTTCTGTTTATCCTTATCCTATGCAAAATCAGCCAAGACTAAAAATTCAAATCAAGGTAAGAGTAGTTGATTCCATTTTTTAAAATTATTCTAGATTGCATTACTAGATCAAAACTCTTTAATAAATCCATTTTTCTTAATGGGAAAAGAAAGTCCATATTCATATATATTTTTCACATAAAAGACTTAAGATCTTGGTCTAAGAGCTTGGGAGTCTAAAAGCTCTTCAGGCAGTACATAAAAAAACACAAAATTATACAAGTCTTTCCTTAAAGAGTAAAAACCAAATTATATAAACTCTGTTTCTTCCTTTACTTTTTCCTTTCTTCTAAAGTGATACCAATCTTGACATAAATCAGTCTAAATAGTACGATGTAAGGGTTGTTGAAGTGTCATCCAAAAATATTTCCCTCATAAACACGCCTCCATCACGTGTGATTTTAGTCCCAGTAGGTTTATTGTTGTAGGTTAAGGGAGGAGTTGGCAAACTACTACACCCCACAGATAAAAATGGACTTCAAATATACTTTTAAGATACAGTGGAGTATGAATTATCTTGTTATCAAATTAAATGGCAAAGCATTGCTTATCATGCAAAGACACTCCCACTTGTAATCCTAGCTCTCTGGGAGGCCGAGGCGGGCGGATTGTTTGAGCTCAGGAGTTCGAAACCAGCCTGAGTAAGAGCGAGACCCTGTCTCTACTAAAATTAGAAAGAAATTAATTGGACAACTAAAAATATATAGAAAAAATTAGCAGGGCATGGTGACACACGCCTGTAGTCCCAGCTACTCGGGAGGCTGAGGCAGGAGGATCGCTTAAGCCCAGGAGTTTGAGGTTGCTGTGAGCTAGGATGACACCACGGTACTCTAGCCTAGGCAACAGAGTGAGACTCTGTCTCAAAAAAAAAAAAAGACACTCCCGCTGTGCTAAAAGAATACAATATACATCAACATTACCACACTAAGTACTCATCACCAGTATTTCCAACTCACCAGAAAACAGAAAAATTATAAAATATAAAATAATCTCATCACAGCTAAATTTCTTCACAAAAATAAAAACTACAAATGAGGATGCAACCAAAAAAGAATGCTTCACAAACTAAGATTTCACGATGATTTCTTAAGCATGACACCAAAAGCATAGGTAACAAATTTTAAAAAGAGATAAATTGGACTTCATCAAAATTTAAAACTTTTGTACATCAAAGGATACTATTAAGATAGTGAAAATACAACCCACAAAATAGGAGAAAATATTTGTAAATCATGTCTGATAATAGATTAATATCTAGAATATAAAAAGAATTCCTACAACTCAGTAACAACCAAAAAAACTCAATTTAAAAGTGGGCAAGGCCAGGCACAGTGGCTCATGCCTATAATCCTAGCACTTTGGAAGGCTGACACGGGAGGATCTCTTGAGGCCAGGAGTTCAAGACCAGCCTAAACAAGAGTAAGACTTCCCCACCTCTACATACATACGTACATACACACATAAATAAATAAATAAATTAGTGGGCGTGGTGATACGTGCCTGTAGTCCCAGCTACTCAGGAGGCTGAGACAGGAGGATCGCTGGAGCCCACGAGTTTGAGGTTACAGTGAGCTATGATGATGCCACTGCACTCTAGTCCAGGTAACAGATCAAGACACTCCCCTTCCCCCCAAAAAATGGGCAAAGGACTTGAAGAGATATTTCTCCATAGAAGATATACAAATGGCCAATGAAAGCACATAAAAAGATATCTAATGTCATTAGGAAAATGCAAATCAAAACCACAATGGGATGCCATTTCATACCCACAAAGATTGCTGTAATCAAAAACATAATAACAAGTGTTGGCTAGGTTATGGAGAAATCGGAACTCTCACGTTCTGTTGGTGGGAATGTAAAATGGTACAGGTACTTTAGAAAAAAGTTTGACAGTTCTTCAAAAGGTAAGCATAGAGATATCATATTACCCAGTAATTCCACTATTAGGTATAGATCCAAGAAAAATGAAAACATATGTTCACACAAAAAAATATGCACGTGAATGTTCATAGCACAATTATTCATAGGAGCCAAAGAGTGGAAACAACCTAAAAGTCCATCAACTAAAGAACAAAATGTGCTATATCCATACAATGAAATATTATTCAGCCATAAAAAATAATTAAGTACTGATAACATGCTACAACATGGATGAAGCTTGAAAACATTATGCTAAGTGGAAAAGGCCAGTCACAAAGGACCTCATTGTGTATGATTACATTTATATGAAATATTCTAAAATAGGAAGAAATCCATGGAAATAGAAAGTAGATTGATGGCTGCCTAAGGCTGGGAAGATGGGGGTGTGGGAGGATAGGGAGTAACTGTTAAAATGTACAGAGTTTCTTTCTGGGATGCTGAAAATGTTCTAAAATTGATCGTGGTGATGGTTGCACAACCATGAATATACTAAAAACCATCGAACTGTATACTTTAAATGAGAGAATTTTACGATATATGAATTTTATCTCGATAAAACTTTTTTTAAAAATCAAGAGTAGGCCAGGCGCGGTGGCTCACGCCTGTAATCCTAGCTCTCTGGGAGGCCGAGGTGGGCGGATTGTTTGAGCTCAGGAGTTCAAAACCAGCCTGAGCAAGAGCGAGATCCCGTCTCTACTAAAAATAGAAAGAAATTAATCGGACAACTAAAAATATATAGAAAAAATTAGCCAGGCATGGTGGCGCATGCCTGTAGTCCCAGCTACTCGGGAGGCTGAGGCAGGAGGATCGCTTGAGCCCAGGAGTTTGAGGTTGCTGTGAGCTAAGATGACGCCACGGCACTCTACCTCTGGCAACACAGTGAGACTCTGTCTCAAAAAAAGAAAAAAAAAAAAATCAAGAGTAAAGGCTTACAAATATATGTTAAATAGAGTACTAATGTCACAAAGCTGAGATTCAAATGATGTGTAACCTTATGTCAATTATAAGAAAAAAATTATATCACTTCTCTGGGCTAAATTTAACTCATTTGCAAATTCTCAGTGATTTTAAAGTCAGTGAGAACTACAAGACAATTAAACAATGAACATCAAGCTGCATCTCAACTCCTTAGTTTAGCATAAAAGGACCTCAACACTCTCTCTGGATTCAGCTTTCTTTCTCATTACTGCTGCATGTTGAACTACTCATTATTTCCTAAATATGCCCCATGCTCTTTTATAACTGAACCTTTGCATTTATAATTGCCACTATTAAGCATCTTCTCTCTGCCTTCAGAGTCCACAAATTCACCAGCATCATTCTCCCTAATCTCTTCCTATTGAATCATCTTCATTCTTAAAAGTCTAGTGCTTTTATGAAGCCTACCTTAAAGCCCTTACTGGGTAAACACTGGCCTTCTTTAAATCATCAAAGGATTTTGTTTATAATTCTCTTTTGGTGCAAGGCAACCTAGCTCTTGCCATGCTTGACAGATTGGTCAGCATGCTCACAGTCATCCCTCAAGGCAAAAGCTCTACCAATATTGTGCCTTGCAGATTAAGGAGCTGTGTGGTGGCCTCTTATGTCACCTTAATCTCCACATAAACACCACATACCCATGATCCCTGGGCCTAGCTAATTGGATAGGGGGATGCACTTGACCCAAAAGTCTGACAAAATGTCCATCAGCTTGTGAGGAAAGAGCCTACAGAAGAACTTAGGCCAACTGGAATGACAGGCAGACTCTCTCTTTTAAACACACAAATGCACTCCCTCACTCTCTCTCTCTCAACCAAATAGAAAGTGGGAAAAGATTCATGTGGGTGGAAGCAAGAACAGAAATTAAAACATTGCCAGAGAAAAGGCCGTAAGACAGCATGGTAATACATGAGAGGAAACCATAAAGTAAGGAAAAGCATATACAAGGAAAAGGGTGAGGTTGGGGTTGGATGAGACAGGAACAATATAACCACAAAAAAAAAAAAAAAAGACACTAACAAACCCCAATATAGGAGGAGAATGACAAATTCTTGTGCAGAAAAGGATGTAAAGTCTGGGCACACACCTATAGTCCCAGCTACTTGACAGGCTGAGGCATGAGGATCACTTGAGCCCGGGAGTTTGAGTCCAGCCTGGGCAACACAGTCAGAAACTTGTCTCTAAAAAAAAAAAAAGAGGGAAAGAGGGAAGGGTGGAAAGGAGGAGGGAAAGAACGAAAAGAAGACAGTCTCTACAGTGTCAGTGAATTCTTCCAGTTCCCTAACTATATGCCAGTCTCCTTGAGGCCTGGCTATATCCTGGATTACTGTGCGATTCCACAGTCCCTTTTACCACAAAGACTCACCCAGTTCCTGAAGAAACTCAAGTATCTCTTCGTTATCTGTGACGGAAAGAAGGCTAACATACACTAATAACTAACTCTTCTAAGCAGTCATCTCCTTAAAGGTAAAGACTAGGTTTATCCAACTTGGGGTCACCAAGAGTACCTGGAGCTGTGCCTCTTAGAAAGCTCAGTGATCACTATATTTGCTATATAAATATTGAATAAACAAAATCTCAGATATGCAGATTGTTCTAAGACAGAGGCAATCTAGACATGGAGGAAAATTCAGAGACATTAGACTCTTCCTCTGTACATAAAGAGGTCCAAAACAATGGGAGAGACACTGATCCCACCTGTAACTATAAGTGACCAAGACATAAATCAATCAAAGCATTAGATTCTCCCAGCTATAACTGGGTCAAAGATAGACACCTCGTTCCATTCTGGCCAATGACAGTCAGACTTGGGACTTTTGTTTGCATTCCTGGGTGAAGACAGGCTCTCCTTGCTACTGCACTTAGACTGGAAGGGCAGCAACTAGAGCTGTTTGAGCCATCTTGCCACCAAATGAAACCTAAAGATCAAATCAACATCCAGTGGAAAACACATTTGAGTTCAGAGAAGGAAAGAGACTAGGTCCTGGTGACATCATCTAAACCACAAAAGCCATGCCTGAAACCAGTGCTTTCCTTGGACTTATCCGTAACATAAGGCAAAATATTTTCTTTTTAAGCCAATTTGGTTTGAGTCTTCTGTCACTCGCAACAAAGAGTCTTAACTCATGCAGAAGCTCTCCAAAATCCATAGTTCACATTTCTCTTCAATTTTAATTGTTAAAAAAAATCTAGCATATTTTAAAATTAAAAATTACCCCATATCCTCACATCCTAATAGTTAATCATTTCTATTTACTTCTAGTATATATCTACAAGTCAATCAATTTTAAAGTGATAATCACTCTACCCTAAAATGATCCCTGTCACCACAACTCCCTGAACCTGAGCCTTTTAGCCCCTCTGCTATCATGGGAGTACTTGGACACAGCCTTGACCACATTTTCCCTGGGAGCCTTTACTTAACAAGCAACTTCAACTCTGCTGGAGTCAACCCCTCACCCAGAATATGGCCTTTGTTTCCTTTGTCATTAACTTTATAAAAAGCATTTACCACCTCTATGCAATCAAGTCATGTACTATCTGGAACTTTAAACCAGTTTCAGTACCAAAATAACTTGAGCAAAGTTCAGACAACTGAGCTAATCAATAACTTCCAACATTCCCTTTGATCTCTTATAATATTAGGCCATATTAACCCCACCATGATCTATACTCCTAGTGTGTATGTCCTCAACCCTGTTTTCTTCCACAGTCAGTGCCCAAATCTTTTCCACTATGCCCAAGACAATAATCATTCTATTGTTACCAAACCTGAGGTTTCCTCGGTCTTTGTGAACAATGTTCCTTCCACTTACTTACCTTGACTTAAACCTGGCTGACCTTCCTAAAGTATAGTTCTCTCTCTTTACTGCAACCCATATCCCTATAGAGCCAGAAATGACTGTCATTCTCTTGCCTTTCTACTGCAGCTTCCAGATAATGATCATTTTCCTTTATTGCCCCACCTTCAAGATACATAGTCATCCCTTGGTATGCACAGGGATTGGTTCCAGGACCCCTGTGGACCAAAATCCATGGATGCTCAAGTCCCTCATATAAAATGGCACAATGTTTACATATAATCTACACACATCCCCCCAGATACCTTTTTTTTTTTTTTTTGAGAAAAAGTTTTGTTCTGTTGCCCAGGCTACAGTGGCATCATTATAGTTCATTGCAACCTCCAACTCCTGGGCTCAAGCAATCCTTCTGCCTCACCTTCCTAAATAGCTGGGACTACAAGTGCACAACACCACGTCTTGCTAATTTTTTAATTTTTTGTAGAGAAAGGGCCTCATTATGTTGCTCAGGCTGGTCTCGAACTCCTTGCCTCAAGCAATCCTCCCACCTCAGCATCCCAAAGTGCTAGAATTACATGTGTGAGCCACTGCACCCAGCCCCTCTTGTATACTTTAAATCATCTCTAGATTTACTTAATACAATGTAAATAGTTGTTATACTATATTTTTTATTTGTATTATTTTTACTGTTGTTGGGGGGGGGTATTGGTTTTTTTCCCTGAATATTTTTGATTTATGGTTGGTTGAATGAGAAACTGCAGATATCATGGGCCAACTATTAATATATCTTCTCATCACTAGCATCTTCTGATCCCCTGGTAATAACACATCATTCACTGAAAATCTTGGAACCTAGCTGACAGTCTTCTTTAGTAAATTTCCTATCACAATTCTGGGATATTTCAACACCCATGAAAATGATCTAACTATTGTACATTAGAATTCACAGACCTCTTTAGTTCCAGAGATCTTTAGCTCAACTCTATTTTAGGCATCTATTCTTTACTTCTTTAACTGGGGATCTTGTCGTTATTTGAAACTGCTCCCTCTTGATGACTCTAGCACCTCACAAAAATCTTACTCTGACCATTTCTTCACCTTGACTTTAAAGAAAGCTCCTGTCCCTCAATCCCTCTGATTTCCCCCCACCCATATCCTATGACTGGATATTTAAATCTCTTAGCAGCAACTCAGATCACTTGGGGAACCTGCGGCCTTCTGATTTCAAGATTGTTCTTTTTTAAGCAGCAAGGGAGGCAAGAAAAGCTTCACCTTTATCTCCTACTCCCCTTTTAATAAAAGGATTTGTTCTGTAAAATTTGAATTCAGTCAAAAGGCCATAATTAAGGACCTATAAGGCCACATATGGCCTTAAGGCCGCAGCTTCCCCACCCCTGCCAGATGAATGCTATTTCTGGGAACTGAAATGCTCTAAAGAAAAACCATACTAGACGCACTGATACCACTATAAAGTCTCAAACTTCAGTCCTTTATCATAAACTTAACTAAATCCCTCTTCTACTCCCCTCAACAACTCTTTTCAATCATTTTCTCTCTCAAGTTCCCCCAGACAGCCCCTGCCCAGGACCCTCACTCTCAACCAACAACCTTTCTTCCAATCTTATAGAGAAATGTAAGTTATCAGGTGTACCCTCCCACCACCCCACAACCCTACCTATAACTTTATCTATATCCATACCGCTCTGCTTACCTACTTTTCTTTCAGTCCTAGAAAATGAGGTGTCTTTCCTCCTGTTCAAAGCCAGCCCATCCACCTGTACCCTTAACCACACAGTCACCCTCAACCCCTTCCTACCTCCTTCAACAACTTGCTCAATCAGCCATACCATATCTTCAATCGTGAATCTTTCCTTCTCTATTAGCACCTTTCCCCTAAGCACATATACAAGGTCAGTTCTTATCTCAAAAGAAAATCCTTGTTGTCTTCCATCCTGTCTTTTTCCTTTTCTCAGCAAATCTTCCCAAAGACAAGTTATTCTCTTCGTCTCTCTTTCCCTCTCCCCTCTTCTCTCACTCCCCTCTCCTCCTTTATCACCTACCACTCACTCTTCCACCTTCCACCAACTTTGTAATGGGGATTCCACCTTCAACTCCCTACTGAAACTGCTGTTGTTAAGGTCACCATGACTTCTTAATTGCCAAACTGAATGAACATTTTTCCTTTCTTTTTCTTTCTATACCTATCTATCTATTTAACACTGTTACTGTCTCCCTGTTAAAATTTTCTACTCATTAGCACGTTGGCCAGTACACAGTAGACAGTAGCCAGTGGCGTCAAATACTTTAGGCCAAATGAAAAACGGAATAAAATGGAACACTATCACGCATTTCTCCACCTGAGGTATAAGGAAGATTCCATATCCCTTAAGTTAATAAACTACAAACATCAAGGGCCAAATTAGACTAAGCAGCACATATCGATAGTAGAACAATCAGCTCATTTATATGATTTTCTCCAATCATCCTTGGCATCCAGAACTCATAAACAGAAACCCAGGACTGACAATTAGCAAGGCAAAGTAATGGAAATGCTAAAAGAATCTAAAGTGCTAAGAAAAGCACAATGCAAACCTTTTTTTTTGTCTTTTTTACTAAATATCATGTGTTACAGAGACTCTCTACATATGATAAAAACTATACCTATGTATCATGGGGAGTACACATACTAAGTGGAAAAGAGCCAGGTGCAGTGGCTCATGCCTATAATCCCAGGACTTTGGGAGGCCAAGGAGGGAGGATCACTTCAGGCCAGGAGTTCAAGACCAGCTTGGGCAACGTATCAAGACCCTATCTCTACAAAAAATTTAAAAATTAGCCGGGCATGGTAATGCGCACCTGTAGTCCCAGCTACTGAGAAGGTTAAGGTTGAGCCCAGCCTAGGCAACAGAGGGAGACCCTGTCTCACAAAATAAAAAAAGAGACACCCCATACAGTGGAGTATGCCATAAAAAAAGTTAAAAGTGACAGATGAGGAGAAAATATTAAACATACTTAAAAATCCAAGGATTAACATCTGGATTAATACTCAAAACACAAGAAACTCCTACAAATCCTGATAATCTGACAAAAATTGTGAATATGCAATTCAAAGAAAAATAAATATAAAAGTCCAATAAGGATATGAAAAGATGCCCAACTTCACCACTAATCAGAGAAATAAAAATCAAAACAAGATATCAATCATTTTCCAGACCAGTAAATATTTAAAATTTCAATAATATCTAGTTTGGCAGAAGGTGTGGGAGGAAATAGGTACCCTCACACATTAAAGGCAGAAAGATATACTGGCGTATCAGGCCAGCAATTTGACAATATTTATCAAATTTTAAAAGCACATACATTCAATCTAGCAATTTCTCTTCTTTGTATTATCTACCATGTCTAGATATATGAACATTTACACAAAGAAATATAAACAAGGAACATTAACAAAGATTTTACTATAGTAATGATTAAAATAGGAAAAATCTAGAAAATATCCCATTGAAGGGCATTTAAGTAATGGTTAAATAAATTATGGAACAATGATATTATACAATAGTATAAACTAAATTTTAATTTAGCTTATATTCATATAAAGCTAAATATATAAATATTTCCATAAAACTATATACAAATAAGGAAAAATCACTAAAATATATCAAATGGAAAAAGGAAGTCTTTATGTTTATATTTAAGTTTAAAAAAACAACTATAGCCCAGGCCTGGTAGCTCATGCCTGTAATCCTAGCACTCTGGGAGGCTGAGGCAGGGGAATCACTTGAGCCCAGGAGTTTGAGGTTGCCGTAAGCTATGATGATGCCACTGCACTCTAGCCTGGACAACAGAGCAAGACTCTGTCTCTAAAAGAAAAAAAACTATAGGTTGAACATCTCAAATCCAAAAATCCAAAATCTGAAATACTCCAAAATGAAACATTTGGGCACCGACATGATACTCAATGGAAAATGTGCATAGGAACATTTTGAATTTCAGGTTTTCAGATTTGGGATACTCAACTGGAATGCAAATATTTATTCCAAAAATCTGAAAAAATCCAAAATCCCAAACACTTCTGGTCCCAAGCATTTTGGATAAGGGATACTCAACCTATATATTTTACCACAATTTTTAAAAATTGGGAAAAAACAACTATATCTGTGTGTATATATATATATATATATACATATACATAAACGCAGATGAAGAAGTCAAAAAAGATGCATACCAAGTTATTAATAGCAGATCGATGGGGAGGGGAGAAAGATCTGGAGGTAGAACAGGCTAGAAAGAAAATATCATGAAAAAATTCTTCCTTTTCTAATCTATACATTTTTGTATCGCTTGAGTTTTTTACCATAATGTTTTACTTTTATGTTTTTTTTTTTTTTTTTTTTTGAGACAGAGTCTCACTGTGTT
>NW_012148618.1:12775845-12777603 GCF_000956105.1 Propithecus coquereli | reverse complement strand
TCTTTGTTTTAATTTAATGGTAGAAACAGAAGGTAGAGGAAGAGGGAAGAAAATATAAGGGAAAATATATCAGTTAAGTAAATCTAAAGGAAAATTAGTGAACATCTTCCAAAAAGGAGAGGAAAATTAAAAGGAGATAACTAATTCATTCAAGAAACACTGTGCTCTTACTATGTGTTAGGCTCTGTGCTAAGTGCTAGGGAAAGAAAAAACATGGACTAAATGCAATGTAGTATCAGCTGGGTCCTGGAATAGAATAAGGACATTAGCGAAAAAAACTAGTGAAATACAAATAAAGTCTGAAATTCATTTACTAGTATTATACCAATGTTGGTTTGTTAGTTTTGACAAATGTACCACAGCAAAGTAAGATATTAACTTTAAAGGAAACTGAGTGAGGCATATACAAATCTCTCTGTATTGGCTGGGCACGGTGGCTCACACCTGTAATCCTAGCACTCTGGGAGACTGAGGATTGCTTAAGCTCAGGAGTTTGAGATCAGCCTGAGCAAGAGCGAGATCCTGTCTCTACTAAAAACAGAAAAATTAGCCGGTTGTGGTGTGCTCCTGTAGTCCCAGCTACTCAGGAGGCTGAGGCAGGAGGATCACTTGAGCCCAGGAGTTTGAGGCTACAGTGCACTATGTTTGCAATGTGGATAGCCACTACACTCTGGCCTGGGCAACATAGAGACCACTGTCTCTTAAAAACAAACAAAAAAACCACAAACACACTATACAGCTGTATAAAAGAACTTTCTTTGTATTCTTATTCTATAAGCTTTTTTCTACTTTTGAATTTTTTTTTTTACTTATAAACTTTCTTAAAAAATAAGACACAAACACACACATCAGCCTAAGCCTACACAGATCAGGATCATCAGTACCACTGTATCCCACCTCTACATCTGGTCCCACTGGAAGGTCTTCAGGGATAGTAACAGGCATGGAGCTGTCATCTCCTATGGTAACAATGCCTTCTTCTGAAATATTTCCTGAGGACCTGCCTGAGGCTGTTTTACAGTTAACTTTTTTTCACAAGTGAAAGGAATACACTCTAAAATAATGATAAAAAGCACAGCACAGTAAATACAAAAACCAGCAACACATTCATTATCATTATCAAGCATTATGCACTGTACATAATTCTATATGCTAAACGTTTATACGACTGACAGCACAATAGGTTTGTTTATACCAGCACCACAAACATATGAGTAATGCATTGTGCCACGACACGTTAGGACAACTACATCACAAGGCAACAGGAATATTTCAGCTCCATTATAATCTTATGTGACAATTGTGTCATAAGCAGTCCGTCATTGACCAAAATGTCATTATGCATGACTGTATTTGTAGCTGGGAGTTAATCTTTAAAATAGGGTATCACATAGAAAGTAATTAAGACCAGGTAAAATAAACGTTTATTTTTTAAAAAGTATTCTGTCAAAACATTATTTACTTTTAAATTTTTGATATGGAGTAAGCATAAATTTGTACTTTTACGTGTTCTTTTTATTATTATTACATGAAGAACTCTTCAAAACATACCATACAAATTGACCACTGGTTCAGAATAATTAGACATAAACTACATATTTAGCACTTATTTACTTAGCACTATAACAGCAACTAAGAGAACTGAGAAGTATAAGACAAGTTCCCAATCTTAAGAAACTTACTTTCACCGGGCACAGTGGTTCACGCCTGTAATCCTAGCACTCTGGGAGGCCGAGGCGGGTGGATTGTTTGAGCTCA
>NW_012148618.1:12773106-12775550 GCF_000956105.1 Propithecus coquereli | reverse complement strand
GCTGACGCCACAGCACTCTAGCCCGGGCAACACAGTGAGACTCTGTCTCAAAAAAAAAACAACAACAAAAAAAGAAACTTACTTTCTAATAAGGAATATGAATCAAACGTGAAAAAATGAAAGAAAAACAGATAACATAAATGAAGTGTTAAATCAAATGGAATACATTGATGCTGTAGGAATTCAGAAACAAGAAAAACAACAAAGACTAAATGGAATCACCAGAAAGTTCTACAGAGTACAATCCAGGAGAAAACACCCTCCTTATCCAGTTCTAACCATTATCAAAATAAGATTCCACTGAGCAGTCATCAGCAAAAATCACTTCACTAGACTATTTTGATAAGTTAAACATGTATGGTCTTTGCCTCGAAGTGTTTATAATCAAAGGGGATACAGAATAAATATCAATTAAAAGATCACCAAGGGGGCTCCTGAGTGCTAGCAATAATAATTCTTTCTTGATTCAGGTGCTAAATCAAGGGTGTATTTATTTTACAAAAATTCATCAAGCTGTACATTTATGATATGTGCATTTTTCTATATGTATGTTACACTACAGTTAAAAGATTAAAAAAAAAAGATCAGGAGCTGGGTGTGATGGTGCACATCTATAGTCTCAGCTATTCAGGAGGCTGTGGCAGAGACACTGCTTGAGCCTAGGAGTTTGAGGCTGCAGTGCCCTATGATCACACCTGTGAACAGCCACTTCACTCCAGTCTGGGCAGCATAGCAAGACCTGTCTCAAAAAAACAAAAGATTATAGCTCCAGTCCTAACCATTCTCATAAATTATAGACTGTAGTTACATGTATCCCACTGCCTACTCGGCATCACCACCTAGATGTCCCTCCCCAACCTCAGATACCATCTTTCCTTTAAAAATCAAAATCCCTCCCTACCTTTCTATTTCAATCAATGGTACAAAGTGGAGTCCAAGGTGGAATACCTTGGACTCAGAGGACCCCTCCAACTCAGGTAATTCAGCGAGTCCTATTTCAAATCCAGACAGAAGCAAGACCTTCAAAAATTCTGAAGGAAAATGATTTCCAACCTAGAGTTCTATTATTCTATATTTATGGATGGTGAAGTTGGTGGGTCTATGATTGTAGTTATCAATACTAGGCCTGATGTGACAGACAAAACTCTAGGCCTGATGTCTGTTTTTATAAACAATTCTATTTGAAGACAGCCATGTCCATTCATTTACATATCGTCTATGACAACTTTTGCCCTACAACAGCATAGTTGAGTTGTTGAGACAAAGACCCTCTGGCTCACAAAGCCTAAATATTTACTATCTAGTCCTTTACAGAAAAAGCTTGCCAGCCCTTGGTCAATTAATATAAAAGCCAGTGACAGCCATTAAGAACTGATGGGAATGATTTTGGATACACTTTTGGAAAATCAAGATAAAATTACAATGGCACATTTTCCTGAAAAAACAGGTTTCCAATACTTTTTGAACACAGAGCCAAGAGATCAGTTTCTGATTGTTACACAAGTACTTACCTCCTGCCGTTTCAGGAATTCTGGAGAAAGCATCTACAAAATGTACAGTCATCATTAAATTATTTGGAGAATATTATAAAATGTGTAGACTTTCCAAAGGTTTTGTTTCATTTATTCTCTGGCTACCCATCTTTTGAATGTTTTGCTATTTATTAGTACCTCCAATGAAGGTGGGCAGGGAAAAACAAAATCACATAAAAGCCAAGCTAGTCAGTTCTGTTATATCAGCAGGTAAACATCTACTGGGAAAAGAGTTGGAAACCATTATAATGTGTTAGCAAAACTAAAATTTTAAATACCTACTGTGATACTGTAATATAATAAGAAATATACATTTGGTCTCTACCCCCAGATCGAGACAGAGCTCCTAAGACCTTTGTAATTTCCTAAATGATAAGAGCATCTGACACAGAGCTCTTAAATCCCTTGGAAGTTTCCTAGGTGATAGAAGCATATTTTGCTCTCATGAGGCAACTCTCGGTGAGCTCCTAGATAGCCTCAGGATAGGGGATTGTTGCCAGGGGAACCAACCAAGTGATCAGAAGGTTGGAACTTTCAGTCCCATCCCACCCCTGACCTCCTGGGGAGTGGGGTGGGGCTAAAGGTTGAGCTGATCACCAATGGTCAATGATTTAATCAATTATGCTTACATAATAAGGCCTCCATAAAACCCAAAAGGACAGGGTTTGGAAAGCTTCCAGACTGCTAAACACATGGAGGTGCCAGGAGAGTAATGTGCCCAGAGAGGGGATGGAAGCTCTGTGCCTCTTCCCACAGACCTTGCCCTATGTATCTCTTCCATCTGGCTGTTGATCTGCATCCCCTATAATATCCTTTATAATAAGTGGGTAATCGTAAATAGTGTTTCCCATGTTCTGTGAGCCACTCCAGCAAATTAACTGAACCCAAGGTGGTTGTGGGAACCTCCAATTT
>NW_012148618.1:12765855-12768841 GCF_000956105.1 Propithecus coquereli | reverse complement strand
CTATATATTTTTAGTTGTCCAATTAATTTCTTTCTAATTTTTAGTAGAGACGGGGTCTCGCTCTTGCTCAGGCTGGTTTCGAACTCCTAAGCTCAAACAATCCGCCCGCCTCGGCCTCCCAGAGAGCTAGGATTACAGGCGTGAGCCACTGCGCCAGGCCGGTACTGGGCCTTAAGTGTCAAGCTAAATAAGGAATCCAAACTTGTTTCAACTTGATTCCATTTACTATGAGAAGCCACTAAAGAATTTTATTGAGAGGAATCTGATCAGATCTCCACCTAGACAATTATCTACCTGTTTCTAAAGGTACCTGAGGTATTCATTTCATTTACTAAAAAACAAAACTTGACATTAAAAAAAAAGGAAGCCTAGAAGCATAGCAATAGGTTCACAGTGGTAATTAGCATATTGGAAATTTTTATTTCCTTCTTCGTGCTTATCTATATTTTTCATATCTTCTCAAAAGAAAACTGCTTTTATAATTCAAATATAAAAATAAGTATTTTTTTCACTCTGTTGCCAGGGCTAGAGTGCCATGGGGGTCAGCCTAGCTCACAGTAACCTCAAACTCTTGGGCTCAAGCGATCCTCCTGCCTCAGCCTCCTGAGAAGCTGGGACTACAGACATGCACCACCATGCCCGGCTAATTTTTTCTATATATTTTTAGTTGTCCAGCTAATTTCTTTCTATTTTTTAGTAGAGACGGAGTCTCGCTCTTGCTCAGGCTGGTCTCGAACGCCTGAGCTGAAACGATTCACCCACCTCGGCCTCCCAGAGTGCTAGGATTACAGGCGTGAGCCACCGAGCCTGGCCAAAAATAAGTACTTTTAAACTCATATTCATATACACACACACATACACAATTTGTTCTCCAGGTTCTACACCCTTGTCCCCCTCCACCCCCTTAAGTGGAAGGAGAAAGAATGCCAAGGAACTTACATATAGCAAAAATGTGAAAGTATGCCTCTGTCACACTGATAAACATGAAAGAATAAAATGTCTGGATGCAACATAGTGGCAAAGGACTATATGGCTTTTATCACATCAAATAAAGGGCCAAATCAATAATATCTCATGCAACTAGAAATGTTAAAGAATAAGAGAAAATGCAGAACTTGCAAGTCAAGTTAAAAATGTTAAAAACTGATAAAAGATAAGACTGCATATAATTCTGAGAATATAATTATAGGCTTAAGAAATACAAAGTCCTTGATTTACACCACAGTACTTTGCACTTACTGATATATTGCTTGTTAAGATTAAATTTCTTTTTAATCTTATGTTTCAGTTCCTCAACTAAATTGTCAGGACTTTTTTCTTTTTTTTTTATAAATTTTGTATACTTTTGGTATATTTTTATTTATTTATTTATTTATTTATTTATTTATTTTGAGACAGAGTCTCACTCTGTTGCCCATGCTAGAGTGCCGGGGCATCAGCCTAGCTCACGGCAACCTCAAACTCCTGGGCTCAAGCGATCCTCCAGCCTCAGCCTCCCGCGTCGCTGGGACTACAGGCACACACCATGCCTGGCTAATTTTTCTATTTTTAGTAGAGACAGGGTCTCGCTCTTGCTTAGGCTGATCTCAAACTCCTGAGCTCAAGCAATCCTCCCACCTCGGCCTCCCATGTCTGGCTTGTCATGGCTTCATGTTC
The DNA here is from genome assembly GCF_000956105.1 of Propithecus coquereli. NCBI lineage: Eukaryota > Metazoa > Chordata > Mammalia > Primates > Indriidae > Propithecus > Propithecus coquereli. The sequence goes on along the minus strand of NW_012148618.1, from coordinate 12,767,185 downwards.
AGGGAACCATGTCTTTTATTTCTTTTATGTGTTCGTCACAGCATCTCATACAGTGCTCATATATGACAGGTGCTCAATACATGCTTAAAACTGAATGACAAAATAATCAACCCTACTTTGGGGCTCACAGACTGAAACCCTCACACCTACAATTCACACCATTAAGCCTCCCTCTATGCAACAATTTAAAGGACATTCCTGGGGAGAGTACTGCTGATTCTACTCAAATTATTACATTATGCTCCTTCTCCAGCAAAGAGCTCAAAGTACACGTGTAATGTTAAAATAGAATTCCCGACTACTGAGAAGGTGGGTGGCAAAGTAGGCAAGTGAAGGAAGAATCTATTATAGCTTGCCTCCAAAGAATAAGCATTATTCAGCCCTAGCGATTGAAACATTCCTAACATATCTCTGAACTAAGACTCCTAACTGATGTCATTTCATTAAACTTTGTACTGGATGAATTACAGCACAATGAATATCATTAAAACCAAAAACTTGCTATAATAAAAAAGATCCTAAAAATCTCTATTAATAGTCCATATGATTGTATAGTGTAAGATCTAGTTTTAATTATTTACTCTTTTGCCAAAGCAAAATTTCTGAACTTTTTCAAGCATTATGATTAAGCATCTACCACATGCGAAGCATTAGGGAAACAAACGGATTTAAAAAAACTGCCAAAATACCAACTGATTTTGTATTTCACTACAAACTGAAGTATAAGCAACAACACTGAGGAAGTAATGTGCAGTGAGGGGTCAACTTCTATGTGTCAAAATTAGGGGAAATTACATAGCAAATTTAAGGTAGACATTGAAGACTAAGCAGGAGTTTGAGGCAGAGCAGTAGTAGGGGGAGAAAGAGTATACCAGGCAAACCAGGCAGAGCACATTGTCATGGTAGAAGAGGAGAGAGATGTAGGGTAGACTCAGACAATGATGGTTCTGGTATGCTAAGCAATAACGTTTGGAGTTTCTACCCTCAAAAAATGGAGAGAACATAGAAATAATCAGGCAGGAAAGTGAAAACCTGAGGATTCAGTTAAAAGGAAGAACCTAGTATCATTATAATCATCTCAAAGCCATTTATTATTGTACTATTTAGATGTTGCTCAGTAAATACCATGCTGATGCTGATACAAAAGAAATATAAATGTAGTGCAATCTATTCCTCTCCATGACTTCAACAGTCCCAGGGCTCAGTCATTGGCCTGCTTCTCTACTCCCTAGCTGACCTCACTCACCAGTTACATGTTTTTTTTGGGTTTTTTTTGAGACAGAGTCTCACTGTGTTGCCTCTTCCCACAGACCTTGCCCTATGTATCTCT
>NW_012148618.1:12764054-12765805 GCF_000956105.1 Propithecus coquereli | reverse complement strand
CTAAAAAAAAATAAATAAATAAAGTCTTTAAAAATAAAAAACAGGCCGGGCGCGGTGGCTCACGCCTGTAATCCTAGCACCCTGGGAGGCCGAGGCGGGAGGATTGCCTGAGCTCAGGAGTTCGAGACCAGCCTGAGTAAGAGACCCTGTCTCTACTATAAATAGAAAGAAATTACCCAAACAACTAAAAATAGAAAAAAATATTAGCCAGGCATGGTGGCGTGTGCCTGTAGTCCCAGCTACCCGGGAGGCTCAGGCAGGAGGATCACTTGAACCCAGGAGTTTGAAGTTGCTGTGAGCTAGGCTGACGCCACAGCACTCTAGCCCAGGCAACAGAGTGAGACTCTGTCTCAAAAAAAAAATAAGTAAAAAACAAAAAAAGGAAAGAAATTTTAACACATGCTATGACATGAGTGAACCTTGAAGACATTATGCTAAGTGAAATAAACCAGACACAAAAGAACAAATATTTTATGACATATCTAGAGTAGTCAAATTCACAGACACAAAGTAGAATGGTGGTTGCAAGGCACCATGGCAAGGGGAAAATGGCGAATTAGTATTAAATGGGTAGAGAGTTTCAGTTTGGAGAGATGAAAACTCTGGAGACGGATAGTGGTGATGGTTGCATGACAATGTGAATGCAATGTAATGCCAAAGAAGTGTACACTTAAATTGTTAAAACAGTTTTCTATTTTACCACACAAAAAAATTACAGTCATATAAGCACAGTGATAGAGATTTGAACAGAGCACATCCATCACCAGAAAAGGATCTAAAACAAAACTCTAATTTGCCAGAGACTGTGTCACTGAGATGAGTTTTGAATAAGGCAGCCATCCTAGGGAAAGAAATGGCATGGCGGGGATGGTCAGTCATGAGGATAGGCAGAGGCACACAGCAAGTGTGGTAGCCTACAGAGCAGGGATCTGTAAACTACAGCCCCACAGGCCAGGTCTTACCACTTTTTTTTTTTTTGAGACAAAGTCTGGCTCTGTTGCCTGGGCTAGAGTGCGGTGGTGTCAGCCTCGCTTAGAGCAACCTCAAACTCCTGGGCTCAAGCGATCCTTCTGCCTCAGCCTCCCAAATAGCTGGACTACAAGCACGCGCCACCATGCCCGGCTCATTTTTTATATGTATACTTTTAGTTGTCCAGCTAATTTCTTTCTATTTTCAGTAGAGACAGGGTCTTGCTCTTGCTCAGGCTGGTCTTGAACTCCTGACCTCGAGCGATCCTCCTGCCTCAGCCTCCCAGAGTGCTGGGATTACGGGCATGAGCCACCGAGCGCACCCAGCCCTGCCACTTGTTTTTGTATGGCCTACAAAGTAAGAATGGTTTTTACATATTTAAATGGTGGAAAAAAAATCAAATAGTTTTTTCATTTTGGGGTTTTTTTTAGCACCATAGTAATCTTGACAAAAATAATAAAATTTTATAACATAAAACTTCCATGAAATTCAAATCTCAGTGTCCATAAAGTTTCCCTAGAACAGCCACGCTCATTCGTTTAGGTATTGCCCACAGCTGCTTTCATGCTACCACAGCAGACTTGAGCAGTACTTGACAGAAATGGTAAGGCCCACAAAGCTTAAAATATTTACTTTCTGGCCCTTTAGAGTTTGCCAATCCCTAGTCTAGAGGCCTGAAAGCAGTATACACATGTCATATGGATAAAATAAAGATATGTATGAGCGAGACATGAGGCATGACATAAACTATGAGGTAGTGGGCCTTTTTTTTTTTTTTTTTT
>NW_012148618.1:12759525-12761044 GCF_000956105.1 Propithecus coquereli | reverse complement strand
GCTCAGGCTGGTTTCAAACTCCTGAGCTCAAACAATCCGCCCACCTCGGCCTCCCAGAGAGCTAGGATTACAGGCGTGAGCCACCGCGCCCGGCCCCAAACTGATTTTCACCACAGAGTCTTTGCATTGGTATTCCCACTGCTTAGAATGCTCCACATTTTGGCATGTCTTACTTCTTATTCAGTTCTATGTTCAAATGTTACTTCAAAGAAGTCTTAACAGGCAGCCCATCTAAAAGAACCACCAAACCCACCACCACCACTCTCTGTCTTGAACTATTTTCTTGATAGTCCTTTGACAGTATCTGGAATCATATTTACTTACTGGCTCATTGTCTATCTACAAAATACAAGTTCCATTAGGATAGGGACTTTGTCTTGTTCACTGCTCAATCCCTAGCACTGGCGCAATACCTGGCATACAGAAGGGCTCATTATTTATTGTTGAATGAATGATTGAATTTACCTAATTGGTCTAAACTATCCTATCTATATTTTTATCCTATTACATACAATTGAATAATTCCTTTGCTACCTTTGAATTTAGATCTAATTATTGATTACCAGAATGTTCTTCCTAGAACAGAGACCTAAAACAGTTTAAAGATTGTTAAAATAGGCTATATCGTACCAATGCCTTTAATTCCTTTCTGCGGATTAGCCCTTCGGGCAACTGTGCTAGTTATTTTTTTTTTCTTTTTTCTTTTTGAGACAAAGTCTTACTCTGTTGCCCGCGCTAGAGTGCCATGGTGTCAGCCTAGTTCACAGCAACCTAAAAATCCTGGGCTCAAGCGATCCTACTGCCTCAAGCCTCTGGAGTAGCTGGGACTACAGGCATGCACTACCATGCCGGCTAATTTTTTTCTATATAGTTTTAGTTGTCCAGCTAATTTCTTTCTATTTTTTTAGTAGAGACCGGGTCTCGCTCTTGCTCAGGCTGGTCTCGAACTCCTGACCTAGAGCGATCCTCCTGTCTCAGCCTCCCAGAGTGCTAGGATTACAGGTGTGAGCCACCACGCCCAGCCTGTGCTAATTATTTTTCTTCAACTATAATTTCCATTATCCTCTTTCTATATTATTAGCCTTGTCAATAATATGATAAATATTACTTATTATAAATGCTATTGATAAAGATGAACAGACATGTGCAGATTATAACAAATATTTACTTTTTATATTATAAGTAACACATGATTCTCCAAATAACAGTAACTACAGAAAAGCAAATATTTAAAAACCAAATTCACAGCCAGGTGATCGTGGTGACATCGATAGTACAAGTCACGTTCATAGTATATATTCTAATACCAGTCTAATGATGAGAAAAACATCAAATCTCAATTGAGGGGACATGCTACAAAATACCTGACCGGTACTCCTCAAAACTGTCAAGGTCAGGCCGGGTCCGGTGGTTCACGCCTGTAATCCTAGCACTCTGGGAGGCCGAGGCGGGAGGATTGTTTGAGCTCAGGAGTTTGAGACTAGCCTGAGCAAGAGCGAGACCCCATCTCTACTAAAAT
>NW_012148618.1:12749686-12758945 GCF_000956105.1 Propithecus coquereli | reverse complement strand
TCCTGCCTCGGCCTCCCAGAGTGCTAGGATTACAGGAGTGAGCCGCCGCCCCGGCCTGTTAGTTTACATTTGATGTGTATCTTTTTAGAATTCTATAACAATAGACCCCTCCCTTATTCCAAGGGGATTATTCCAAGACTCCCAGTGGATGCCAGAAACCTCAAAAAGTATTAAACCCTATGTATACTGTGTTTTTTCCTATATATACACACCTATAATAGAGTTTAATTTATAAATTAGGCACAGTAAAAGATTAACAAGAATAATAAAATAGAGAATTATAATAACATACTGTAATAAAAGATACATCAACATGGTCTCTCTCTCAAAATATTTTCTGACCACGGACAACTGCAGGTAACTGAAATCGCAGAATGTGAAACCATGGAAAGTGAAACCACAGGGGGACTACTGTAAATGGACACATACAGGTATATCCCTATAAAAATTTGAGCATATTACTCATAATTTTGTAACCTGCCTTTTTCTCTTAACAATATATATCCCATGTTTACTAGCTACAAGTTACTCCCCTACATAAAGGCACCAATATTTATTTAACCAATCTCCTATTATTTAAGTTTTCCCAGTTTTTGCTATCATAAAAAATGCTACGAAGACAAAACTTAAATGAACATCTTCACAAAAATACCAGTTAGCGCCTTAACAAAAAAAGAGTAGCTATTCAGTCCAAGGACACAGGGGATTTTGATGCTTTCAAAAGGTATGGCCGAAATGCTTTCTCAGAAAGTATGTTCGGCCCGGGCTTGGTGGCTCACGCCTGTAATCCTAGAACTTTGGGAGGCCGAGGCGGGAGGATCACTTGAGCTCAGGAATTCGAGACAGCCTGAGCAAGAGTGAGACCCATCTCTAATAAAAATAGAAAAATTAGCTGGACATCATGGCATGGGCCTGTTGTTCCAGCTACTCTGCAGTCCCAGCTACTCAGGAAGCTGAGGCAGGAGGACTGCTTGAGCCTAGGTGTTTGAGGTTACAGTGAGCTATGACAATGCCAAGGCACTCTAGGCAGGGTGACAGAGAAAGACTGTCTCAAAAAAAAAAAGTGAGTTCAGATGTAAATACCCACCAACAGCAGTATACAGGAGTGCCAATTTCACTGCTCCTATGCCACACCAGATATTATGATTTTATTATATCTATGCCAATCTGCCAGACTAGGGGGAAAGGGTTGTTTTGTGTTTTGTTTATAAGTGAAAAATAAAAAAATATTGTTATCTTTATTGGCTATTTTTATTTCTGTATGTGACTGGCTAGCTACTCATCATGTCTTTTGCCCAACTGTTAGATATTAAGGTCATACACATGGTTCAAATTTTTGCCCCACAATTTGCCAGGCTTTGCTTAGCACTGGATCCCTTACACCTAAAAAGTTGGTTGGCACATAGTAAGCACTCAATAAATATGTTAAATGAATACTGAATGAATAAATTTGTCTTTTAACTTTATGGCATTTCTGCCAACTAGAGGCCATCTTACGTAAAAACTCTTTATCAATCTCTGCCTTTATGGATTCTGTCTTTGCAGCAATACTTAGAACAGCTCATTCTACTTCAAGATTGGAAAAACATTTACCTATTTTCTAAAGTAGTAATTTTCTGAGTTCCCATTTTATATTTAAATATTTAATTCACTTGGATTTTATTTAAATTTTAAGGTAGGGATCCCATTTTATTTTTCCTGATGGTTAGCCAATTGTTCCAACATAATTTTTGAATCCTTTCCCCACTGATATGAAATATCACCTTTATAATACGAAAGAACCTTATATATTTCTAGATTTATTATTCTGCTCACTACTCTATTCCAGGGTTATCATTTTGATTATCGTAACTTTATTTGTATACTCACTAGTACAAGTCCTCCCCCTCATTCTTCTCTTCTAAAAATCCTCCTAATTTACAGGTTTATTCTTTCAAATGAACTTTAAAATCATTCTGTCAAGTTTTCTGGTTGGAATTATGTAAAATTACCTGCTATATGACCTTGTGCGAGTTACTTACATCTCTCTGTTGCTATATTCCTCATTGGTAAAACGGAGATAATAGTACCTAACTTCATAGATTTGTCGTGAGAACTTAATGAACTAAATACAGTATAAAGTTCTTAGAACACTATGCCAGAAAGATGTTAATTATTATTATAATTATACAAAAGTGACAATTATTATAATTGCTCAATAAATGTTTTCTAGATTGTGTTCCCACAAAATTCGAAGGCTCTTTTTAAACTAAATCAAAGGATGTCATAAAACATAAGCAGTGGTATGGAAAATATATAATTTATACTTGCTTCTTTTCACCAACAGCTTGACCCTTGGTGAAATGAAGAACTGGAACTAGGAGCAGAGGCCATAAAAAACACCACAGGGTGGTGGGTACAAAGCCTCAAAAATTTTACAAAGACTGGCCCACCAAGTGGAAAAGAAGGCTTCTAGGCCCTTCTAGTCAGCCTTTCAGGGCATTAGCAAGTCCCTTCCAATTACTGTTTACCCATCTTCACCGTTATGACAATAATAGTTTCCTTTTGATTTCTTTCCAGGAAACACATAGAGATGCCTAAAAGATCACATTTTGCAAATGAGGTAGTGAACAGGTATAGAGGACAAATGTAATAAATAAAGATGGATAGACATGCCTATAACAACAAAATACCTCCACCAGGATTTCCTGTAATGATTGCGAAGGGGGGTAGGGGATGTTTGTAGGTTTTTTCTTCTTTTGCAGGAAACTTGTCTCTAACGTTAATAATTCATTATCTGCATGAAACTGGCGTTAGGTAGACACAGACCATACGAGGGACCTTAAAAATGATCACTACGGAGCTAAAATATAAATGAGAAAATGGAGGCCAAGAGTGGCAACATGACTACCTAATTACAAAATCGGCCAAAGGCCCGGACCCCAGGTCTCCTAAATCCCAGACCACATCTCATTTCATCACGCCACACATCTTCTCAACCGACGCTTGCCACGCCTGGAGGTGGGAGGAGTAAAAGCAAACAATTTTGGCCTCAGCAAAGACGCTCGAAAACCACAGGACGCGCAGTCGAAGGCACGTGACTCGCCACGCCTGTTCCCTCCCACCCTCTCCCTTCCCCGCGCCAGCAGCACGCGCTGCCAACCTCATCATGTGACCTTCACGCGGCCCCAGCGCTCCCCCTCCTCGGCGACTCTTTCCAGCAGCCATTTTGCCGACAACTTGTCGTCCGTGCTCACAGAGGTGCGGGACGCCACGAAAAGCCGCGGCCAGATTTTACAGGCAGCACACGCGCTTCGAAAGAACGCTCAGGCCGTCAGGGCTGGGTCAAACCTCACAGAACACGTCGCACCCCGGGGCGCCGGGGAACGCTGTGGGTGCGCCTCGGCCTGAGATTGGCTGTGGTGTACACGTGACGCCACAGCCCCCCCCCTCCTCTCCCCCTACCCACAAAAATACCCAAACAGACTCTTAACACCTCGCGCCAAGTACACGCCACCGGGCGCACGGGAACGGGCGGATCGCATGGCAAGCAAGGCGCCTGCGCGTACCTGCCGAGGCAGACCGTAGCCGGCCCACGCGCCGCTCCGCTCAAGGGTCCGGGAATCCTCGCGCTGCTGGACCACCCGGCTAGTCATTGGCTGCCAGGTCTGGTCACGTGGCGCTCTCAGGCCCGCCCCTAACCGCTAATCACCTGGCACAGTGCTCGAAGCGGCGCCGAAAGTCGTTCGCACGCGGAAAGAGAGGGTAATTAGAGGACCTCCTTTTCGGCTTTTATGGCGTTACATCCATAAAGGGGAAACGAGAAACCAGGGGCGCAAAACTAATTAAGCTTACACCTACCGGTTTAACTTCGCGTGCCCCTCCAAGAGCCGGGAACCATCGCCCTTGGGCGCTCCCCGATGCACGCCGGGATACGTCTGGCGCCCCTCGGTGTGCTGCAGAGCATGCTGGGAAAGGCACCTCTCCCGATTTCCTGGCGCTCACCTCCCGGGCGTTCCTTTTGTGTCCCTTTGAAAGCCCGATCCTTGGGCTCCGAATGAGACCGTTTGGGAAATTACAGGAGTGTGACTGGGTCTATCAGGCACTTCCAGTCCCTCCCTCCCCACTTGTTCCATCTGTGTGGTCTTACAGAAACCGCTTAACTTTACTAAGTGCCTGCTTAGTGACTTTGTGAATAGTGGAAAAAACAGCAAGGGTATTTGCCCACAAGTAAACTGACAGTCTTTCGTGGTCACTGGAAAAGAATGCTAATTTAAATACAGTTTACCACAAGGCCCGCTTAAGAGAGGGAATAATGCTTAGAATTTCTCTAGGGATAGAACGGACCTTTCTTGGTATACTTACTGTTATTGAGGAAAGTGGGGATGGGAGGAGCAGGGGGCATTTTAAAGGGGCCAAGGACATGGCTCTATCACGATTTCTGGTTCCACCTAATAACAGCTATGGTGTGTTAGAACCGAGAAAAACACCATCTGCTAACTAACTCTGAGAAAAGGTGTTCTTACATCAGAACTAGTTAACTTCGTAATGTATTCACAAACTGACCTTCAGGTCAAAACCTAATATTCTGCTTTCATGAAGCTGCCCGCTTGAAACACCTCACACCTTATCTGCTTTGAACTCCATTCTTTAGCGTTGCTGATTTCAGAATTGTTTCATCAGTTCCTAAGGGAATGATCAAGCTTGAGGAATTTGACTAGTGCTGGTCAGAATCACAAGAACTCTTATTTATAGACTAGAAATTAAATGTATTAATTTATAATGTTCTTACCACGGCAAAACATATTGTTTTGGGTACCCTTTTCTGTTTCAAGGTACTTACAAGCCTAATAAATTATCAGAAAATTATTTCTGGACTAGAAAATCAAAAAGGGGTTAGATTATCCTATGTAATAAAAACAGTAAATTATAAACGTTTGTTAAACTTGAAGTTTATAAAACAGTCTCATATTCTTTATTACATTTAATCCTAACAACTCAAAGAGAAAAGTACTATAATAATGTAAATCTTCTGAGTCAATCTTGAGTGGGAATCTGGAAACATGTGTTTTAATACATTCTCCAGGCAATTGTGATGCACAACTGGGTTTGGGAATCTATTGGCTGTAGAGGAAGGAGCCCAAGCCTTGAAGTCAGATAGGTCTATGTGAACTTGTAGTTCTTTCACTTTCTGTACTATGACTGTGAACAGGTTATTGAACTTTTTCATCTTCAGTTCCTTTAACTGCAAATTGAGGCCAATCATACCTAGTCTTTGGATTGTCATAATGATTCTCAGATAAAAATATTTAGAACACTTACAGTTCCTGATGAGTAGGAGACACTCTATAAACATGAGTACTAGTTAGGGGTAAAGCTGCATTCGAACTAGCATCCTATACTCTGTCCAATATAGCAAATTCTGGAATGATTTTTATCTCCACTATTCTGTTTGTCCCCTAGACAGTGCTAGAGACACACTAACAGATTCTTATACAGAGATCTTTTTTAGATCCTTGGTGACTATTGCCCATCTGTTGGTACATATCTTTGTATTCTCTCCCACCTTCATTTCCACTTTCTCTTCTTAACATGCTAAAATGCTGTACTGTAGACATTATTGCAGTAAAATAATGATGACACAGAGAGGCTTAGAAGGTAAAGGAGCTACATGTTCCTATACTTCAAGGAAGTTAAAAATTGTTTTGTTTAAATACCTCAGAGTAAAGATATCTTCAAAACTCACTCTTCCCTTCACTTATATAACAGTATTTCAGATGCTCCCTTCTCAGTCTCCTTCCAGTGATTCCTTTTCCTCTTCTAACTATCATTCTCTCTTAACAAAGGGAGGGTTTAGCTTGGGCAGAACTTTCCATAGACTTCTAAAACTCATTATTTCCAAAGCCAAACTAATTATCTGTCCCTTCAACACCACACACCAACTACTGCTGCATTTCACTAAATGGGCAGTGGCACCACAATTCCAGTAAGTCCAGCAGACTAGGAAACCTATATTATCTTCCACTGCTCCTTGTCGTCTATTTTAAACATTCAATTGATCATAAAGTTCTGTTGTTTCCAACACTTAAACACCTTTTAAATTCAATCTCTACTTTCCATTTCCTCCACCATTGCACTAGTTCAACCCTTATTATATCTGAGAACCTAGAAACATGTAAATATTGCATTATAATTATAATAGCATGTTAAAGTTTATTTGAGGATACTAAATAAACCATCAAAAAAAAAGGAAATCCTGCCATTGGTGACAATATAGATAAACCTGGAAGACATTATGCTAAGTGAAATAAGCCAAACACAGAAAGACAAGCCCTGGGCCAGGCGCGGTGGCTCACACCTATAATCCAAGCACTCTGGGAGGCCAAGGCGGGAGGATCGCTCTAGATCAGGAGTTCAAGACCAGCCTGAGCAAGAACAAGACCCTATCTCTACTAAAAATGGAAATAAATTAGCTGGACAACTAAAAATCTATATAGAAAAAATTAGCCGGTCATGGTGGCGTGTGCCTGAGGTCCCAGCTACTTGGGAGGCTGAGGTAGGAGGATTGCTTGAGCCCAGGAGTTTGAGGTTGCTCTAAGCGAGGCTGACACCACCGCACTCTAGCCTGGGCAACAGAGAGAGACTCTGTTTCCAAAAAAAAAAGAAAGACAAGCACTGTTTGATATCACTTACATGTGAATCTAAAGAAGTCAAACTCACAAAAGCAGAGAATAGAATGGTAGTCGCCAGAGGCTGGGGATGGGGAGGTGGGGGGAAATGGAGAGATGTTGGTCAAAGGGTACAAACTTTCACTTACAAGATGAATAAGTTTTGGAGGCCTAACATACAGAATGGTTGACTATAGTTAATAATAACGTATACTTGAGATTTGCTGAGAGTAGATCATAGTGTTCTTAACACAAAAATAGAGATAACCATGTGAGGAGATGGATTTGTTAATTGGCTTGATTGTGATAGTCACTTTACAGGATATACATATTTCAAATCATCACATTGTATACCTTAAATATATATAATTTTTGTCAATTATACCTCAAAGCTGGGGGAGAAAAGAATACTACAAAAGACTAGTAAAAAGTTTGCAATGTTCTACATGGGGAATGCTCTTAGTTAGAATAAACGAAATAATTTTTTTTTCTTTTTGAGACAGAATCTCACTCTGTTGCCCAGGCTATATATAGTACCATGGCATCAGGCTAGCTCACAGCAACCTCAAACTCCTGGGCTCAAGCGATCCTCCTGCCTCAGCCTCCCGAGTAGCTGGGACTACAGGCATGTACCACCATGCCTGGCTAATTTTTTCTATATTTTTAGTTGTCCAGCTAATTTCTTTTCTATTTTTAGTAGAGATGGGGTCTCGAACTCCTGAGCTCAAACAATCCGCACGCCTTGGCCTCCCAGAGTGCTACAGGTGTGAGCCACTGGGCCCGGCCTAAAATAATTTTTTTAATATAAGCAAATGTATCTAATCACATGATATAGGAAGTTATAAAGTTTGGAAGTTTTCAACAGATATTTACTAAGTGCTGAACAGTACTAGTAGTGGTATTAGAAATTGTTATGGTCATTTATGCTATTCTCAAAACTTTCTGGTTCTCCCGACTTCTAGGAATGTGGTATAATTGCTCTTCCTTGCACCCATGAAATTAGGAGTGACTATATGACTTGCTTTGGCGATGAAATTTGAGCGGAAATGATATATATCACTTCTGGGAAGAAATGCCATTTTGCAGTTCAGCCATTTTCTTTTCTTCTGCCACAGCTACTAATAATGCTCCACCTGGTGGTTACTCCGTCAGCCTTCATCCGTGATGAGGATGGCACAGCGCAGATACCCCCAGCAGTGAATATCTAGCATGAACAGAAATAATTTGTGTTGTTTTAGGACTCTTGAGATTTGGGATTATTGGTTAACTACATATAACCTAGCACACACTAAGTGATACAGAAATGCAGAAAGTTGCTAGAGTTAACCAAAATCTGCTCTGCTAAGGAAGACCCCAATTGCCAATGTCCAGGATGTGAAATAAATTGAGAAAATAGGGGAGTAGGAGACTGTAGCAGCATGAGGGGACAACTGCTTGAGGATAGTGCAAAAGAAAAGCCTGGAAAAAGAACATTCGTTGGAACTTTGTTTTCATCTCTGCCCACTACATAGTCTATGCTTCACAGAGAAGTCGGAGTGATTTTTTTTTTTTAAGAGACAGGATCTCACTCTGTTGCCCAGGCTGTGCTTGAATTCCTGGATTCAAGTGATCTTCCTGCCTCAGCCTCCCAAGTAGCTGGAACTACAGGCACGCATCACTGTGCCCAGTTTCAGAGTGATTTTTTCTTTCTTTTTTTTTTTTTCTTTTCCTTTTTCTTTACCTACATTGTGAACAAACAGTGATTTTTTAAAATATTAGTGATATCTTATGACTCCTCTGCTTGAAACTGGTCAAAGATTCATATTATTTATAATAAAATCCATGTTCTTTACCTTGGCCTGTGAACTTTAACTGATCTGGCCCTGCCTACTTACCATTTCGTTATTAATATTTGTCCACCCTTGATCACTATTATCATCCCCACTTTATAGCCTTCACACTGGTTTTGCCCTCAGCCTGGGATGAGATCCGCTTGGATAGATTCTTCTCAGTTGTTCTCATGAGCCCAGGTGTCACTTTCTAAGAGAAAAGTTTTATCTGACTACCCCATCTAAAGTAGACTCTTTCCATTCCTCAGTCATTTCTATTTTATCACCCTGTTTTATTTTCTTCGAAGCATTTCTCACTATCATAAAGTACCTTATTTATTTGTTTTATTTTTCCCTTCTGCCTCTACCCAAGAAAATCTAAACTCCTTGAGAATAGAGGCCTTCTCTGTATTCTCCACATCTTGAATATAAAGATAGTCATCAAGAAATTATTTGCAAATCATATATCTGATAAGGGATTTAATATCCAGAATATATAAAGAACTGCTGCAACTCAACAACAACAACAAAACTTGATTAAAAAATGGTCAGGCTGGGCACAGTGGCTCACACATGTAATCCCAGCACTTTGGGAGGCCAAAGTGGTAAGATCACTTAAGGCCAAGAGTTCAAGACCAGCCTATGCAACATAGCGAGACCCTGTCTACAAAAAATAGAATACTGTTCTTAAAAATTCTGTTAATTGGCTGGGCGCAGTGGCTCACGCCTATAATCCTAGCTCTCTGGGAGGCCGAGGCAGGTGGATTGTTTGAGCTCAGGAGTTCGAAACCAGCCTGAGCAAGA
>NW_012148618.1:12747091-12749476 GCF_000956105.1 Propithecus coquereli | reverse complement strand
AATAAATAAATACATTTTATAATACATGGATAAAGTCTAGTTTATCAACTTTTTCTTTTATCGTTAGTGCTTATTATATCTTATCTAAGAAATCTTTGCCCATCCCAAAGTTGTAAAGATTTTCTTCTTTGTTTTTTGCAGAAGTTTTATAGTTTTAGCATTTACATTTAGGTCTAATATCCACCTCTAATATATGTGTATGGTGTGAGGCAGAGGTTGAGATTCATTGATTTCATAAGGATATCAAGTTGATCCAACACTATTTGTTGAAGACTGTTTTCCCTCTTTTAATTACCTTGGCATCTGTATTAGTTATCTATCACTGTATAACAGATTATCCCAAAATTTAGCAGCTTAAAACAACAAATATTTATTACCTCACAGTTTCTGTAGTTAAGGAATCTGGGCATAGCTTACCTGGGTGCCACTGACTCAAGATCTCCCAAGAAGCTGCAGTCAAGCTGTTGGCCAGGGCTGTAGGCTCATCTGACTGCTTGACTTGAGGGGAAGAGAGTCTGCTTCTAAGCTCATTCATGTGGTTCTTGGAAGGCCTTGTCCCCTTGCCACCTGGACCTTTCCACAGGCCTACCTCACAACATGGCAGCTAGCTTTACTGATAGCAAACAATCCAAGAGAGAAATAATGACCCCAAGATGTAAGCCACAGTCTTCTTTTAAACCTAACCCCAGAAGTGACATCCTATGACTCCTATCAGCCCATACTCAGGAGAGGAGATTACATACGGGTATGCATACCAGGAGGTAGGACTCATTAGGGCCCTAATTAAAGGCTGACTGCCACAACACCTTTTTCTAAAACCAATTCTCAGCCAGGCGTGGTGGCTCACGCCTGTAATCCTAGCACTCAGGGAGGCCGAGGCGGGTGGATCATTTGAGCTCAGGAGTTCGAGACCAGCCTGAGCAAGAGTGAGACCCCGTCTCTATGAAAAAATAGAAAGAAATTATCTGGACAACTTAAAATATATAGAAAAAATTAGCCGGGCATGGTGGCGCATGTCTGTAGTCCCAGCTACTCGGGAGGCTGAGGCAAGAGGATCACCTGAGCCTAAGAGTTTGAGGTTGCTGTGAGCTAGGCTGACACCATGGCACTCTAGCCCAGGCAAGAGAGTGAGACTCTGTCTCAAAAAATAAAAATAAAAATCATAAAAATAAAATGAAAATTTAAAAATTTTTAAAAAACTAATTATGTATATTTGGGTCTATTTCTAGACTGTATTCTGTTCACCCGACTCAATTATTTGTTCATATACTAATGTTATGCTGCCTTGATTTCTGTAGCTCTATAGTAAGTAAGTCTTGAGGTCAGGTAGTATAAGTCCTTCAGCTTCATCTTTTCAAAATTGTTTTGGCTATTCTAGGTCCTTTGCATTTTCATATAAATTTTAGAATTGGTTTGTCAACTTGTATGGAAAACCTGCTGGTATTTTTATTGGAATGGCTTGGAGTCTATAGATCAATTTGTGAATAATTAATGTTTTAATAATATTGAGTTTTCTGAGCCATTACCATGTAGTCGCAATACATATATCTAACAAAGGACAAAAATCCAGACTATATTAAGAATCCCTATATTCAATAATAAGACAGAAACCAAATATATTTTAAACGGACAAAAGAACTGATGTTTTACCAAAAAAGATCTACAAATGGCTAATGAGCATGTGAAAACATGTATAATACTACTAATTATCAGAGAAATACAAATCAAAACCACAATGAGATACCACTTCACATCCTCCAGAATGTCTAAAATTAAAAAGACTAGGGCCGGCCACGGTGGCTCACGCCTGTAATCCTAGCTCTCTGGGAGGCCAAGGCGGGCGGATCGTTCTGAGCTCAGGAGTTCAAGACCAGCCTGAGCAAGAGCGAGACCCCATCTCTACCAAAAAATGGAAAGAAATTAATTGGACAGCTAAAAATATATGTAGAAAATATTAGCCGGGCATGGTGGCGCGTGCCTGTGGTCCCAGCTACTCGGGAGGCTGAGACAGTAGGATTGCTTGAGCCCAGGAGTTTGAGGTTGCTGTGAGCTAGGCTGATGCCACGGCACTTGCCCCAGGCAAGAGAGTGAAACTCTGTCTCAAAAAAAAAAAAAAAAAAAAAAAAGACTAATAATAACAAGGGTTGGCTAGGATTTGGAACAACTAAAACTCTCATACATTGCTGCTAGGAGCATAAAATTGTACAATCTTTTAGAAAATAGTTTGACAATTTCTCATAAATTTAACATATACCTACCCTATAACCTAGCAATTCCACTACTAGGTATTTACTCAAGAGAAATTAAAATATATATCCACAAAAAAACTATTACATAAAAATTTTTATAACAGCTTTATACACAAAAACCAAAAACTAGAAACAA
>NW_012148618.1:12745178-12746621 GCF_000956105.1 Propithecus coquereli | reverse complement strand
ATTACATAAAAATTTTTATAACAGCTTTATACACAAAAACCAAAAACTAGAAACAACTCAAATGTCCATCAACAGATAAATGGATAAACAAACTGACCATCAATGGACTATATTCAATAATAAAAAGAGAATGGATGCATTAATACAGGACTGGTCAAAAAAATAAAAAGAGAATGGAGGCCAGGCACATTGACTCAGGCCTGTAATCCCAGCACTTTGGGAGGCCAGGGCAGGAGTATTGCTTGAGGCCTTGAGTTCAAGACCAGCCTGGGCAACATAGCGAAACCCTGTCTCTACAAAAAATAAGAAAAATTAACTGGGTGTGATGGTGCCTATAGTCTTAGCTACACAGAAGGCTGAGGCAGGAGGATCGCTTGAGCCCAGGAGTTCAATGTTGCAGTGAGCTATGATCCTGCCACTGCACTCTAGCCGAGGCGACAGAGTGAGACTCTTTCTCTTTAAATAAAAAAAAGAAAGAAAGAAAAGAAAAAGGGAGAATGGAGTTCTCTTGGATTTCAGCTATAAAAAGAAATGAACTGCTGATATATACTGATATATCAACAGCATGGATGAATCTCGAACCACATGTTGAGCAAGAAATGTCAGGCGTTTAATAATACACATTGTATGATTCCATTCCATATAACATTCTAGAACAGACAAAGCTTATCTATTATGTGGTGGAATAAAGATTGCCCATCTTTGTCACTCCCTCCACTGAAAAGTGGAATTTATTTCTCCTTCCCTTGCATTTCTGCTAGGCTTATGACTTCTTTGATCGGTAGAATATAGCAAAAGTAATGCTGTACCAGTTTGGGGTCTAGTCCTTACAAGGACTGGTAGCTTCAACTTCCTCCTTCTTGGCACCCACCCACCACATTGTGAGGAAGCCCAGACAGTCAACTAGAAGACAATCCTAGCTGAGCTCCCATCCAAGAGCCTATCCCAACTTGCCAGCTATGTGAGTGAGCCATCTTGGAAGTGGATCTTCCAGCCCCAATCAAGCTACCCTAGCTGACCCTACAGAGAGCAGAGACAAATTGATTCCACTAAACCATGACCAAATTGCAATATCATAAGCAAATAAATGATTTTTGTTGTTCCAAGCCACTAGATTTTGGGGTGATTTTACATATCAATAGATAGTCAAAACATGGTAATAGAAATCACATCAGTATTTTCCTGGGAGAAGAGGTGAATCAACTGCAAAGAGGCACAAGAGGACTTCCAGGAGTGATGGAAATATATCTTGATTAGCATAGCAGTTATACAGATGTATGCGTTTATCAAAACTTAAAATTGGCCGGGCGCGGTGGCTCACGCCTGTGATCCTAGCACTCTGGGAGGCCGAGGCGGGTGGATCACTCAAGGTCAGGAGTTCGAGACCAGCCTGAGTAAGAGCAAGACCCTGTCTCTACTAAAAAATAGAAAGAAATGATCTGG
>NW_012148618.1:12732043-12744633 GCF_000956105.1 Propithecus coquereli | reverse complement strand
TCCAATTAATTTCTTTCTAATTTTAGTAGAGACGGGGTCTCGCTCTTGCCCAGGCTGGTCTCGAACTCCTGAGCTCAAACAATCCGCTCGCCTCAGCCTCCCAGAGAGCTAGGATTACAGGCATGAGCCACCGCGCTCGGCCCAGGAGGATTTCTTAAACCAAGGAGTTTGAGGCTGCAATGAGCTATGATCCCACGACTGCACTCCAGCTTATGCAGCAGAGCAAGACCACCCCATCTCTTAAAAAACAAACAAACAAATAAAGAAAGAAACAAAAAAACATGATGACTCTCCATTAGCTGGAGAATAAAGACTAACCTCCTCAGCTTGGTGGGAGACTCTTCACAAAGTAGCCCCAGCCTGAATTCCCAAGATATTTCCCCCTTCTCTACACTAAAACTAAACAAAATGATTTGAAGTAACACGTGGGTCCAGCCTTCTTGAGGTTGTTCTGTCTTCCTGGCATGTCATTCCTTCCTATCTCAGGCTGCTAAAGTCCCAGTCATGCTGTGACGCCCACCTTTACCCAGCCCTGTGCTGAGAGAGTCTTAGTCACCACCTCCTCTGGCTTGCAGAACACTTTGTGAATACTTTTATTGTAACACTTATCACGAGCTGTATTGTAAGTTTTTGTTTACATGTTTCTCTCCTTCATTAGACCCTGACTTCCTTCAGGAAAGAGACAACTTCTGATTCATCTTTGTATCACCATAATCTAAGTACTTGGCAGGTAACAGATAATAAATGGGGAGTAGATTACAGTACATTAGTCAGGGTCTCCTTTTCCTTTGCTTCTATCATTACTCTGTAGGTAAGTATACTCCAGTCCATATGGTTTGGGTGTCTCTTGGGTCTCCATCCACTGCCATCCTCTGCCATCTACTTTTGTCTCCCTCTCTCTCACACCCCTTTAGCAGTCCTTGAAGGCCCACCTAACCTCATGGCTACAACCATTTCCCTGTCTACAGATATCTCCAAAAGTTATACTAAATGTTTCCTAGATATTAAGGACACTGTACTAAAGGCTGGAATACAAGAATCCACAGGACTCAAGAATTTGAAGAGTGCTGAATGTAGGAGATAAGGGAAAGGAGTCAAATGTCTCCAAGAACTTAAGCCTGTGTGCCCTGGAAGCATCACGGAATGGGGAAATCTGAAGGAGGAGTTGGTTTGGGGAGAAAAACAATTTATTTTGCCTTAACCATGTTTGGTTGTTGGATATCATCCCATTACATTCAAGTGGAACTGTGTTACAGACAGAAATCCAGAATTTCATTCATTTATGAATGTCTCCCAAAATAAATATATAGCTTTTGCCCTCATGACACTTATTGGGGTGACAGACATAAATCAAAAAATTCCATAAATAAATACAAATATCAAATTTCAATGTATAAGAAATGCTGCAAAATGGTACATATTACTATGAAAGTATAAAATAGGGGAATTCACCTGTTCGAGGAAGTTGGCACTGAGAACTGAAGGTAAAAGTTGACTAGGGGACAAGAAGGAAAAAGTTCCAGGCGGAAGGAACAGCATGTGCAAAAGCATACAGCATAGAGACGGAAAGTAGATTAGTGGTTGCCAGGGGACGGTGGGCACAGGGAGGAAGGGGAGTGCCTGCTAACGGGCACGGGGTTTCTTTTTGAGGTGATGAAAATGTTCTGAAATGAGATAGTGCTGATGGTTGCACAACTTTGTGAATATACTAAAATCCACTGAATTAAATACTTTATTTATTTTTTTCTTTTAAATTTTTTTCTGAGACAGAATCTCACTCTGTTGCCCGGGCTAGAGTGCCATGGCATCAGCCTAGCTCACAGCAACCTCAAACTCCCGGGTTCAAGCAGTCCGCCTGCTTCAGCCTCCCAAGTAGTTGGGACTACAGGCATGCACGACCACGCCGGGCTAATTTTTTCTATTTTTAGTTGTTTGGCTAATTTCTTTCTATTTATAGTAGAGACGGGGTCTCACTCTTGTTCGGGCTGGTCTCGAACTCCTGAGCTCAAGCAATCCTCCCACCTCGGCCTCCCAGAGTGCCAGGACTACAGGCATGAACCACCGCGCCCGACCTGAATTGAAGACTTTAAAGTGGTGAATTTTGGGTAAGTATAAAGTATATAATTCAGTATCAATTTTTAAAATAAAAATATTACTACAAAGATGAGGATAAATACAAATTAAACCACAACAACCAGAAAAAAGCCTATGTCAAATAGGCCACAGTACCTTCGAGAAACTGAAAGGTGACCAGTGTGGCCAGCACACAGAGTGAGAGCAAACACGATGGATGACGAGGCTGAGGAGGTGAGTACAAACAATGATTAAGGACGAGTGCTCAGGAGCTATTCATACTTAAAGCAATAATAATAAGGCATGAGATAAAAGGAGATCAAAGAGGAAGAGCATAGAGACAAAGAGACCACAGGCAAGAGAAGCAGCAGCACACCAAACTAACACACAGGCCAAAAGAGGAGAGGAGTTCTCATAGCAGGGGATGGTCAGCAATATTGACCATAGCAAAGCAGCCAATGAGAACAGAAATCAAGAAAAGTCCTTTGAAGCCAACACGGTGCCTGCAGTCCCAGCTACTCGGGAGGCCGAGGCAGGAAGATCGCCCGAGCTCAGGAGTTCGAGGCCACAGTGTGCTAGGATCATGGCTGTGAATAGCCACTGCACTCCAGCCTGCGCAACAGAGCAAGACTCCGCCTCTTTAAAAAAAATTTTTTTAAGTCCTTTAGATTTAGAGATGGATGACCATAAACAGAGCTATGTGAGAGTGGAGGTTGCAGGAAAGAACCAGATGGCAGAGGAATAATAAGAGAATGAGTCATGGAGACAGGGAGGCACACAGTATTTGGCAGTAAAAGGAGGAGGGAAAATGGGACAGTAGCTTAAAGGGAGTGAGGTCATATGGAGGCTTTTTCCAAATAGAAGGGACCTGAGTGTGTTTGAGAATGAGAAAAAAAGAGCCAGGACAAGGGAACCAATTTAAAATGTGAGGAAGAAACTAATTCATGCAGCAAGTGGTTCCCCTGAGGAGATAGGAGAAGACAGAATCGAGATACAGGTGGCGAGCACAGACTTAGGGAATAAGACAGTCTTTCACGCTGAGGTAGGGAAGAGAGAAGTGATGGGTGGTGGAGGTATCTCATTCCTTGAGGGGAGAGGAGTCTGGGTGACGGAGTTCATGTCATTGGCGTCTGTCTTCTCAGTAATAATAAAAGCTAACATTTGCTGAGATTTCACCATCGTGCTAGCCTTAACCATTTTAAATACGCGAACTCGTTTAATCCTCACAACCACCTGATAAGTTAGGTACTGTTCTTATCCCCATTTTACAGTTAAGGGAACAGAGTCACTGAGAAGTAACATAACTTTAACCAGGTCACAGCTAATAAATGGTAGAACTCATATTGCTACCTGTAAGATAGGAAGAGGGTAAGGTGATTTTCCAAGGGAACAAGAGAAACTGGTGGTAAAGGAAGGAAAAGGGGAAACTGGGCACTTGAAGAATGAATGTAAGAAAGTATAGAAGAGCCAAAGTGAAAAAGATGCCACTGAGGGTGCGACTGAAGTTAGACTTCTTCCAAGGCAACAGTCCCATGCTTTCTCCTGCTTGAAGATTCCACAATCCAGATTTGTACAATTCCTCACTCAGTCCTTCTCAGGCTGTTTTGGGTGATTCAGCCCTTCCTTTCAAGTTCCTGGGCTCTGGGTCTGCCCTTTGAACAGGAGTCTCCTAGTAAAGCTGAAGCTAGCACAGAATTATTCTGGCCCCCAGGAACAGAGCTTGAAGCCACCCACACACCGGGGCAGTCTTACTGACTCTTATAAAAGTGCATGTTTTATAATGGCCTTAGAAGTGGGGTCTCAGTAGGCCCTATGTTTCAGGAAACTTTCTAATTTACAGTGAGCTGAAGAGGAACAGAGAATTTTTTGCTCTCTGAGATTGTTCCTGTAGCCCCTACCACAGGTAACAAAACCTGTCTCAAACTGAAATTTGAATTTGCTAAAAACTTTTTATATATTCCATAATTATTTACATCACCAAGGAAACAGAAGAATTTACAAGTAAGAAGCCAAACTGTCTCTATTCTCTTCCTCAAATGTCAGTGGTATTTTGGCAAAGATTCTTAGAGTAGTGAGAACAGAAAAGCAGCAACGCTGAAAAGCCAAAAAGCTCCTTATATAGAGACATCAATCAAAAAATGCCACAGCCCACATTTTATTCCACAGAAAGGAGAACTGGGGTTCAGAATAGTTTCCAGGCAAATTTGCTTCATCAACATTACTTTCCCCAGCAATAAGTATTAGTATTTTTTTACATAAAAACATTGCGAAGAACATCGAACTTCTTCACAATAATTCTCTCGAGGTATTCCAGTTCACGTGCACACGCAGAGCTGGGTTGATAAGGTTTCTTGACTCGAAAGGATAAATACTGGCACAAATGCATTACAAGCAGGGCAACCACCAACTGGAAAGCAGACTTAGATACAAAGATGTCGAGAGCCATTGTTCCCGAGTACAAGCAAGGAGCAAACACAGCACAGAATGGAACTGGGTCTAAGAATGTGTCATGTGAATCCGCCTACAGACAACTCTGGGAAATGTTCCTGAAATGGGAGGAGGCTGTCATCACCTCTCCCTCAGTACCACCATGTGCCACAGAAATCATTTTCGTTTTGGAAGTGCATTTTGATATGCTGTCTCCCTTCCCTCATTTCCCTCCTCCCCACTCTGGGAGACAAAACTGATCCTCACTAACCTCTGTTATTTGCTGCCAGAAGAAGCAAGTGGGAGTTTGAGGGGTATGAGGGGCAGGTCACAAACCCCTGTGAAGCAAAACTGCTCCTGGCATCACCCAGGCAGGCATGCCCTCTGATTCCTCCTGGTGGAAGTGGAAAGAAGACTAATTCCTCATAGTGATGTGGAAAGAGAGCTCAATTGTGGGCAACCGAGAGAGGAGGTCAGTTCAGGACTGATGGGTAAGCTTTGACCTGTTTCTTCGCTCTTTGTGGATAGACTTAAGAGGAGTGATGACTGGCAACACCTAGTCCTTTATTGGGAAGAGAAGCCTACGGTTTTTCTGCACTGTGTGAAAGCTCTGGAAATATCAAGATTGTCTGACACTAAAGCAGACATGAGTTTAAGTTGTCAAAGCCATTACATTAACAGCTTTCCACTGTTATTCAGCCATAGTCCTTGGTGCTCCTCGCATATGCACAAGTGGTCTCTTCTGAGAAGAGAAGGCAGTCTTCTAATTACTGTTTCTAGTCAGAGGTAGATGTTATACACCCACACATGCAAGTAAATAACAGATTGAAGACTTGCGGTCATGCCATCTGACCGAAAGCTACTTGCGTATCTTTTCAAGAAGGTTCTATGTAGTCCTGAAGCCCCACCAAGCCTCTGCTTCTCCTAGCAGAACAAGAAGATACCTACAGATTCTGGAAGTCTATCTTATTCTCCCACTATTTTTGCTTCTTGGACTGGGCTAAAACCAGGACCCTGCTTGAGTCTTCACATCATATTTCATTCCCTCTTAGCCACTGCTTAGCTATATAGGTTTTGGTCTTTAAGTGTCTACCAGAAATCAGCTCTTCTTTTCTCTTAGTCATCTTTCCTGTTCCCCTCTCCCATGGATTTAGAATTATTTAGCACCTTACCATAATCACACATAAGGTCCTCCTTGCTACTCCATTATTTATTTCCATAGCACTTTCAAGTTCATCTTCCCTACACACACACATGTACACATACACACACACACACACACACACACACACACACACACACACACAGTATTTACACGGAGTCCAAATGTTCTGGATCCGAGTTGGCTCATTCTAGATGGGGATGCAAAGCCTAAATCCATAGCCCTTGGGGAGTTTGACCTGAAATCACCTGCTTATTTGTGCAAAGGGGAGAGCAAAACTGTGCGTTGTATATATGCGAGATGGATCACTGTCCATAGGGCAGAAAATAAGACCTGCTGAGAGACAGGCCTTTTGTCAATCCCAGTGATGCAGCAGTTGTTTTCTGAGTTCTTCGTGATGTTTCCTGCTAGCCTAGGAAATAGGAAAATTCTGAAAGCATAGTACTAGTACCCTCTCTGACAGTCACACTAGGCAGTGGAAAGCCTGTGTGTTGAGGAAAGCAATTTAATCCTAGATTATACGCATCACAATTAACACATATTGTAATATGTGGCATACAAAGCTCTTTCATAAATGAGAGCTGATTTGATCTTTGCAGTGTTCTAGGGAAAAGACCAGAGAAGTGTTCTTATCTCCATTTTACAAATGCAGAAGAAGATTCAGAAATATTCTTTGACATACCCAGAGTCAACCAGGCCAAAAGAGGACACAAAGCAGAATGAAAGGAAGGAAAACCTCAAGGAAGAAAAAGATAATGTGAACTGCCCTTAGAGGAGCTGTGAGCACCTTAACCGCCATGATGCATGGGACCCTTTGCCAGTATCAGGGCAGAAAAATGGAGCGAAGCTGCTCAGTTCTACTAATCTCCCCAACTCTGAACCACTGCACCATGTTACATAGGTAAAGAAAACATGGGAAGGTAGCCCACAGATCTTCCCAGGGATGAGGACCATGGAAACACTAGACTTTATCATTAATTAAAACTGCAAGCTTCCTTCCTTACTTTCTTATGTATATTTGATGGGTCACTATGAAACATTAATCAGTTAACCAGGAACTCTGGTTAATATTATCAAGAGTAGGCCAGGCACTTTGGGAGGCAGAAGCAAGAGGATTGTTTGAGGCCAGGAGTTTGAGACCAGCCTGAGCAACAAAGCAAGACCCCATCTCTACAAAAAATGAGAAACTTAGCCAGGCATCATGGCATGTGCCTGTAGCCCCAGCTACTCGGGAGAGTGAGGCAGGAGGATTGATTGAACCCAGGAATTCAATGTTGCAGTGAGCTATGATGATGACACTGCACTCTAGCCCAGGCGACAGAGTGAGACTCTGTCTTTAAAAAAAAATTTTAAAAGGAAAATGTTATCAAGAATAGAACCCTGTCTTTCTGCCTTTCCCTCCCACCCTCGCTCTCCTCCTGCTGCTGCTGTTGCTGTTTGCTTTTTTCTCCTCCCTCAGCATCAGTCACTTCCTCTCCCTTTTTGCATGAGTCTTTCTCTCCCCACTCCTCCTCCTCTCTGTTTTCTTTGTGTGCTCCTAGAAGAACCAAACAGCTCCACTTTAAGGACTCTGTGAAACACAGTGGAACAGTCTGTGATTGGCTGACCTGGCGAGTGGAAGACATCACAGGAAACCAGGCTGATATCCTAGGGCCGGTTAACCTGGACTGGTCTGGAGTTTCCCTGCTGTCCTATTGGCAGCAACTCAGGGAGTCCAGATGGTCCTAGAAAAATCTCTGGTCCAAGGATACA
The DNA here is from genome assembly GCF_000956105.1 of Propithecus coquereli. Classification (NCBI taxonomy): domain Eukaryota; kingdom Metazoa; phylum Chordata; class Mammalia; order Primates; family Indriidae; genus Propithecus; species Propithecus coquereli. Next base: position 12,737,219 of record NW_012148618.1, on the reverse strand, counting down.
AAGACAGAATTGATTTCAAGCCCCTAAAAATGTTGAATTTCTGCTCATAGACTCTGAAATAGAGTTGAATCTGGGACCTCCTAATAGCCAGAAAGTGACCTAAACCTACTGGAGTCCGTTGTGGCCTGATCCAAGGGTCATTAAGATGCTGGGCATAGTCAAGAGCTCCCTGGGATAATGCTGGTGGGAGGAACATAAAACGTCCATACTGGGCCTGAAGTCTAGGAGAGACGTACGTAGGCCATTCCCTGGAGGCAGGAAGGGATAGCCTAGAAGTTTTCTGCCTGAAAGGAGCAATATGGTTCAGGGAAAGATCCTATATTCTCCAAGATCTCGGGAAGGGACAGCACTGGGCTGAGCACATCGTCCACACAGTTCTACTCTTACATGGTGCCAAAAGGCAATCCTGAGACCAGTACAATGGAGGTAAGCACATGCACACATCTCCTTGTGGAGAAAGATGCACCTTCTGGTGTCGGGAGCTGATTATATTCTGGTTTAACATTTTTTTTCAAATATTATAAAAGGTAAGAATGTGACTTTATAGAGTCCATTTTTCCCTTGCTCACCCCAATCTGAGTGGAAGCTTGCAGCAATGAAAACAGATTGCAAGCCGAGTGCAGTGGCTCAGGCCTGTCATCCTAGCACTCTGGGAGGCCAAGGTAGGAGGATCGCTTGAAGTCAGGAGTTCAAGACCAGCCTGAGCAAGAGTGAGACCCCTGTCTCTACTAAAAAATAGAAAAAACAATCAGCTGCACAACTAAAAAAAATAGAAAAAATTATCTGGGTGCGGTGGCATACAACTGTAGTCCCAGCTACTTGGGAAGCTGAGGCAGAAGGATCACATAAGCCCAGGAGTTTGAGGTTGCTGTGAGCTAGGCTGATGCCACGGCACTCTAGCCTGGGCAACAGAGCGAGACTCTATCTCAAAAAAATAAAAAATAAAGAAAGGGGTTGCAGCAGTGAATGGCCATGAGCCAGACCTGAGTTGCATGAGTTGGCAGCCTTGGGGTTGGAGCAGAAGAACCACCAGAGAAGCTAAGAGGAAGAGAATCTAAAAGGCAAAGTGGGAGAACAGCTTTCTTGCCCACCTTACAATGAGAGTAGAAGCATCTTGGATCCCTCAAGGCAAGCCACATGGTCAGGGCATGGTCAACATTGTGATCATGCTGACAGCAGGACGTTCTGAAGAAAATAGGATAGATGCTAGGTGAGAATAATCCAGTAGGGAAGTTTCACTTCATCCAAGAACTTACTTGAAGAATTTGGCTGGAGAACACGATGGAAGCAGAACAATCCCAGAATTACAGAACTATGAAGGAAACTAAAGATCATCTAAAGTCTTTTTTCAAAAACAGGACTAGGATCCACCAGATGGAGTGGCTGTAGACAGGGCGTTTCAAACTGAAGAGATAACACATAGGGACCAATAAATGAAGTCCTGATCCTGGCAACCCCAACAAAGGGCAAAGGTGGCTTCTGGCTTCTTCAGGATCAGAAGCCTGAAGCCAAGGAAACCCAATGACTGAAGACTCAGATAAGACATGACATGCCACAGTCCCCATTCTGGGACACAGAACCCTCCCAAGCAGGGTGCACCCGAGGCAAAATAGGAAGGACTTGGGTCCCAAGCAGGATAGAAGGGTTTTCTAACATCCAGCAGAAAAACTAGTTCATGAAACTTGGTCTTCCCAGGACTGGAGGTGACACAGATCAAACAGAAGGGAAGAAACTCACAGCTGGTCTCAGTCTTCCCGTGGCTTTTGTGTGTTCTGGAAAAGTTCTATCCATGAATAAAGGTCAACAGCTTGGACATAGTCATAGGATAAGAGAACAAGCTCTCAGTGGGAATGAGATCTCTTTTAACTCAAAACAATTTCCTTGGTGTATTCCTTTGTGTATCTTTTTCCCTTCTGCCCATATGATTATCATGGGGGTAGAGGGTAGCAGAAAGGTGTAGCAGATTCCCTGGGTAAGTGGAAAAGAAGGGGGCAGTAGGCATCGTAGTTTGTAAAGTAACCCCAGCTGACTCTGATATGTTCCTCTTTCCATCACTTTGAGAGCCACTGCTCAAGAAATCACCCAGAAGGGAGCAGAAAGAAGGGTTGCTGCGTTGTGGGGGTCACGATGTCTTCTGCTAGCCCACCGAGAGTGGTAGCAAAGGAAAGGTGTTGTAGTTGAAATCATTACCACATCAATGGTGCATCCAATCTAGAATTATCCCAAACACTTAAATCAACCTCAAAAATCACTTTAGCAGCACCCCCAAGTATTACAGGTTGTTTAAGATGTGAGTACCTTACAAGGAGATGACACGATCCAAACTAAGTCTTCTATCCTCCAATATTAGAAGGACTATTATATGAAAAAGGTAGTAGGGCTGTCCTTGATTTATTAATTCTGCTAGTCAACAAGCACTTACTGAAGACTGCATTAGTTCCCTTTTGCTGCCATAACAAATTACCATAAATTTAGTGGCTTAAAAAACACACTTGTATTATCCTTCATTTTGGAGGTCAGAAGTCCAAAATGGGTCTCACTGGGCTAAAATCAAGGTGTCCAAAGGGCTGTTTTCCTACTGGAGGTGCTAGGGGAAAATCTCATTTCTTGCTTTTTCTACTTTCTAGAGGCTGCCTACATTTCTTGGCTCCTGGCCCCTTCCCTCTTCAAAGCCATGTCCAGCAAGATCAGGAAGTCCTTCTGACACGATCTCTCTGGTTTTCCCTCTTTTGCCTACCTCTTCCACTCATAAACATTCATTTGATTACATTGGGCCCATCAGCTAATCCAGGACAATCTCCTCAACTCCAGGTCAGCTGATTAGAAAGCTTAATTCCATCTGCAGCCTTACTTCCCCTTCACCATGCAACTGAACATACGCAACAGTTCCTGGGATCAGGAAGTGAACATCTTTGAGGGGGCTATTTTTCTGCCTACCACAAAGGCTCACAGCCTGGATAATTTTCCAGGGGCTGCTCCAGAAGGCAGAAGTAGGAACAGTGGGTGGCAGTCAAAAGTGTTTTTATATGCAAATCATACCTCAGCAAAGCTTTTTTTTTTTTTTTTGAAAAAGGGTCTTGCTTTGTCACCAAGGATAGAGTACAGCTGTGTCCTCACAGCTCACTGCAACCTCAAACTCCTGGGCTCAAGGGATCCTCCTGCCTCAGCCTCCCAAGTAGCTGGGACTACAAGGCCACACCACCATACGTGGCTAATTTTTCTATTTTTTTGTAGAGATGAGGTCTCACTCCTGCTCAGGCTGGTCTTGAACTCCTGGCTTGGTCAAGCAGTCCTCCCGCCTCAGCCTCCCAAAGTGCTAGGATTACAGGCATGAGCCACTGTGCCTAGGCTCAACAAAGTTTTTAAAAAGTCAGTAGTCTGACATTCAAGGCCCTCCATAATCCTAATGGTATTTATAGATACCATTTATTGAGAGTTTGCTATGACATTACATACAATACCACCAGTTATCCTCACAACAACCCTATAAGGTAGAGGATACTCTATTTCCTTTCTATAGATGAAACTCAGACTTAGAAAGATGAAGGTTCATATCTCTAGTAAGTAGCAGATTTGGGATTGGAACTAGCTCTGCACAAACTCCACGGCTGGTACACTGACCTCTAGCTCATCCTTCAGTACCCTCTGCACCCTCCACTGAGGCAGCTGTGCTCCAATCCCAAGGATGGTGTCCCCAAACCACCACGTACATTCCCACCACAGCATCTATAAAGGATCAATTTCAAAGCCACTGCTGCTGGGAAGCCTTCTCCATGTCCCTCACTCAAAAGTCCTTGCTGCTTCTTGCGGACTCACGTGGGTCTTTTACTAATTACTTCTATTAACAACACGGCAGTTTGCAGTCTAACTTACAGTGGCATGCAATGGGTCACCTTTTTTCACTAGATTCTAATCTCTTTCAGAGTAGGAACCACATCTTACTCGTTTTCAGATCCTCACAGTGCCTTGTCAGTTGATTGTGCGTTGTGCATTCAAAAATGTTTTCTGAGACACTCTGAGTGAAGATAGCTCTGGGAGTTGACTCTTTAGGTACTCCCTCTGCTCTAAACACATAGCAGGGACAGATAAGACGTAAAAAGAAAACACCAAAATGATAGTGCTATGCTCACAAACAAGATTATCATCTCTGTGGCCTTGAACTAAATGCAAACACAAAGTCATGAGCAGGACGGAAGCGTCAAGGCTGAGGATCCCCGTGAAGATGCAGGGGAGGCAGGCAGGCACATAGGGGACAAAAAGTGCTCCAGGCTAGGTGGGGGGCTAGAGCCAGGCTCAGCGCTTAAAGCCAAGGCTTGGAGTGGATTTTCTCTGCTGGAGAATAGAAGCTGACAAATATAGTTGCTGACAGCTGCCCAGGATGTAGCTTATTTGGGCTAAAAAGGAAATTTTGTTTACATTATAAAAAATTTAGAATTGAACGATAACTAGAGTAACATATATCAAAATTGGTGGAGTAAGGGAAGACAATGATGACAACAAAGGACGACTGAGACAGTAAACCAAAGACCCATAGACACCACCTCCACAAGCACAAGTGGGCAAGACATGCCTTCGAATCCACAAATTCAAGTAGGCAAGGATAAACCCTGTCAGCTACCAGGCTTGTATGGGATCTTGTCTGTGCACAGGACAGCAAAGAGAAAGAACTTTGTCTATGACAACCATGAAAGCAAGAGAAGCCCCCCAACCTCCAACTCCCAGTGGAAGCTGGAAGGGATCCTACAGAGTCCAGCTCATCATTGAGCACCGCGAAGATGCAATAAGGTCTCCTGGTGGTGAGGCAGACTGGGCCCTGTGCACTCTCAAAACTACAAACTCCTTCCAAGACAAAGCCCTGCAAAGAGGAGAAACCACTGGGAATAAAACACCAGGAACAGGGACAAATACAAAGAAGGTCCAAATAAAAGTGAAGGAAAGGAACAGCAGAGGCAAATCACAGAAAATATGAGACTATATTTTTAAAATCACTATGTAAATGTAACTGTAGAGCTTGAAAATCTATATTGAAAGGGCCATTCCCACAGCTTCACTGGGCTAGCCTTCACTTGACTGGCCTTTAAAAAAAAAGGGGAAAGAAAGAAAGAAAGAAAGGAAGGAAGGAAGAAAGAAAGAAAGAAAGAAAGAAAGAAAGAAAGAAAGAAAGAAAGAAAGAAAG
>NW_012148618.1:12730741-12731476 GCF_000956105.1 Propithecus coquereli | reverse complement strand
CGGGCAACACAGTGAGACTCTGTCTCAAAAAAAAAAAAAAAAAGCAAGCATTTCAAATAACTAAAAAAAACAAAGAAACATACATATAAAGACTGGCAGGTAGGCCAAGCATGGTGGCTCACGCCTGTAATCCTAGCATTCTGGGGGGCCAAGGCGGGAGGATCACTGGAGTTCAGGAGTTCAAGACCAGCCTGAGCAAGAGCGAGACCCCGTCTCTACTAAAAATAGGAAAAATTAGCCAGGCAACAAAAAATTAGCCGGGTGTGGTGGCAAGCACCTGTAGTCCCAGCTACTGGGGAGGCTGAGGCAGAAGGATCCCTTGAGTCCAAGAGTTTGAGGTTGCTGTGAGCTAGACTGATGCTACAGCACTCTAGCCAGGGCAACAGAGCAAGACTCTGTCTCAAAAGAAAAAATAAAAAGACTGGCAGCTAGAATATAGTTGTATGAATAACCCAGTCTTTTTGATCACACATAAGAGAAAAATGTCTGGCAACAAGATGGAAGGAACTTGGGTCCCCAAAAGAGCTTACAGAGCAGAGCTACCCCCCACCTTAGACTATTGTCCACCTCTAGACAGTTAGATGAGAATGAAAAAACTATTTTGTTTGAGTCATTGTATTTTGCAGTCTCTTTGTTTTTTTTTGTTTTCTTTTTTTTTGAGACAGAGTCTCACTCTGTTGCCCGGGCTAGAGTGCCGTGGCATCAGCCTAGCTCACAGCAACCTCAAACTCCTGG
>NW_012148618.1:12693901-12730246 GCF_000956105.1 Propithecus coquereli | reverse complement strand
GAAATCCCGTCATTTGCAACAACATGGATAGAACTGGAGAACATTATGTTAAGTGAAATAAGCCAAGCACAGAAAGACAAATTAGCATGTTCTCACTCATATGTGGGAGTTAAAAATTAAACCAATTGATCTCATGGAAATAGTAGAATGAGAGACTGGGAAGGGTAGCAGGGAGGGGGAGCCAAAGTGGGGATGGTTAATGGGTGCAAAAAATATAATTAGATAGAATGAACAAGATCTTTTTTTTTTTAATTCCCAAATAGTTTTATATTTTAGTTATGAAGGTGAGTTACCAGAGCCAAACTTGTTCTTAACAAGCAGTCTATAGCCTACGCTAGAGTGCAGTGGCAGGATCATAGCTCACTGCAGCCTTAAACTTCTGGGCTCAAGGGATCCTCCTGCCTCAACCTCCCAAGTAGCTAGGACTGCAGGCGAGAGCCACTACACCCAGCTAACATTTTTTAAATTTTTTGTAGAGACAGTGGTCTTGCTATATCACCTAGGCTGGACTTGAACTTCTGGCCTCAAGTGATCCTTCCACCTTGGCCTCCCAAAGTGCTGGGATTACAGGTATGAGTCGCGGTGCCTAGCCCTACCTTGATTTGATTATTACATATTGTAAGCCTGTGTCAAAACATCACATTTACCCCATAAATATATATGACTATTATATACCCATAATAATTTTAAAACATTTTTTAAAATGGGTTTGCTACCATAACACTAACCTAAAGTGTGGAGTTTTGACTTAGTGATAAGGCAGCTTGTGACAAAGAAACAGATATTGTAGGCTGGATATTTGGTTACAGTTACACACCAGAATATTTGGAAAAACTTTTCCCTGTTGAAAACTTGGAAGACAGACCTATGGAGCTATTAGCTCTAAGGAAAATGGCTGGAAAATGCCATAATATTACTCAATACCACACTTAGACCTGCCAAGTCAGCTCCTTGACCCAGGCTCTGTGCCTCAGGAAGCCCTATGCTTTCATGGACCTTTCTCCAGTGACTGGGAATGGTTGGGGCCAGAAATGCCATACAGGTCCCATGACCAGAAGCATGAGTTTTCCAACCCTCCTCTGATGCCTGGGACTGACCAGGGCCAGCAGCACCACCTAGGCAGAGTTCCTGAGCCCACACTAGACCGTGTGGGCCCTGGTAACCACTTCTCTTCTTCAGGACTCTCTCCAACCCTCTACACCTAACCACCCTCGGGCTATAGTTATGGTTTGTCTATAATTTTTTTATTGAATTGTCCTTGTCTGGTTAGTAAATGGTACTGGAATGATTATTAAATAAATATATGCACAGGAGGAAAAAATGAAATAAACCTTATACCACACACAAATAGAATTCCAGATAAAGTAAAGACCTTGATTTGAAAAGAAAATCTTTTCTTTTTCCCAATTTTTTTTTTTAAGAAATGGGAGGTCTTGCTATGTTACCTAGGCTGGCCTCAAACTCCTGGGCTCAAGTGATCCTCCTACCAGCCTCCCAAGTAGCTGGATTACAGGTGCAGGCTACTGGGCCTGGGAAGAAAATCTTTAAAACTTTTAAAAGTATGTATACAAGAATATCTATATGTGACCTTGGGGTAGGAAATAATGTTATAAACAAGTCACAAAAAGCTATAAAGTAAAATATTAATACATTTGACAACATTAAAATTTAAAACTTCTGTATAAAAAAATGGTGAAAAGACAAGTCACAACCAGAAGAAGATTGTTTCATATATAATTGATAGGCAATTAGAATATGTAAAGAATTTCCATAATCAGTAAGTAAAATAAAAACGGGCAAAGAGCCAGGTGCAATGGCGTGCACCTGTAGTCTCAGCTACACATGAGGCTGAGGCAGAAGGATAGCTCAAGCCCAGGAGTTTGAGTCCAGCCTGGGCAATACAGCAAGACCCCATCTCTAAAAAAAAAAAAAAATAGCAAGGGCTGTAGACAAATCAAAGAAAGAAAAATCTAATGTCCCATAAACATTTTATTAGATGCTCAAACTCACTAGTAATTAAGGACATCATTTCACACCCACCAGATTGTTAAAAGTTAAAACATCTGACAATATTAAGTGCTATTGAGAGCAACAGGAACTCTCAGTCAGTTGTGGGGAAACTATCACTTGTACAGCTTGGAGATCTTGGCAACACCTAGCAGAGTCGGAGATGTGCAGTCCCAACGTCCAGCTTGAAGCTCTCCTGTGTGTCTAAGGAGATCTAAGCAAAAATGTTCATTGTAGCATTGTTCGAATTACAAAATAGTAAAAACTAAATGTCCATCAAAAAGGAGAATGGAAAAATTGTGTTGTGTTCATACAGAATATACAGCAGTTTGAATGAATGAACTAGATCTACATATCAAAATAGATTAATCTTAAAAATAAATTGTATGTATTTATGTTTTGTTTGTGGATATATAAATGTTGTGAAAGCATAAAACATGCAGGGGAGGATAAATACCAATTTCAAATAATGTATGTTTGGAGAGAGGAGAAAGGAGAATGGGATCAGGGAGTAGTACATGGAGGGCTTCAACTGTATGTGTGCCTTATTTCTTAAAAAAAAATCAAAGCCAAATATGGAAAAAAATTAAGATTTGTCGGCCGGGCGCGGTGGCTCACGCCTGTAATCCTAGCTCTCTGGGAGGCCGAGGCGGGCAGATTGTTTGAGCTCAGGAGTTCGAAACCAGCCTGAGCAAGAGCGAGACCCCGTCTCTACTAAAAATAGAAAGAAATTAATCGGACAACTAAAAATATATAGAAAAAATTAACCGGGCATGGTGGCGCATGCCTGTAGTCCCAGCTACTCGGGAGGCTGAGGCAGCAGGATCGCTTGAGCCCAGGAGTTTCAGGTTGCTGTGAGCTAGGATGACGCCACGGCACTCTAGCCCGGGCAACACAGTGAGTCTCTGTCTCAAAAAAAAAAAAAATTAAGATTTGTCAAAGTTGGATAACGGACACATAGGAGTTTGTTATATTTGTCTCAAAACTTTTCTGAGCATTTGAAATATTTTATAATTTAAAAAATATTGAGAGACTAATTTGGCCCTCATTTTCCTCATACATGATATGGGGATGATAATTCTTACAGTGTAGGTTTGCAGTTAAGAGCATGGACTCTAAAACCAGAGGGCTTTGCCACTTACAAACCCGTGACACTGGGAAAATTACATAACTTTTCTGTGCCTCATTGGAAAAATAGGGATAAGGGTCTCCAAACCATTGTTAAGAAGGTTAAATATGTTAACATGTGGAAAGCTCTTAGAAAAACAAAGTAAATGAGTATATTTATTAAATAAATTAAACAAAACAAATACTATAATTTGAGGATTAAAAATAATAAAGCTTACAAAGGTACGAAAATAGCATCTGGTATGCCACATATGCTTGAACAGAGTCTTAGGAACAATGATTATAACGTCAAATAGTTCCCAAGTAACAAAAAAGGGCCCATGAACTGATTAAAAGAAACAATAGCAGAATTGAAAGAGAATTGCACATTTTCCCATAATATTCCATGTATTTCTACAAGACACTACCGATGCATTGCAAAGCTCAGTTTCCTTGAGGCTTTACACTTTCCTCACCCTAAATTTGCAACTCAGGGTGATGAGAGAGAGTGCTGGCAGAAATACATGCTGCATCTTACAATGGACGTTTGAGCAAGTAACAAATTATTCTGGCTCTATTTTTTTCTCATTTGTAAATTTCAGTAGTAGGACCAATGTACCTCAGGGTCAAAACAAGAAAGTATTTCTTAGCAATGAAGATGAAAGTGTTTTGAGGATCGCATTTATTATTTTCATCCACTTTCCATGTTGACGTTATACATAGTACAATATTTCATTTTAATAAAATGTTACTGCCATCAATCTTAAAAACATTTTAAAGAAAACTTGAATTGGATTACATTCTATGGTTTGGGGCTTTAGGCATTTCCTAGGACTCTTAATTTTCGTTTTGCCCAGTAAGCGTTTGCCGGCCTTACTGCCGTGTGGCATGAGCACAGCTGCGAGATCTTCCGCTCCGGCCGCATGGCTCCAGCCCACCCAGCTCCCTCCTTCTCTACCTTCCCAGGGGCTTACGGTCCTTGGCTTTCTTGCCAAACAAGTAACGCTTCCATTGTTTCCAAGAGTGAGAGCCCCTCGGCCGTAAAAACTGGAGCTCACGGTTCTTTCATATCCCTGTCTGCCAAGGAATTAAATTTTACCACCAGAGGAGGCAAAACTCAAAGACAGCCTTAACAAAAGAAGCGCGGCATTCGGTGACGAAGAAATGTTCTCTGGGCCACTCTGGGAGGATCGACCCAGTCGACCGGGAAATGCCAGCCCCGCTCGGTGCGCGCCTCCCTCACGCGGCCGGCGCCGGCAGCCTCCCTGGGGCGGCCACAGCGCTGGGCAGCCGGTCGGCGGCGCTGCTTCTCCGGCCTGCAGGGCGCCGGCTCTGCCTGGAGCTGCGGCCCCTCCACGCCGCGGACAAAGGGGCTCGTGTCCCGCGGCCCAGCGGCCCCAGCCAAGGCCGGGGCGGGGCCACCCCGCATGTGACCTCGCATGTGACCCTGCTCCCGCCTGGGCCAGCAGAGCTGGGGGATTAGTCCCGCGCGCACAGCACCCCCACCCCCGCCAGCTCGAGCCTCCCTATCCCGAACCAGTGGGCGGAAAGTGCCCGCGCGCGTTTGCCAGTCCCACCCGGCGCTGCCGGGCTCGCCAGAGCAAAGTCCAGGCAAAGCTTCTGATTTGGGGCCTTTTGGGTTTTCAAGGGTCAAAAAGCAAAATTCTCTTCTCCACCATCTCTCTGTATCTTACAGAGGACTTATCTCTTTCGCTTTGCTCCAGAGAAAAAAGCTGGGGTATTGGGGGAAAAGGGGAGGGGTGGTGCCTAACAGTTACTGAACTTTGGCCAGTGAGTGTCAGACAATCTTTTAGGCACTGAAGTACTTTGTTTTGATTAATCCTAAAATGTTGTTAGTGCCTTCCTCTGTGTGTCCCAGGCACTAGTTAATAACTTTACCATCCACCAAACCCTACAGTTAAAATTCTACTAGACTCCTCCTTTTCCCTTACACCCACACCCATTCAATGATTATTTATTGAGTGCCTACTGTGTGCCAAGGTGCTGGGCATACTGTAATGAGCAAAGCAGACAAATCCCTGTGTTCACACAACTTACATGGGGCGGGGGGCAGGAAGAGATAATTATTATAGTTGCAAAAGAGGTATTTCCTTCAGAATCCTGCAGATAAATTCCACAGGTGCTGGAGAGGATGGGGGTGGGGGTGGGGTGTCGCTTTATAACTAAGGGGGTCCTGACCTGGTCTGGATCAGGAAAAACTAGGAGAGTGGAATCAACAGGACTTAGAGACCTGTTAGTTATGGATGGTGATAGAAAATTCTACCAAGCCTATTGCCTCCTGACCTCTGGTACTCAAAGCCTCTCAGCTACCCCTACCCTCCCATCCTGGGGCAGTGGAAAGATGGAGGAATTAGGCAGATCCCTGAGTTTCTATCCCAATTGTCCCCCACCCCCTTGCTTGGTGACACCATGGACAAATCATTCTTCTATAAAGCCTTGGGAGACCTGAGTTTCTTCCATGCCATGCCCTGTGATAGTGCTCCTTAAACCTTAGGGAACATTGCAAAAAAAATGTATTAATACAAGGAACACATAGGAAAACTACATTATACATTTACAATAATTAAAACTGTAGCAGTAACACTGGCACATGGAAATGGGATAGAATCTAGCAATAAACGCAAATAGATATGTGGGTTTAGATATGATAAAGGAGGTTATACATAGAAATACATAAAGATAGATTATTCAAGAAATGTTCAGAAAATATAGATTGTTCAATAAATGGTGTTAGGACAATGGAGAGCCATCTGGAAATAAAATAAATTTGAATCTATATCTCATCTTATTCCAAAATAAATTTCAGATGAATTAAAATGAAACACTGAAAAATAAATTTTAGAAGCACTAGAAGAAAACATAGGAGTTTTAAAAATAATATTGGAGTGGGGAATTCATTTCTAAGTATGACATGAAACCCAAAGGCTCCCCCCGTCCACACACACAACTACTCAAACAATCACTACCACAACAAAAATCACTATATATCACATATTACAAAGAAATAATTTCCTAAATATAAAAATGAGCACTTACAAATTAATAACAAAAGACCAACAACTTAGTAGAAAAGTATATGACAAACAATTCACAGTGAAGAAAATTAAAATGGCTCTTATATATGTGAGAAGATGCCTCACTGATAATAAGAAAATGTAAGTTGAAACCACAGTAAAACACCCTTTTTTCACCTATCAGATGGATAAAATCTCACCTATGGAGGGCGACTTGGCGATATTAACTGGAATTTAAAATGTATGTTACTTTGACCCAGTAATTTCTCTTTTAGGAATTTTCCTATGGATGTACTCCCACAAGTATGAAATGACATATGCCAAAAAAATTCATTGCGACACTGTAATAGCAAAATATTGGAAACAACCTAAATGTCCATCAATAGATAACTTATTAAATAAATTATGACACATCATACAAAGGATTGGAGTTGTATATGTACTAATAGGGGAACAGTAGAGGCTCTGCAGAGTATATCAGATTTTTTTTTCTTCTTTTTTTAAGACTAGTCAAGTGCAGTAGTGAGGAGAGGGGACAGTAGTAGAACAAGGAGTTCAATCTGTAACTGACTGAACAATCAAGTGAGATAACTCACGAGTAAATCAGATTTTAATTCCATTTATAAAATGGAAATAATAATTGTACCTACTGTGCAGGGTTACTGTAAAAATTAAATGACTTAAAATACCAAAAGCACTTAGAACAATGCCCAGAATACATAGCACTAGCTATTTACTTACACATATTGTTAATAAAAAGAGCAATGGCAGAACAGTATGTATAATAACCTACCATTTGTAAAAGAAAAATAAGTATATGGGTAAAATAGCTCTTGAAAATTTCACAATAAATCAGTAACAGTGGCTGCCTCTGGAGAGAGGAACCGAGAGGCCCCGAGGCAAGGTGACTTGTTTTCACTGTCTACCTTTCAAGTTTTTATCTACCTTTTGAATTTTTGTACCATAGGTATTTGACATTCATTTGACACGATAAATTAATTTTTTAAAGTAGAAAAACATCAATCAGAAACACATGAAGAAAAAGTAATTAAATTTTGTGAGATGTAGAAACTAAATTATGTTCCAATCTTTTGCATTACTGTTACTTTGTTAAAGTGATCGCATATTGCAGTCATTAAATGGTTTTTCAAACACTCCTTGCACTTTCAAACTGTGAATGGAGCATAGTCCTTGCACCTCAAGTGTGGTCCTCAGACCAGCTGCATTTATGTTAATATCACCTAGCAACTTGAGAGACATGCAGGATCTCAGAGCTACTGAATCAAACTCTACTTTTAAGAAGATTCTCAGGTGGTTTGTCAGGGGATCGTGTTTGAAAAGTATGAGAAGAACTGAGCTAGAGGACGTAATTAAAAGAACAAAGAAAAATAAAACAAACAAAAAAACACTCTTCTGCTCTTGCCTCTTCTAAGACCTTTCTCTCAAAATCGCTGTGGTTAGATGATTCTCATAAACATGTTGCTGAGTGAAAGAAGTCAAACACATAATAATCCAAATTACGTGGTTCCATTCATATACATTCAAAAGGAGCTACAGTGCTGCCCGGTGCCAGAAGTCAGGATGGAGGTCACCTATGGGGAGTAGGGAGGAGGTAGAGGTTGGGACTCCAAGGGTTGCTTCTGGATTGCCAGCGATGTTCCATTTCTTGATCTGGCTGCTGTTTATTTGGATCTGTTTGTGAAAATTCTTAAGATCTATACACTTATGATTGGTGCTTTTGTTTTTTTTCTCTCTGTGTCTCACACTTTAATAAAAATGTTTTTAAAAATTTCATTATGGGCTGGGTACAGTGGTTCATGCCAGTAATCTCAGTGCTTTGGGAGGCTGAGGCGGAAGGATCCCTTGAGGACAGGAGTTTGAGACCAGCCTGGGCAACACAGTGGGACTCAGTCTCTACAAAAACAAAAAAAATTGAAATTTCATTATTGTCGCCTACCTCAAACCCCTTGGCCACGGAGGCCAAGGTGCTGAGGGAAAAAGGGAAAAATTATTTACACTAATTTAATGACTGACAGGTGACTTTCATTTAAATAGTTAGACTTTGTCTCCCTCACGTATACCCATATCAGAATTCCTGTGCCTTTTAATTTGTTTTTCTTTCCCTGTATCAATAGAGATAGGCATCCTGTGCCTTTTAAAAGGTGCCCACTATTGATCTGCATTCACTAAAAGATGAAATGATCGAAACAGAGCTTAAGGATGCTCCCTGGAACAGTGGGAAGAAGGGTTTGCATGGGCTCCGATGTCTGATACAGTGAGTTTCATGCCAGGATCCACCACTCAATAGCTGTGAAAACTTTGACAAGTTACTTACTCTGCATCTCTGTCCTGTGTGTTAGAGGATAATTACACTCCCACTTATAGAAACACTATACTAAATGAGAGAACATGTGTGAAGCACTAGGCACATAGGGTGCCCCATTAATGGTAGATAATTATTACCAGTCATAGTAGATTAGGGCAAAGAAAATTAAAAAAAAAAGAAAGAAAGAAAAAGAGAAAAAGTGGTAGACAATTATTTGAGAGTAAATCAATCAATAATTCTCAATCAATAATTCCCAAACATTATCTCATAGATAATCACTACTTGCAGCTAAAGCTAATCACAGCAGGAAAAATTTTGAAAACTACGTGTCTGGAAGTTAATTCAGGTCTCATGATCTACGTGGGAACAAGAATCTGGAGTAACAGCAACAGGTTTTTCAGGATATTTGCTTTCATAAGTGCCCGCCCCATTCCATTGCCCTCAGCCAGCAGTGCAATACCTGTGTCCCTCCCAGCCTTCCCACACCCCTCACCAGGGGGGCGTGATTCCCACGTAGCCTGCTGCACTCGGCCATGAGCTTGCTCTCAAAGCTTCTGAACTAAGATTTCCAGGTGGAAATACTTGGAAGCAAACTCCATACTCTTATTTCTAATCCTCAAGAGTCTCACATTCTCTGCCCACTTTTTCCCAGAGAAGTTTTCAGGAGTGTAAAGGCAAAAAGAAAGTCTCTACACCCGAGGATAAAAGGAAAAGTCTGACAGAAGGGTAGAAAACAGGCCAGGCGCGGTGGCTCATGCCTGTAATCCTAGCACTCTGGGAGGCCGAGGTGGGTGGATTGTTTGAGCTCAGGAGTTTGAGACCAGCCTGAGCAAGAGCGAGACCCCCGTCTCTACTAAAAATAGAAAGA
The DNA here is from genome assembly GCF_000956105.1 of Propithecus coquereli. Classification (NCBI taxonomy): domain Eukaryota; kingdom Metazoa; phylum Chordata; class Mammalia; order Primates; family Indriidae; genus Propithecus; species Propithecus coquereli. The sequence continues at coordinate 12,720,903 of NW_012148618.1, read as the reverse complement.
AATTAATCGGACAACTAAAAATATATAGAAAAAAATTAGCCGGGCATGGTGGCGCATGCCTGTAGTCCCAGCCACTCAGGAGGCTGAGGCAGAAGGATCCCTTGAGCCCAGGAGTTTGAGGTTGCTGTGAGCTAGGATGACGGCACAGCACTCTAGCGCAGGCAACACAGTGAGACTCTGTCTCAAAAAAAAAAAAAAGAAGGGTAGAAAACAGCTCAGACATCCTCTTTGTTCCAAGATAAAAAACTTTCTCAAAATATTTGCATTTTCAAAAGATCAATGGTGGTTACCTCTAGGTAGTGGGAGTATGAGTAATCAGCATCTTTTCTTTACAATTTTCTGTATTTTCCTAATTGTCTACAGTGACTATGTATTATCTTTAATATGATAAGATTCCTTGGGGATCTTACCAAATTACAAAAGCATTTTGTGCTCAATGCAGGAAAGTTGGAAAGCACAAAGAAAAAAGTCCCCTTAAGCACATCATATAAAGATAACAGCTGTTAACATTTTGACATATGTCTTTCCAGACTTTTCTCTATGCAGAAATGCTTCATTTTTGTGACCTGAAAAAAAGTAAACATTTAAGAGACAAAGTCTTAGGTCTTTAGTCTTCAATTTTATTTGTTTTTAAACAGCAACTAACCACTTAGAAATGCCCCTAACAGCAAGGGCCTGTCCCATGCATTCGGGAGGCTCCCCCAGCCAGGGCTGGGGTCCAGGCTCCAGAATCACCCTCACCCACACCAGCCATTAGGCCTATTTACTCTTTGGAGACCTGGGACAGAAGGGGGTCTCCAGTTAGAGGGGAAGTTGGGACTCAGAGTCACAGTTGGAAGGGTTGGGCTCAGACACAGCTGCCTTTGTTAGTCTTAGGATATTTTGGGATTCCATAGCATGCTCAGACAGACTGTGGGAAGGCCTGGTGAGGGGCTCCTGAACGCCTCTCCAGCCTCACCCATTCCTGGGCAAGCCCCACAGCACCCCTTCCTCTTGCTGGGCTCAGCGCATTGCCTTTAGAAGATGAGCATCTGGTAGCCTGTGGTACTCCAGCATGCCTCGGTGTGAACTTGTCAGCTTCAGGGAAGCACCCTCCTTTCACCCCCCTTCTCCTGGCCTAGGCAGGGTGGGGAATCAGGAAGGTGACAAAAATTCAGACCTGAGAGTGTTCCACTGCCTCCTACCACAAGGCTTGGGACCCAACTGTACCAACCCCTTATCAACTCTTACCTAAAAGGGAATAATACAAGGGCACTCTTTGTGACTTGGAGGGGCAAACCTAGGCATTTAAACCCCAAGTGTGGGCACAGCTGGGCCCCCAGGCTGGATGCAGCTAAATGCATGCATTGAAGCAGCAGGGGCAGCTCAGCGGGGAGGATAGGAGCCCACAGGGCTGGATCTACCCTTCCTCCACTGCCATCCATACCCACGATAACCATGGAAACATAACTACCCCCCTCCTGCCAGCTGCCTAGGTTCAGACAACCAGGCCTGGCCCACCTCCATCAAGCCAAGGCCTGAACTGATGCCAGATTGGCCACAGAGTGGTTGCAGGAAGAACTGGGATTGGGCAATTTGGTCAATCCAGGCTTCCCAGCACAGCTCGGGAGGACTACCACAGGAGCCTCCACACCTTGCTGTCTGGGCTGGGGTCAGACAGGGCTTAGTCAGCCAGCACAGCGGCCAGCAGAGCCAGCAGGATGGTCCCGGATGCCCTCTGCCTATGGGCTAACAGCTACTGTGGGGCAGTAGCCCTTGCTGCAGCAGCAGCAGTCTCTGGGCCTCGTTGACAGGGCTCTCTGGCTGCTGCTCCTGCTCCGCCTGTCCTGGCCGCTCAGCCAGCCCTCCGGGGCTGAGGATGTACCGATAGTCACTGGGGGTGCCCCCCACTGCCCCCACGCCACTGCCATCCCCAGCCCCGCTGCTGGGCTGATCCCCGCCAGGCAGCTCCAGGCTGCCTCCCTCGGCAGGCTCCCCGGCTCTCTCAATGTTGATGTACAAGGGGTCCTGGCTGGTGGACAGCACAGACAGTTGGCCCAGGATATTCTCCAGTTCCATTCGCAGACATGTGAAGCTTGGGCGCTGCTTGGGGTCGGCACTCCAGCACTGGTACATGAGCTCGTACCTGGGGTGGAGAGAAGGGTGAGGGGAGGTAGCAGCCCCTCCCTCAAACGCAGAAGCCCCACATGGCACTAGGATTTTTAAAAATGTTTTTCAGTACACTCGTGTATAGGGCTTATTACGTATAAGGCACTGTTCTAAGTACTTTACATTTATTGAACTATTTAATTCTCACAACAACCTTATGCAATAAGTGATCCCTATTTTATAAATGTGGAAACTGAAGCACTGAGAGGTTAAGATCCTTGACTAAGGTCACCCAGGTAGAAAGTGACAGAGCTGTGATTTGAAGCCAGATAGGTTGGCTCCAAAGTCCCCCCTATGCTGGGTGAGCTGTACCAGCTCAGGCAGGCTGACATCCTCCCTGTTCACAGACACCTTTGAGTATCTGAAAAAAGCTTCCAGGCCTCCCCCGGCAGGAATACTTTTTTACATACAATTTCAGGAGCCTTACAATACTCAGAAGCGTATTACTCACAATTCCCAAGGAATACCTCAAGATGGAGGGAAAAAAAAATCCAAAAACCTAATGGGAATGGGCTGGAGACCAAGTCCAGTAAAAGCAAATGCCCGACTCTCTTGCCTATGCCCATGACAAAAGCCCCAAGCACTGCCTCACACACCCGCCCTGCTGACAGCAGCCCCAGGAGGGGGTGATCATAGCAGACACCAGCAGGCTGTGGGAATGGTCTGGGGCCATGGGTACGTAGCCAGACCCGGACACATTCTCAAGGCTGTGCCTGGAGCCAATTGGCGCCTGTCCACCAGGCTGCCTGGTGGGAGGCTGGTGCCCGCCCATCCTCTATTGACAATACCAGTTCCAGCCTGGGAGGGGGCTAAGCCGGGGCCTGGTCCCCACTGCCCACAAGTTTCTCCAGTGCCAGAATTGGCCGAGGCAGGCAGCAGCCACAGCAAGACCTGAGCATCCTGTCCCTACCATGCTCTGAACTCTGCTGAAGTAATAGGAGGGGCCTGGTTTATGTCCTCAGATTTCTCTCTCAGGTGCAGGTGAGTCACTCCGCAGCCCAGGCTCAGGGCACTTCAAACCCACTACCCTAGAGAAGGACCCCACCATTCAGGCTGAACCTTCCTCTGCAGCCCTCTGTGGGCCCAACCTCACAGCAAGACACAACAAATTGTTCCCTCTGGATCACAGTGGACTCTCCCTCCCTGGTGCTCACAAAAGGTCCTCTGGAGGCCCAGGGAGACCCTGGCTTGGAGGGAGAGGGGTAGTAAGACTAGAACAGACAAATTACAGTTGGTGTCATGGTTAAGAACACATACTCTAAAATCACAGGGATGTAGGTTCAAATCCCACCTCATTCACTTAATAGCTGTTTGACCGGGGCCATGTTACTTAACCTCTTTAATCCTATTTCCTCATCTACTAAATGAGGATAATAATAGTCTTTTCCTCATATGGCTAAAGGAAGATTACCTGAAAGAAAGCCCAAGGTGCCCAGCTAATGTTAGTGATACTTACCCTCATCTCATCACAAGGGTTTGATACCATTCTTTACAGGGGAAGGTGTCACCACACACCCCACTCCCGAGGGCTTCAGCCTTGCAGAAAGGAAGGGAGGCAGTTCCCTTTTTCCCAGGTTCTCAGTTCCTTATCTTAGGTCCCTTCCACTCCCTACAGAGGAGGCCAAGACCAAGAAAGAAAGCCAAGCTCCCACTCCCTCTGCCCCCTCCTTGCCAGGCAAGGACAGCGATGGAGTGGCAGTGTTTTGTGGCCTGTGCAGCCCTACCTGACAGGGAGGGAGAGCTCAGCCCGGGAGGTTTCCTTAGGCTAGCTGGGTCTTGAGAAGGACAAAGAGGTAGGGGTGGGGAGAAGATGACAGGGAAACCTGCACTGTTGCTCACCCTGCACCTTCTGCCCTGGGGTTCTTAGTTCTTGCTAGAAACTGGAGAAAAGAGAGTGACAGAAAAAGGCTGGAGCAAGAAATATGGGCTAGGAAAGGGAGAAAGGAAGAAACCAGGGAGGTGGTGGATGAATAGCAGTATGAGGTGGAGGCCAGCCTTCCCTCTAACTACAAGGATGCTCCTACCAGAAAATAAGAAGATCCAGTTGAGGTTCTAAGGTCCCACTGGGCCAGCAGCCAAACCCCCAGATTCCTGTTTCCTTCCAGAATCCCCTTCCCCAGGGTACTCACACGTCTTCCATACACTCCGGAGGCTGTTTCAGGCGGTTGCCGCCAATGAGGTAGTTGTAAATCTCAGCATTTTCGATACCAGCATATGGCGTCTGCCCACGAGTCATGATCTCCCACATGGTCACCCCGAAGGCCCACTGGGACAGAATCGAGGTCGGGGGGAAGGTGTCACTAGGCTTCCTGAGCCAGGCAGAGCCATGGGGCTCAGGAGCCTCATCACTGGGCAGCAAAACGCCAGAGAGCAGACCTGGCGAGGCCCTTGAGGGTCCTAAAGGTCTGCTCTGACGCTAGTCCACCCCTCCTGAGTTAGCATGAAGCCTCATTGTGCCACCCTGCTCACCACGTCACTGTGCACAGTATACAGGTTGTCAGCCAGGCTCTCCAGGGCCAGCCACTTGACGGGCAATTTGGAGGCGCAGCCCTGACGATAGTAGTCCCCGCTATAGATCTTCCGGGAGAGTCCAAAGTCGGCCACACATACCGTCATGTCCTCTGCCAGCCTACGAGGGGTGTCAAAGGATGAGGTCAGCCTTCCCCCATGCTCACAGCCTTTCTAGAGTCACCCCAAGCTGTCCCCAGTGCATATCAGATACTGTCCCCGGCAGCAGTTGAACATTAGCTAGCTCCTCCTGTACTGGCTGCTGTCTCCCACCCTCGAGCCCTCCAGAATTCCTACATGCAGTTTCGAGCGGCCAGGTCCCGGTGGATGAAGTTCCGAGAGCTCAGGTACTCCATGCCACAGGCAATGTCCACCATGAACCGGATCAGGGTCTGGAGGGGCAGGTCCTGGTGGGCAGACGGGGAGAGCTCAGGCTGGACCTGCCCACCCGGCTGAGAAGGGAGGAATGAATTCCCTGGCCAGAAAGCCTAAAGACTGTCCTCAGAATCACTGGAAGGAAGGAAAGGGGACGGAGGGCCTTCCCAAGGCACAGAAGCTTTGGCAAGTCCGAGAGAGCCTGAGAGCCAAGATGTCCCCAACCTGGGGCTCCACAGTCTCTTCTCCCAGAAAGGGCCCTTGTCCAGCTTAAAATTCCCAGCAGGGTTTTGTGAGAGAAAAGGAAGCCTGCTAGCCTAAAGGGATTCAAACTCAGCCATTCTACTCCCAACTAGCTCCATCGGCCCTACCCGCCAAGTCCCTCTCTGCCATGGTCTCTGTCCCTTTCCAGGCCCTTTTCTCCCACCCCTGTTACCTCCTGGGCACCCCCACCCCAGGCACTCACAAAAGGGTTCTCCCCAATCCGGGAGGCAAGCAGGAAGGCGTGCAGGTCTCCGTGCTTCATGAAGGGCAGGATGACCATGGGGATGGGGAGACGACCTTTAGCCCTGCTCCGAAGGCTCACCCCTGGGACAAGGGAGAGTCAGGAGCTGAGCACATAAAGGTCAAGGGACAACTCAAGTGTCTGTATAATCCCCCATCAGCTGGGTCCCCCCTCTAGCCCTAGCTGTGCGACCTCTTTTCCCACAGGTTCCATATTGGTCTAGGGACTACCCAGGAGGGCTCTGGCTGCTCCCAGATCCCTAGAGCAACTTCTGTCCCCTCCTTCTCCTCCTTTGTCCACGTGAGCAGTCCTCATGTACTTTGGTTCTCCTCATCTGTAGCGTGGTCCAGTTTTAGCCAGGACTCTCCTTGCTATTTTGCCATCTTCCCTCTTACCAGATAAGTCCAAACTTCTCTCCTATAGACTGCCCTCTCACCTTGGCAGAGCATATTTTTAGCTTGATCTATATCTGCCTCCTCGCAAAAAAGGGGCTCACCAACAAGCTTGGCCACGTGTGGATGGTCAAACTCCTTCATACAAGCCGCTTCCCTGAGGAACTCTTCAATGTCACTTGAGGCAATGATGTCAGCTGGGAGAAAAGGATGGGAAGGAGGGAATGAAGCGAGATGTGCCCCTAGCTCTGACCCAAGACTCCTAGGTCTTATCCTTCAGATGTTCTGGGCTTCCAAGGGGTCCCAGAAAACAGTCAGCCATGAGCAAGAGAAACCCCCATGGAATGGTGCTATCCAACAACTTCTCCACTTGCTGACGCCTTCCCTGTGGTCTGGGCAGCCCTGCTGGGGCTCAACCAGCCACAGCTGCAATCACTGCAGGAGGGAACTCAGAGGACAGTCACTGCTGATAGCAGAGAGCGATGGCTGGGGCACGAATCTGTGTGTGTATTTATGCTTGTGAATTATTCACAAGGTACAGACAGCTAGTGCTAACTAGCTCTTCTTGGAAAATCTAGGTGCAAAACAGAGCCTACTTCAGGATCGGTCACCCCTTTTCCCCTCCCAAGGGATGCCCTCATGCCACAACTGCTATCCTCTCACCTTTCAGCATCTTTACAGCCACTTTCACAAAGGAGCCATCTTCCTGCTTCAGCTGGGCCTCCCGCACTGAACCAAACTCTCCTAGGAACCGATCCAAATAAGAGGGAGTCTCCTTGGCCTTGCTGCCCACCCTCCTCCCTCCCAGGTGACCCTCCATGGGGACACAAAATCATCCAAGGAGGCTGGAGGAGGATACCCTGCCCATAGCCAAAGCAAAGCATGTTGGGAGTGGCTCCCTAGCCCTCCCTGTCTCCAGCCACCATTCCCCTAAACATTCCAAACTCAGGAGTCTACAAGCGTATCTTGTTTATAGGAGCTGACCCAAATCCACACCCTCAAAGTGACAGGGGCAACCAAACACATCCAGCTACCCTACAGCAAACTCACGCCAATCCCTGCACAGTCCCACATACCTTTGCCCAACATCCGGCCCAGGGTGAACCGCTGCTCTGGAATGAGCACGTCTTCCAGTTTTTCCTTTAGTTCGTCACTGATGCCCAGGCTCTCCACTGTGGGGAGGGAGTTGGTGAGAAAGGGGAGGGATCTCTGGGTCCTGATCCAAACCCCAGCCTGCCACGTATACCCCAGCCTCTGCCCTCAGAGCACAGGGCTGAGCTGAGCTCTCCCACAGCTGGGGTGGTGACCTCCACGAGGGTAGGTCCGTGTCTCTTTCACTATGTGCCTGGGACTCATCAAGGAGCAGACACACTGGTCAAGTCAATGAGTTGGTAAAAGGAATGCAGATAGAGACATAACACAGCCCATTTGTCCCTCCCATGACACCCCCTACTCACACGTAGTCTCGATGCGCTCAGGCCTTTCTCGATTGAAGGACCGGGCGGCCCGGAAGTGAACGGCTGGCTCCCCTCGGGCCATGACACTGTCGAAAGCTTGCCTAAAAGGAAAGCCAGGACTTGGGATCAGCTCCAACCTCTGTCACCACCTGCCTTTCCCTCCACGTCCCCACCCCCTTACCCGAACCGTGTCTCCTTCCGCCTCTTCCGAAGCAGGATGAGGGCCAGGGCGGCAGCCGTTACCAGGGCTGTGAGCACACCGAGCACCACGGGCACCCAGGATGTGCGGCTGTGGGGAGGGCCCTGCTGGCCTGTGGGAGGGAGGGGCAGTGGCACGAGTGAGGCTGACACCAAGGGGTCCCTTTAGAACTTTCCCAAGAGGGCCATCCAGCCTGATGAAGAAGCTCCTCTAAGTCAGTAAGGGTCCTGAGTGAAAGAGGCTCCAGAGGAAGACCCAGGACTTCCTACATGGTCAGTGACAGGCCCTGGCCATTGTGACCTATCGCCAACCTTGGCCCCAGCTGCTTAACTCTGACTTTATCGGGAGGGAAGTCACCACCAGCCTCCTCCTATCAGTCTAGGACACCCTTGAAAGCTTTGATCCCCTGTTCCCCTCCCCCCACAGGCCTCACCTGCATGGTCATAAGAAGAGACCACCAGTGGCTGACTCCAGGGTCCACAGCCAACGGCATTGGAGACGCACACACGCACGATCAAGTCCTTCTGGGGATCCCAGCCTGTCAAATTGGCCCTGGTCCCCTCCACTGTCAGCTCATCCTGCAGCCGGGAAAAGCCCCAACCCACACTGAGCCCAAAAAGGAGGCATCCTGCTGGGGCTTGAGGGCAGGAAAAGGTCCAGCTAGGAACATGGGAGTCCAGGGGCACTGTGGGTTCAGGGGCTGCAGGAACACAACCTTCTGGGAGTCATCACATTCCTGCTCCAGGCTGCAGAGGCCTCTCCGGAACACAAACAAGGCTCAGTTGGAATGCTCAGGTGGGGGATGGGAGGGGATTGAGCTGGGGACAAAGCCTTATCTGTGCCCTCCCCTAGTTGATGCAGGAATGTGTTTCCTGCTTTATACACAAAGTGGACACAGGATGCAATGCTAAAAGGAGACATATTCCAATGAGGGGTGGAGTTTGCAGGGGAGGGTGGGGAGGAGTGGATTCTCTGGGGCAGTGGGAGGCCCAGGCCCACCAAAGATTGTCATTCTGAAGCCCTTCAAGGCCTTAGAACCCTGAGGGCTGATATTCCAGGAGAGTGGAGAAAGTGGAGGGTTCTGTCTCCCTTACCTGGGTTCCATTGTCTTGAACCCAGGACAGTTTATAGGGTCCCAGGGGGCCTTCCAAAGGGCCCTCAGGAACCACTTCTTCCCATTCCAGGATGAGGCCTGAGTCTGTTCGGATGGCATGGAGGTTTTGAGGAGCACTGGCTGGGGCTGTACCCAAAGAGAGAAGGTTGCTAAGATCTCTGCCCTTCCCACCATCACTATCCCATGCAGACCTTTGAAACCAACTCCCAAGAACTAAAGAGCTCAGAGAGCAACAGACAGGGGAAGGGTTCACCCAGCTCTGACTGCTCTCACCCACCATGCTGAGGGGTAAGCAGTAGGCTGGCAGCACCCCAGCTCAGCAGTGTTGCTCTTTATCACTGTGGTTACCACCCCTCTGCCCCATCCTTCACCACTCCTCTCTCAACAACCATGCCAGGCTTCTTGCCAGAGAACTCCCAGCAAGTTCCTGCCACAGGATCTTTGCACTTGCTGTGCCCTCTTCCTTCAGTGATTTCCCCTACATATTTACATGATTTCATTCAGACCTCATCCAGATCTCTTTAGAGGGTTTTCCTCGACTGCCCAGGGGCACTCTTCATCACTATATTATCTGATTTTTTTCTAGTTTGCTTATCTGTTCCACTCACAAGACTTAGATAAAAATGATGCCTAACTCTCTCTGTCAGGTAACTCCTCTCAATCAACTCTATTCAGTGTTCGCTTCGGCAGCACATATACTAAAATTGGAATGATACAGAGAAGATTAGCATGGCCCCTGCGCAAGGATGACGTGCAAATTCGTGAAGCGTTCCATATTAAAAAAAAAAAAAAATTAAAAAAAAAATCAAGTCTATTCAGAACTCAAGACAACACCGCCCCTCACCTGCTCCAGCCCTGCCCAGCCTCTCTGCTTGGAGTCCCTTACCTAGACCCTTTGTCTGAAAGGGCACCCAGTCAGCATAGGGAGAAGGCCCCAAGGCATTGGCACAGCGCACCCTGAGGCTGTAGTTGGTGGCAGGCACCAGGTCCCGGAGCAGGCAGGTAAAGGGTGGCACCGGGACCACAACAGCCAGGACCTCCCAGCCTCCTGGGGCCTGCGTCACCTACAGAAAAGCAGAAAACTAATGACACAGGGAAGGGCAGTCTCTATGGCCTGTGACATGAGACAGAAGATGGGATATAGGTATGGTGGCTTGAATTAATGTTTCTTCTAAGTTAGCAGCAAACATTTCCAACCCAATCCCTCACATCTGCCCCTACCCCAATAACACACTGGGTTCCACACCTTCATGCCTTTGCAAATGCTGTTCCTTTTGCTTGGAATGAGCTGCTCTTCCTAGCAAAGCCCTACTCATCCTTTAAGACTCAGTGCGAATACCACTTTCTTGGTGAAAGCCTTTTTTATCTACTCCAGAAAACTCTCTTGTCCCTTTGTACTCGGTGCATAACTGTTAAGAGTACTTACCATTATTGTTAATTGCTTACATGCCATTTCAAAGACTCAGAGCTTCTGAAGGTCAGAGAAACCGGGAGCCTAGGGGCACCATGAACCAGCCCCACCCCGTGCCTTACATTGAGTACAAACAGAGATCCATATACTATATAGCTGAATATTCAAACATTATAAATCAACTAACAAACTATTAAATAATTTTTTATCTTAATGTCTTGACAAATAAACCTTTAAAACAACCTGGAAGGTCAGGTTTGCATTTATAATTCTCCAAATTCTTGGAGTCCCAGGTCAGGATGAGGGGGCACTAAAAGAGCTGGCCCCCAGCCAAGGGTTTACACCATGAGAGGCCTCATGTGCACAGGTGTGGACGATGCTACCTGCACACCCAAGTTCGGTTCCCATCCCCCCCAACAAGGGCTGCCCCTTGGGCTTAGAGGTGCACATATCACATCCTAGAAGGATGGACCAGGGAAGAGGCCCACATAGGCCCTAGAAGCAGACTCGGGGCCATTAGGGCAAAAGATTCTGAATATCTAGACTATGGTGTCGTGATGGGGGGTCCTCATGATCTGGATGGGCATGTCCCCTTGGCCCTGCAGACTCTGTCCAAGGCCAAGGGGTATGGCCAAAGGAGGGCCAGAGTGGGGTCTTCTAAATAGTAGAGCCCAGGGCAGGGGCCCCTCCTGCACAGAAGAACTGCCTAGAACAGTTTTGAAAGGTGCTCATTAAATACCTTTTAAGTAAACAGACTAAAATGAGCAAGCCTGCATTGCCTCTTATTTCTTATCACCTTACCCAGTTTTCCACTCACCAGGGCTTAGGACCCTTCTGGTCCTCTCGTTCTCTCTGGCTTAAGTTGGTGGGGGGTAGGGGAGGCATGAGAGTGTACCAGATAAATCAAAGGTTCGAGTTTTCACCCACGTAAGAAAAACTCTTCCAGGTACCCCAAATCTGCTCTAGTATCTGCTTTCCAGCCTGAAGAATGCATGGGTTTGAGCCAATCTGCAGAGTCACTTAGTTGCCAGAGCACCTCGGTAAGAAGCAGTGGCCTGGGCTCTTCCTGCTAAGGGGCATCAGCTGAATAGAGCTGGAGACCAAGCCTCATGGGCAGGTCTAGTAAGGGTGACACCACTGTCAACAAAAGTGCCAGCAGGCAGCCAAAATGCATATTGCCAGGCCTAGAGAGCCTGCCCAGTCTATCTCAGCCTACCTGAACTGTACAGGATTGGAGCAGGGCTCGGCCATCAGCACCTGGCATCCAGGCCACACTAGCATTGCTGCTGGAGAGCTTCGTCACGGTGACGTTGAAGGGGGCTGCAGGCAGTGCTGCGGATGGCAATTTAGAGTCAGTGCTGGGTAAGGATGTGAGAGGAGGGAGCAGGAGGCATGGGAGTGGAGACTGGAGTCCCTCCCCAGTGTCTGGGGCACTGCCAGGACCACAGTGGTACACAAGCAACCAGCAGGGCACAGCTGCTCATACCTGGGAGAGTGCCTAGGCTGTGGAGAGGCTGCCTCTCTCTGAATCAGGGGCCCTATCTGACCAAAGAATAAGAAGAGAGTACGTGGGGGCAGTACCTCCAGCCTTGGGAAAGACAAAGGAGAGACAGGCAGCTGCCCCTGCAGCCACAGCCCACACACCAGCTCTCTCCCTCCCTCAGCCCTTTGGGTCTCCTCTGTCCCGATGAGGCTGCTTTCCCCACCCCCAGCCCCTCACAGGGAGTGCCAGAAACAAGGTTGGGCAGGAGCTTTAACCATCTCCTATTGGCTCCCTCTCCCTCCCTCCCTCCCAAGGACTCTGCTTCCTAATGGGAAATCTGCTGTGACGTCAGGATTCTATTCTCATCTCAGCCACGGCAGGGTCTCAGGTGCTCCCACTAGGAATGGGAGCTATGCCAATTAACCCCTCATCCCTGAGATCCCAGCAGATCTGAGGGGGGCTGGAACAGCAAATTATTCTAACCGCAGGACAGCCCACTAAGAATGCCCCTGGCCTCACCTCCTGTTCCTCCCCACCAAGCCAGTCCCGGCTGCTGTGAGCCAGGCTGCTCACTGCAGCCTCAAACTCCTGGGCTCAAGTGACCCTCCAGCCTCAGCCTCCCAAGTAGCTGGGATTATATGTGCAAGCCACTGCACCTGGCTCAGTCCTCCTACCTTGAAGGCGAACAGTAGCTGGGCGTGAAGAGGCCAGGCCTTTTAGGTTGTGAGCTTCGCAGGAAAACACGGTGCTCTGGGTCACCCCTGGGACCAGAAAACTTCAGTCAGCCCCCCAAGCAGCAATTCCCACTCAGGCTCTGGGCTGAACATCCTAGAAGTCTCTCCAGCCAAAGGGAAGGGATGGACAGTGGGGCACAGTGAAATGAACAGGGACTCTGGAGACTAATGAGCCTGGATGGGACTCTGTCTTCCCATGTCTCAAATGGGAGAATTGTGAGAATCAGGTAATGTGTGTAAAGTGCATGACATGCAGTAAGCACTTGAGAAATTTACATCACTTCTCCCACCTCAATCCCATCTCCCACAGACAACACAAAACTGCCTCCCTTTTCTGGTCACTCCTTTATTGTGCACACCAGAGCTCCTCTCTGCTCTGGGCCCTATCACGTTGGACTTGCAGATTCTTTGCCTAGCAATAGTTCTCAGCTCCTTGTGCATGTGTCTTGTCGCCCCACTTATACTCAATTCTTTGGGGGCTGAACAATGGCTTCTATTTCCTTTGTGTTCTCTCTGTCCCCTGTGGTGCCTAGCACAGTGTGGTGTGCGGAGTAGGAGTTTAGTGAGTACTTATTATCAGGCTGCCTGCCTGAGGGTCCCAACCGCGCACATCTGGAAGGAAGTGAACCCAGCCTCCTCTCCCATCTGCTCCAACTCCGCGCCTCCTCCTGAACAGGACCTCCCTCGCTTCCAAGAGAGCAAGACTACAGGTCCTGTAATCCACCTCTTCTCAAGACTCAAACTGCTGGGGACTTAACAGCTCAGCACCCTTTCCCGCCTACCTTCCAGCACATAAGACCAAGCTTGGTCTCCCACCTTTTTTGCTCAGTTAAGCCTCAACCCAGTAACAGTAAACTTCGTTTCACAAATAAGCGTGCCTCACAAGCACGTGAGGTATGTGCCGAGGATCTTGGGGCCCAGGTGGGTGTGCAGGCGTGACTGTGCGGAGGTATGGACAGATAGTGTTTGGGAAAATGTCTGGAGACTTCTGGAAAGAGCCATTAGGGGAGGAGGCCCCTGTATCTTTGTGCTGGCCTCCCCCCCTACTCCTTCTCATTCCCCCCCTTCCCCTCTGCAGCCTAACAGTCTTGTCTTCTCAGTGTCTGCCAGATACTCCTCCCTAGCTCTGCGTGGGCTGGTTTCTGGTTCTGTCCCTTGGGAGGGGGAGGAGGGATGGGTGCCCCTGGTCTCATACAATTCATTTCCCAGGGCCAGCTGTGCATGGTCTGGCCTGCTGTGAACAAAAGGAGGCCCCACACCCTCCCTAAGCACAGTGGGATCACCACTAATCAGCCCACCCAGCCAGCCCAGCACACCTGACTAATGAGCTTAGTAATGGTGCAGCTCAGGCACCCAGGCACTGGGGTTTGCTCTGGACACTCGCAACAGCAAACTCAGTGAGTGAAGCAGATTCAAACTCTGCCAGCGTCCCCACCCTCAAGGACCCAGCTCCTTCCGGACTCAAAGTCCCCTCATGAGACTGCTCACCTGTTACATTTAAAACAGATGGAGAGGGAGCAGGTCCCCCAACCTTCGTGCCTCCTCTCCACCAGACAATGGTAACAGGTTCAGGGGGACCCACGGCCTCACAAGACAGTTGGAAAGGGGCATTGGGTGGCACTGCCAGATCTTTTGGCTCCACAGTGAAAAATGGCACACCTAGGAAGAGAAGCAGAGTGGTGGGTGAGCTGAATTCACCACCTCTTGGCTTCCTACTGCACAAATCACAAGTCTACTTCCATTTGAAGTCCTCTATGCAGAAGATCCCCACAGGTCCCCTATGACTGGGTCAACAGCAGAACAGGCCTCTAGGTTGGGGCGTGAGGGGTGCTTCTCTTCTTCAGCCTCCTTAGGAATACCTTTCTTTTTTTTTTTTTTTTTTTTGAGGCAGGGGTCTCACTACATTGCCCAGGCTGGCCTCAAATTCCTGGACTCAAATGATCCTCCCACCTTAGCCTCCCAGTAGCTGGGACTACAGGCTTGCACTGCTGCCACCATGCCTGCCCTGCACCTTAGGCATATATTTTATTTTTATTTTTATTCATTTATTTTATTTTTTTAGTAGAGACCAGGTCTCGCTCTTGCTCAGGCTGGTCTCTTGAGTCCCTCCTGCCTCAGCCTCCCAGAGTGCTAGGATTACAGGCGTGAGCCACCACCCCCTGGCCCCAGCCTTAGGCATATCTTTTATACTGTCCCCTTAGGCATGGCAGATTCTGTGAACAGCCCCCACACTCCCTTCCCAGACCTGCTCTGACAGCCTTTCTCAGAGTAAAGGAGGAGGCTGGGGGTGGGGAGCTGGGGGAGGGGCGTGAAGGGAGGGGGAGTGGGTGGGAGCTTTAGCAGAGTTCTGCTGGCAGGCCCCAGCTCCCTTTCAGGGCCCTTTGTTACTTTCTTAGTCACTTTGTTTTCCTGGGCTGAGCAGCTCTGAGTTCCCGCAGCTGTGGAGCCTTCCTCCCCTCCCTCATCCCTCCCCCCACTGGCCAGGCCACTTGGCAGAACACAGTCCAGCCCCAGATGGGTGCTTGAGGCTTGTTGCTCAGACAACTGAAATAGCCTGCACCCTGTCGGTTGTGGTTCCTAGTTGCCCCCTTGGTCCTCAGGTACCCGAACTCCAACAGGTAGGGTCTTCTGATGTCTGAGGTGGGCCTAGAGCCTGGTGCAACCAGGCCCCAGAGGGTAGTGCGCGGCAGCCTAGCTTCCACTGAGTTCTTCTCTGCAGAGGTATGGTCACGAGCAGACAGCACCTGCTCCAGGCCAACATGCCCATGTGGCTCTGCCTCCTCACCTTCTACCGTGAGCCACACTGGCTGAGAGGTCTCAGTTTCTCCCCCATCCTCCACCTGGCACCAGTACCGGCCCGCATCAGAGCGCTCCACTGACTTCAGGCTGTGGAAACAGGATACCAGGCTTGCTTCCCAGGGTCAAGGGGGGCAGCTCTGCTGGGCAGACTTGATGGGTTCAGCCTGCCCCCACTTCTAGATGGTTCCACAGGGTGCCCAATTAAAAAAAAAAAAAAGCACAGATTTCTGGGCATCAGCACAGTCCCCAGCTCCCAATACCCAAGGAAAGAGCACAGCCTGCCCCCAGGCTGGCACCCCACACCTCCCCCCACAGTCCTGCACCTGAGGAAGCCAATCCAGTGCTGCTCGCTGACTGGGATGTACAACTGGTCCACACTCTGGACCACAGCCCCATCCTTCACCCACTGTATCTCAGGCTCCTCCATCCCCTCCACGCTGCAGTTGAGCTTCACCGGCTGCCCCTGAGACACTGTCAGCTTCACCGGGGCTCCCATGAGCTTCAGGCCTGAGGGGTGGGAAGGAAAATGTGTCAGTCTACTTAAGAGGGACCTTGTCTCTGGAAATAGTTCTCATTCTCTTCCAGAATGTAACTTCTGTGTCAGAGGGCTCTTTCTCAGCCAATGCCAAGGAAGTAGAGGCAGGACAGTGTGGGAGGGAAGGTGGCCTGGACCTGGGATAGGGGAAGGGGCATGATAAGCACTCCAGGTCTCATTTCTGTCACTGCCAAGTTCCCCCTAGTTCTTTTTTTTTTTTTTTGTGACAGAGTCTCACTGTGTTGCCCTGGCTAGAGTGCCGTGGCGTCATCCTAGCTCACAGCAACCTCAAACTCCTGGGCTCAAGCGATCCTTCTGCCTCAGCCTCCCAAGTAGCTGGGACTACAGGCATGCGCCACCATGTCCGGCTAATTTTTTTTCTATATATTTTTAGTTGTCCGATTAATTTCTTTCTATTTTTAGTAGAGACGGGGTCTCGCTCTTGCCCAGGCTGGTTTCGAACTCCTGAGCTCAAACAATCCGCCAGCCTCGGCCTTCCAGAGAGCTAGGATTACAGGCGTGAGCCACCGCGCCCGGCCCCAAGTTCCCCCTAGTTCTGAGGACCTCTTTCCCATACTCTCCTGCTGGGCTCAACCACCAAAAGGTAAGCTGGGCTGAAGCAATGGGGAGTTACCCCTGTGCGGCAGGCACTGCCCCAGGAATGACTGCTGCACCCATCTAGTGCAACAGGCTGCCAGCTCTCTGCCCAAGGTATCAGCCCCGAACCTGAACTGCTGCCAGCACCCTCTGCACCCCACCCTTCCAAATGAAGGGAGGCTGAGGAAGGAAAGGAGGGGGTGCTCCCCTGAAGTGGAGAACATATGGCTGCAAAACCACGTCAGATCAAACACATGGCAGCCTTCCTGGCAGCCACCCGCTCTATTAATACCTGAATGTGTGCAGGGGCGGGCGATAGGAAGGTGGGAGGCAGAAGGGAGAGGTAGCGCCCTGAGCTGGGGAGCCCAAGGCCCTGGGGCCACTGTCACATCCACAGAGGCCACCCTCTGGAACGCTACCCACTGCACACATACACACCCCCGCACCTCTCCTGGCTCTTGGCATGCTTTTAAGCAAAGAGAGGGGCAGGTGAAGTATCTGCATAGATGGAATCCAGTCCTGCTTCTTTGTGCCCTTTGCTGTGTGACTCTAGGCAAATTCCTGGGCTCTCTGAACATCAGATACACACCTTTCAGCTTGTAAATATTTGTCACTCTCTTTCCCTTCCCTTCCCAGAGAGGCTGATATGACAGTGAATCTTGTCTTAAGAGAAGGGGCCAGCCGGGTAGCTGGTGCCCTTTCCTGTGTCTCTTCCCTACTCCCTTTTACCTTCTCAGGATCAGTCATAAGGAGGGACAGCCTCACACTCCATATACACCCAGCAGTCCCAGAGGTGTGCAGTGTGAACTTGGGGAGCAAGGTGGTGCATGGAGCACTCCTGCCACCAGGAATGGCTGGGCAGCTAAATGGGAGCACAAGGTTCACTCCCCCACCCCCTCGCCCAAGGCCAGCAACCTTGCCCCAGCCCATCCTCTCCAACATTCCCCATTTCAGGAAGCTCCGAGAGTACAGAAACTAGAGTATGCCCAGATGGTTTTTTGTGACTGAGCGTCCTCACAACCCCTGTACCTAAATGGTAACAGGGTGCCCCTTGGGCGCTCTGCCCCAATCCCCGTGGTTTCAGAGTGGGACCTTTGTGTGTAAGGCGGGCAGAATGGGGTCCTAAACTGGGGAGGGGGGAGCAAACAACTAGGAACAGCGAGGCGGGAAAATCCATTCCCAACACTCCCCGCTGACCACACACCCCACTCCCTTCTCTTCCACCCCGCCAGAAAAGCCCGGGGCTCAAGAAAGTTGGGGGTGGGGGCCCCAATCGGAGATCAGGCAGCGAACCCACGCTGCCCTCCCTCCCCCAGCCCCCAAGCCTCGGCCTTCCAGCTTCGGTCCCCCCACTCAAATCTCTGGCCCGCCCAGGCCAGGTGTCGCTCAACTGCCGTCCCTGGGCTCCGATCTTTGGCCGCGCCCCTCCGCAGCCCCCCGCTCTCCGCCGCCTCCCGGGCCAGCCCCTACCTGCGGCCGCAGACTCCCGGAGCAGCAGAGAGGCCAGACCCGCCAGCAGCAGCAGCAGCCCCGGCGGCGGCGGCGGCGGCGGCGGCAGCGGCAGCGGCGGGAGACCGGGTCGCCCCATGCTCCGCCTCAGCGCCATCGGCGGCGACGCCGCACCATGCCGGGCCGGGCCCGCGAGCGAGCTGGGAGGAGGGAGGAAAGAGGAGGGACGAGGGAGGAGGGGGGAAGGGGAGGGAGGAGGGCCGCGGGAAGGGCTGCGGCCGCCCGGGGGGCGGCGCTGGGACGAGTGCCTCCGAGACCCGCGCCCGCTCCGAGTCGCTGCTGCGGCCGTCAGCAGCGCGGGGTCCTCGGGGCCGCTCCTGGGCCACCGCGCTCGGTCCGCAGCCGTCGCCGCCGTCGCCGCCGCTGATTCATGTTCTTCTCCGAGCCGCCGCCTCCTCCCCGGCCCGCCCGCAGCCGGAGCTCCTACCGCCCCCCCGCGGAGCCCCGAGAGGCTCGCTCGGAGCGCTAACCCTGGCCTCTGCCAGCGCGCCCCCACCTCCAGACCTCCCCAGCCCCCGCCAGCACCCCTGCCCCAGCTACCCCGATGCCGAACCGGAGCATCCGGCTCGGTCCCCTGGATGGGCATCCCAGCCACGCCCCTCCTTTCCCTAAACACAGTCCAGCATATTTTCCAACCCAACACTCCAGATCCTTCTCTCAAAACCTCTCTACCCCTACCACACCCCAACTTTTGTCCGGACTCTGATCCCAGAATCCAGCACCCCCTCCCTCAGAACTTAAAGCACTTCAGCCCCTAAGACACTCACAACCATCAAGCCCCGCGAAGTTGCCGTGACCCAGGGCTCCCCCGACAGGATCTGCTAGCAGCCCTTCGAGCCTCCTTTTCATTGAGACTTTCACCCACATCCCCCATATTCGTGCTCTATTTCCCATGCCTTTATCGCCAAGTATCCTCCTGTCTGAAAATGACCATTTTCCCCAGCCCACCTTCCCAGCATGTTTTCCAACGTGGGTCTTGGGTCTGTAGTTTTCCAAGACCTTCAAGGTAATCCCCAGGTCTTATCTGTTATATATACTCACTGCTACACTACACAGGCTAAAGTCCAATCTCCCTATCTTTTCTGGCTGTCATTCTTCCTAGCTGCTTCCACTGCTTCTACCCCTTTCCCCAGGATATGGTGTGAGAATTGGCTGTGTCCTTACATTGTCCAATAAAATATTAGCTATTATTAGTAGACCACCTTGCACACAGTAGGCACTCCATAAGTAAAGAGGCAGATGCCTATTGAATGAATCATTGCCTCAGAGCCTGCCCCACAACCAGTAATCACGGGGGTGGCCATGCCCACGGACATCCTGTGAGGCAGATGCAGAGCTGGTTCCAAACCAGGCCTACCAAGGGTTCTCCTCCCCTTGTCCTTGCCTCTGCCTTGCCCCAGGTCCCTTTCCAGAGGTCTTGGGTGGAGAAGAGGGTAACCATTCAGCCCCATTGCCACGGCCTCATTGGATCTTTCCAGGGATTCTCCTTCTGAGCAGCAGGGGCCTGCCTCTTCTCCACTTGGCCCCATCAGTGCTTGTTTATTAATTACACTAATGATAACAACAGCAGTGTTGGCAGTGTCAGCACAGGCCCAGCTGGGAGCGCCCCCACACGGCAGCACAGGGAGGGACTCAGGAGGCACTGTCACACGTTGGATGGCAGGAGCCTGAGGTCTCCCTTTAACCCAGCTCTCTGCCAATTTTCTTGAGCACTGTGGGTTGGCCTTGGGGCCCTTTCCTAAAGGAAAAGATGTGTTCCTTTCCAGAATCCACAGTTTCTGAGTTTGGGCTAAGTTGGATCAGGTAACGCAGACAACAACGTGGGACTGAAGCCAGAATTGCCCAGACTGCGTTTGGGCACTTGTCACTTCTCAAGGCCTTCTCCCCCTCCTCTTTTCTCCGGAGGGGACTTCAAGTTTCCGGTGCAGGGGAGTCTCCTCCTCATGAGTCTGGCTGACATCAATAAGACTCCTCCTTGAGGATATTGAACCCAGAGCCCAAACCCAGCCTTCCACCTCCTTTTCTCCCTTCATTCCCTCTCCACCATTTCCTGAGCGTCAGGAAATCCCAGCCCAAAGGCCATCCTTTGCCACCAGTCAAATGGGCTTCTTAGACATGTCATAGATGCCTCAGCATTCTCCATTTACAGCCTTGACAAACTTCCCACCGCCTCAGCTGCTGGCCTGAGACACGTCCCTGTCAACTCTGGGGCAGCGCACTTTCTGTGTGAGGCAGGGAGTCCTGAGTTCCTGCTTCCTCTGCCCCTGATTCTGAATCCCTCTCAGTTCTTAGTATTTCTACTTGCAGGGGCAGAAGGGACTGTGGGGTCCTGGTCTTCTGACTTTTCAGAGACTGTTTGGCCTCCTGAGCTCTTACAACCCACTCTCCCTGCCTCTCTCCTCCATCTTTCCTCTCTGGGCACAGCATAGGAATGTGCTTCTAAGGGTATGTGAGCAGGTGTGATTTTTGTGGAAGAGATATGTAGGTGGGTGAGAGGGTGTGCATTGTGATGTATGAGGGAGGGTGTGCATTTGTGCAAATTCTAAATGTGACTGACGCTTTGTGGGTGGATGGGGAGAAAGTGTGTGCGTGTGTGTCTGTGTGTGTGACTGGAGGAGGTTGGCTGCCTATGCAAATGCATGCTTGCAAAAGCTCCTTTTCTTCCATAAATGCATTGCTTGGAAGGAAACTAATCAAATCAACAGGAAATGTATTTGACCTAATGCGGGAGTAGCTGTCCCAGGAGTTCCTGTCCTTAGAACGGAACCAGAGCCAGCTATGATCTATCCCAGGAGAGTGAGAAGGGCGGCAGGGGTGGAGGAGGGCTGAGTAAAAGGAAGAGCCTGTGGCAGCCCCTTATTATGGATAGGGATAGGGCTAGGTTGCACCCTGGCATCTCCCTGATCTGGTAAAATAAGTCTCTGCTCACCCTCTGCCTTTTATGACCCAGAACTGTCCAAGGAGGCCAAGGATCCAGAGTAGACAAAGACAAACCTGGAAATGAAAACCATTGCCCACTGCAGCAGGACACCCTGCTGCCAACTTCCAGCACTCTCAGGAAGCAGCTGCTTTAGCTTTTTCAAAGTTAAAGCCTCTTCCCTCCACCCCCAGGGGAGGGGGGCCCAGGGAACAAAAGGGAACCAAGGTGAGCTGTGGGGTCATAGCAGTCTCACTGGCCCTGTGACCAAGGACCTGTTCTTTCCAACTACTGGCTCAAGAGGTAAGAGCAAGTTCCACTGAAGGAATGGGGCAGGCCACAGACTGTGTTCCTTATCACCTTAGAAAAGGCAGAGAATCTCTGCTTTTGGAGCTTGTAGGAAATTGCCTATAGGTGTGATCCCAGGGTTTCTGGGGACTGTTGCTGTCCCTGTCAAAACCCCCTCCCCCATTCCTAAGCCAGAAACAATGCCATTCCTTGCCCCACTGAAGATGACACAGAAAGGTAAATTCCTAGGAGAGACCACACTGTGACTTTCAGTCACAGAGGAATTTCAAATGATCAGAGTCTTCCCCAAAAGCAGATTTAGGAAGTAGGAAGAAAGCAATAAGGTTAGGGTTTATGAAAGGGTAAATAGGTCCAAACATATGGAAGAAAAATTGTTCTCTTCAAAATTTCACCTAAGAGTGACCCTGAGAGGAAGAGGGTGTGTGTGTGTGCGTGTGTGTGTGTGTGTGTGTGTGTGTGTGTGTGTGTGTGTGTTAATGACTTGTATCTGGCTGGCTGTATTTATTTGATCCTCTTTAACAGCAGTCTGGTGGGTGAGGCTTTTCTGGTTCTATTTTTTAAAACTTGTTTCATTACGAAATACTTCAAATATATACATAAGTAGAGAATATAGTATAACAAATCCCCAATGTACCCATCACCCTGCCTCAATGATTATCTTAGTCAATTGTATTTCATTGTCCTATTTTTTGTTGTTTTGCTAGAGTTTTTAAAAGCAAACCTTAGCCACATAATTTAAGCTGTAAATATTACAATTTGTACCTGTAACAGAGAGACTTTTAAAAAAACACAAACTCATCCATATATAGATACAGATTGTTACATATAAAAAAATATTTATAGATATGTATACATACATATATTAACTTACTCTGTCAGTTGAGAAGGGCCTAAAAGCAAGACACCCCAGTAGCAACGAGTATACTTAGCACCTAGATCTTGGTTTCATATACCGATCTCCAATAAAAGGAACCAAAGGTTCTCAAAAAAAATACCTGATTCTAGGATTAGGGCAAGAAATATACAAGATGAGCTTGGAGCATCTTGTAGTGCCGGAAAGTAAGGAAGTACTGAAACACATACATACACATAATGATGAGGTATATCAAAGGGTCACAGGCTGGGCACAGTGGCTTACGCCTGTAATCCCAGCACTTTTGGGAGGCTGAGGCAGGAGGAATGCTTTAGTCCAGGAGTTCAAGACCAGCCTGGCGACAGTGAGACCCCATCTATACAAAAAATTTTTAAAAATTAGCTGGGCATAGTGGTGCATACTTGTAATCCCAGCTACTGAGGCGGCTGAGGCAGGAAGATCACTTGAGCCCAGGAGATTGAGGTTGCAGTGAGCTATGATGACACCACTCGCCACTGCACTCTAGCCTGGGTGACAGAGGGAGACCCTGTTGGGGGGGAAAAAGTCATGAGAGAGGTGGTGTGCCACCAGGCATGTGCCACCATGTCTGGCTAATTTTTTTATTTTTGTAGAGATGGGGTCTTGCTATGTTGCCCAGGCTGGTCTCCAACTCCTGGCCTCAAGTGATCGCCCTGCCTTGGCCTCCCAAAGTGTTGGAATCACAGGTGCGAGCCACTGTGCCTGGCCAGAGAGGTGGAAAAATTTGAGCAACAAGATAAAGTAGTATTGGTTATAACCCAATGTATAAAATCCTATATATATTTAAATTAATTAATTAATGGGGAGCATAGAAAATCTCCCCTGCAGAAGAATTCCAAATAATTTATGTAGATACCCCACCCTCAAAGAGGTGGAGCACAATTCCCCATTCATTAAGCATGGGATGCATATGGAGACTTCCTTCCAAAGAGTACAGTATGAAAAGCGGGGCAAAAGAGTAACTTTACAGTGGACAAACCTAACAAAAATTACTTCAGCTGGTGATTAAGTTTAATGCATATAGTGATAAGTCATGTGGATAGGATGTAATAAAAACAGTACTTTAGCTCTGTGGTCTTCCTCTCAAGAACCTATAACCCCAGTCTAATCATGAGAGAAACATTAGACAAATCCCAGTTGAGGGACATTCTATAAAGTACGCTACCAGTACTACTCCAAAGTGTTCAAGTGATCAAAAACATAAAAAATCTGAGAAATTGTCATAGCCAAGAAGTGTCTAAGGAGACATGACAATTAAATGTAATGTGGTATCTTTAATGGGCTCCTAGAACAGAAAAAGGACATTAGGGAACAACTAAATAAATCAGAATAAAGTATAGACTTTGGTTAGCAACAATATATTGACATTGGTTCATTAATTCTAACAAACTGAACCATATTAAAATTAGATATTAATAGGGGTAAATGGAAACTCTCTTTCTTTGCAATTTTTCTGTAAATACAAAACTATTCTAAAATAAAGTTTATTCTCCAAAACAATTTTTACCCAATAAAAATTGTTTAAATCCTTAATATCATACAAAATCCAGTTTGTGTTTAGATTTCCCCAATGGTCTCAAAAAACATCTTTTTACAGTAGGTTTGTTTCAATCAAGATACAAAAGAGGATGACATGTTATATTTAACAGATAGTCTCATACGTAGTTTTAAATCTATAAGAGGTCCCCCTTCTCTCCTGAACATCAATTTATAGAAGAAACTGGGTTATTTGTAGAATTTTCCACAACCTGGATTTGGTTAATTATATCCTTGTGTCATCATACAACATACTCCTCTACTGCCCATATTTCGGGTAGATGGGTAGTTAGATCCAGATGCTTGACTAGATTCAATTTTTTGACAGGAAGGCTTTTCAGGAGGTGTTTTGTACTTCCAATTGCAACACATCAAGAGGCACATTATGTTCAGTTGACCCACCTTTAGTGATGTTAAGATTAATCAGTAAGTTCATATGTTGGCAACTTGATCCATCCATATAAAGTTCTCATCAACTTTTCACCTAATAGTTCTAAGAGCCATTGATAATTGCCTGGAGCCATTATCTCATTATTTTATTGCAAATGACGATTTCCTGCTATCATTCATTATGCATTTTTGGCTCCAGTTCCTCTCCCTCATGATCTCCCTCCCATAACTTCTGACCAGGTCTAGTACTATTTTGGACCTTAAAGTGGCCTAAATCCTAATATCTGAAATTTACTGCTGTGGTTGAGGCCAAGAGAATTTGAGAAGGATTCCA
This sequence comes from Propithecus coquereli, assembly GCF_000956105.1. NCBI lineage: Eukaryota > Metazoa > Chordata > Mammalia > Primates > Indriidae > Propithecus > Propithecus coquereli. The sequence continues at coordinate 12,696,759 of NW_012148618.1, read as the reverse complement.
CATATCTGCTGTAGTCCTGGACCAGCAGCAGCATCTGGAAACTTGTTAGAAATGTAGATTCCTGGGTTCTGTTAGAGACCTACTGAATCATAAATTCTGAGGGTGAGGCCCAGCAGTCCATTTTAACAAGACTTCCAGTTGATTCTGATGCCTGCTAAAGTTTGAGAATTATTGGATTAACATTGGCTGCCCTAAGATGTCCTTCAATCAAGCAATGATTTAACTTAAAGTCCTACTATGGGCATGGCAATATGTTGGGTACTGAGCATTATGTACCCAAAGAACAAGGTCTGGTGCTGGCAATGAACTCACAGTCTGTTCAAGGGAACAGGACATATGTTTGCGAAAAGGTAACCAGTGACAGTTGGTAGTTGGCAGTACATTCCCAGCATGCCACATAAGTGGTGCAGGTGTTAAGATTCCAGGTGATTCCAAGGAAAGTTCAGTGAGTAGGCCTGGTTGGCAGAGGTTTTAGAGTTGAATTCTGCTAGGGCTTAAAGGAAGGGAAAGACTTTGGGGGTGGGGGTGGCATGAAAAGAGGGAGGATTTCCAAGAAGGGAGACTGGCATGAACAAAAGGCAAGATGCTCTGGAAGGGGACAACCTTGCTGGCAATAAGGCTATTTTCTTCTCTCTTCTCACCGCCACGATTTCCGCAAGGCACTCTGGCAGTGTTCCTTTCCTTGGGCCTTTTCCATAGTTACCTTCTTGCTTGTCCATAAACACACCGGGGAGGTCACATTGGGGTGTGTGTGCACGTTTCTGTGTGCTGCTCATGGGCGTGAGCGCTGGGGTGTAGAATGTGGTTATGCAGGCTGGTGAGTGCAGAGGGACGTCTGAGGAACCCTTTGTCCCTGTCACGGGTGTCGTATGTGTAGAAGGGCCTGTGCCTGCTGTACATCAGAAGGATGTGTGTGCTGAGTGTTGGTATAGAGTTTATGCAGGGTAGGACACCGCCAGCAACTTCGCGCTCACCTGCCCGCAACGCTGAGCTGACAGCCCCACAATGTTCGGAGTCAAGCCGAGGAGGCGGGGCCGCGCTGCCGGGCGGAAGCTGAAGTTTGGCGGCGGCGGAAACGCGAACCCTGAGAAGTAAGATGGCGGCGCCCAGGGATACCTGTAGCAAGTAGGTGGCGCGGTTGGAGGGATGGACTTTAGGTGACCTGGCAGAAAACCTAGGGGCAGGGTGTCCAGTTCCTTTGTTGGAACATGCTCGCGTGTCTTTGGTCTGCACGGGAGCGGCTGCGGCCTTCCAGTGCATAGATCTCGGGTACGGCTTTTCATCCCCCGGCAGCAAAGGCTGAGACTCGGTGATTTCTCGTTACTGACTCCGGTGGTTCAGGAGATATGCCTAGAACTCCCGACCACAGAGCTCTAGGGGCAGTTGCGTGACCTGACTCAGATTTGGATCGTGGCGCTGGAGGACAGGCTGCGATGTAATAGCCCCAAAGACTCCTCAGAGGCAATCCAAGAAAACCCAGAGGTCCATTTTTAGCGCTACTTTGCTTACGGGTTACTCTCTAGGCTGAGGATTCATCCTTATTTTGTTAATAGTTAAAGATGTTATCATTTCTAGCACGGATTGGTTCTGGACAAATCTGCCCTGGAGTTAGTGAGGAAATACATTGGTGGCTTTACATAGGACTAAAATAATTGCTGTCAGTTACTGAGGCTTATTTAAGTAACAAGTACTGGAGTAGGCGCTTTGCGTGCAGTCATTTAAATCCTCACAAGAAGTCCTATTATATAGGACCTGTTATTATCCACATTTTATGGTTATGGAAACTGGACTCAGGATAGCCTAGATAATTTCCCGTTTTCGTAAGTAGCTGGAGCTAGTATTTGACTTCTGGCCTTCTGATTCCAAAGTTGGTGTCCATAACCACCCCAGCTCTCTGCAAAATGGATTATGGCCCACCCTGAGAAGTGGGCTGGACTTTGCTTTTGGTCACATGAATCCATTGATAAATAGGGGAAATTGTCCCTGCTTTTGTAGAATCTTACAGAAGTGAATCATTAACATACTTTGGATTCTCCCTTCATCTAGTTTAGCCTTCCTTTGGGCCAGGGTGGACACTGGGGTAGGAGATTTTTTTTTCTTGTTTGTTGGCAAGACTGCCCAACAATTGGTTATGGTTAATTGCTCTTTGTGTAAATAATGAGAATCATAACTGGTATTTGTGTACTTACCATGTATAAGACTTTTATTCTAATCACATTACATATGTTTAATTCATTCATGAGGTAGGTACAATTATCTTTATGTTATAGATAAGGAAACAGGCACAGTAATTTGAGTAGAGTACCTTGCTTAAGCTTACAGTTAGTAAATGGTAGAGCCTGGATTTGAGCATAGGCAGTCCGTCTCCATACTGTTTACCGCCCATCCAGGAAGAGGCACACCTATGTACTTTGCTGTTGTCACTCTGCAAACGTATCTACTTATTACAAGATCTGTGTCAAATTTAAGCCTAAACATTGAGGACAGGTCTTTTGCTCACTTCATCCACTTCCTTCTGTTCTCTGCTTATCTAAGTTTTCTCCTTCAATATTTAGCCCTATTTTTAACCTTTAGAAATTTTTTCCACCTCTGAAATCCTGTGAGACTAGTTTTTTATGTGATTAATTTGCTCACTGGTATATACTGCTATTTATTTATTTATTTATTATTATTTTTTGAGGCAGAGTCTTTTTGTTGCCCAGGCTGGGGTGCAGTTGTGCAATTATAGTTCACTAACCTCCCTCAAACTCCTAGGCTTAGGTGATCCTTCTGTCTCAGCCTCCCAAGTAGGTAGGACTACCGGTGCATGCCACCACTCCTGGCTAATTTTTAAAAATTTTTTTTTGTGGACCGGGCGC
>NW_012148618.1:12686032-12693546 GCF_000956105.1 Propithecus coquereli | reverse complement strand
TTTTTTTTGTGGAGATGGGGTGTCACTGTTGCCCAGGCTGGTCTCAAGCTCTTGGCCTGAAGCACTCCTCTTACCTAGGCCTCCCAAAGTACTGGGATTACAGGCATGAACCACTGCACCCAGCCTTGTTTTGCTTTCTGAATTTATATGTGTAGTTACTATATTCCTCCCCCAAATTTGGGTATATCATCAACCAAAGGAAGACTTTCACACTCTAGGAAATGTCATTTTTAACTACAAAATTTTGGAATTTCTAGGCTTGGGGGTTGAGGGAACAGATATAATGAAGTAGGAAATTATTAAAATATCCAGTATTTTGGCATGGTTTCTGCCTCCCCTGTAAGGTCCTTGAACCCAGGGACTGGGTTTTACCTGCATTTCTTTGTATTTACAGCCCATCGTACAACATTCTGCCCAGAGTAAATTCTCAAAAAAAGTTTTTTATTATGTTCTTAAAGTCACATCCTCATGTGATTGTTTTTGCCATTTCTACCCATTTTAACGTCTCCCACAACCTTGTGTTGGGGAGTGTTTCCAATACTGGCTTTGTTATTAGATCTGATCCTGCTTAGAACTGCATGAAGAAAGAGTGAATTTAGCACTATTGTTATTCCTACCTATCCAGCCTTGTCTCCCCCTGAGGAGGCGGAGGCTATCAACTTCATTGCACTCTCCCATGTGCCATGTTTATCCAGTTTCCACACCTTTGCTAAGCTGTTCCTTCTGGCTGGAGGCCTGTCGTATCATAACTTCAAGGTCTGGTTCAGTGGTCTTCAACTAGGGGTGATTTTTCCCCTAAGGAGATATTTGGCAAAGTCTGGAGACATTTTTACTTGTCATAACTGGGGGAGAATGTATGCTAATGGCCTCTAGTGGGTAAAAGCCAGGAATGCTGCTAAACATTCTATTAATACAATGCACAGGCCGCCCACGACAAAGAATTACCAAGCCCTACAGGTCAGTGGTCCCTATTGAGAGAAACCCTAGTGTAATTCCAGCCTTTGCTTTTCAGAAGATGCTTTATAGTTCACCCCTGTCTCACTCACTGTTCCATACTTCAGGACACTCAAGCACCACACAGCACTAAGCAGTAGAACATGGTGGTTAAGAGCATTGACTGACTCTGGGATTGAAACCTAGTCCTACTACTTACTCTGAGACTTTAGGCAAATACTTAACTTCTCAGCACTCCTCTTTCCTCAGCAATAAAATGTGAATAATAATAGTAACCTGCCTCATGTGGTTGTTATGAGGATTAAAGGAAAAAATGCTTAGAACAGTATATGGCACATACTAAGTGCTCAATAAGTGTTAGCTATAATAATAACGTAATTTTATTATCATTGGCATCTGGCTTAGGGATTCCAAACTAGGAAGCCAGCTTGCAGACGTGTTTGTTTGGCCAGCCCAAGTTTTTTTATTTTTTAATTGAAATATAATTTATGTGCCACAAAATTCACCATCTTGAAGTATACAGTTCAGTGGTTTTTAATATATTCATTCACAAGGTTGCAACCAACACCACTAATTCAAAAACATTTTCATTATCCCAGAAAGAAGCACCATACTGATTAGTAGTCAATTCTCTTTTCCCTCCAATTCTCATAGCCCCTGGAAACTAATAATCTACTTTCTATCTCTATGGATTTTCCTCTTCTGGACATTCCATATAAACAGACCCACACAATATTGAGGCCCTTTGTGGCTGGCTTCTTTCACTTAGCATAATGTTTTCAAGGTTCATGCATGTTGTAGCATATGTCAGAACTTAATTCCTTTTTATTGACAAATAGTATTCCATTGTATGGATATATCACATTTTGTTTATCCATTCATCAGTTGATGGGCATTTATGTTTCCACTTTTTGGCTATTATGAATAATGCTGTTCTGAACATACATGTACATGTTTTCTGTGAACATATGTTTTCACTTTTCTTGGGTATGTGTTTTTTTAAGAGTCAAATTACTGAATCATATGGTAACTCTGTGTTTAATTTTTGAGGGACTGCCAAACTCTTTTACATTCCCACCAGGAGTGGATGAGGGTATCATTTCTCCACATCTTAGCCAATAGTTGTTATTTTTTCTTTTCTTTCTTTTTAAATTTAATTTCAGCCTTCCTAGTGGGTGTGAAGTGGCATCTCATTGTGGTTTTGATTTACATTTCCATAATGACTAACGATGAACATCTTTTCATGTGCTTATTGGCCATTTTTATATCTTCTTTGGTGAAATGTCTATTTAAATCCTCTGCCCATTTTTTAATTGGGTTATTTGTCTTTTAATTGTTAAATTGTAAGAATTCTTTATATAATCTAGATACAAGTCCTTTATTATTTATATGGTTTGCAAATATTTTCTCCCATTCTATAGGTTGTCTTTACTTTTTTGATAATCATCTTTGATGCACAAAAGTTTTTAATTTCGATGAAGTCCAATTTATCTATCTAGTCTTCGGTTGATTTTGGTATCATATCTAAGAGACTGTTGCCTAATCTAAGGTCATGAAGATTTACAACTATGCTTTCTTTTTTTTTTTTTTTAATTATTTGTTTTTTTTGAGATGGGGTCTCACTCTGTTGCCCAAGCTAGAGTGCAGTGGTGTCATCATAGCTCACTGCAACCTCAAACTCCTGGGCTCAAGCGATCTTCCTGCCTCAGCCTCCCAAGTAGCTGGAACTACAGGTGTGTGCCACCACACCCAGCTAATTTTTCTATTTTTTTTTTTTTTCTTTTTGTAGAGATGGGGGTCTTACTCTGTTGCTCAGGCTGGTCTTGAATTCCTGAGCTCAAGCAATCCTCCTGCCTCAGCTGCCCAAAGTGTTGGGATTACAGGTGTGAGCCACCATGCTTGGCCTACACCAATGTTTTCTTCTAAGAATTTTACAACTTTAACTCTTACAATTAGGTCTTTGGTCCATTTTGAGTTAATTTGTGTATATAGTGTGAAGTAGGAGTCTAACATTCTTTTGCATGTGGATATCCAGTTATCCCAGCATCATTTGTTGAAAATACTCTTCTTTCAAAGACACAACGTCTTTCCATTTGTTTAGGTATTTAGTTCAACAATGTTTTATAGTTTTCAATGGACACGTCTTGTACTTCTTTGGTTAAATTTATTCTGAAGTATTTTACTCTTTTTAATGCTATTGAAAATCTTGTCAACCTTGTTGAAAATCAGTTGACTATAGATATATGGAGTTATGCTGGACTCTGAATTCTATTACATTGATCTATATGTCTTTCCTTATGCTAGCACCATACAGTCTTGATTACTATAGCTCTGTCTTCAAAGTGTGAGTCCTTCAACTTTATTCTTTTTCAAGATTTTTGGCCCTTTTGTTACAACAGAGGGGTCCATTCGTTTTTCTGTGGCAAACATATCTTGCTCTTGCTCTTACTCTGTAAAGCTATCTTGTCCTTCCTCAGTTAACTTTGTTTCACACTTGCCTTGCCAAAAAAAAAAGATTGTTTTGGGTGGTCTGATGAGTCCCTTGCATTGCCATATTAATTTTAGGAGTATCTTGTAAATTTTTACAGAAAAAGGCAGTTGGAATTTTGATAAGAATTGGCCTCGAATCTATAGATTTGGGGAGTATTAAGTCTTCCGATGCATGAGCACATGATGTCTTTCCATTTGTTTAGGTCTTTAGTTCAACAGTGTTTTATAGATTTCAATGGACAAGTCTTGTACTTCTTTGGTTAAATTTATTCTGAAGTATTTTATTTTTTTTAATTCTATTGTAAATTGTTTTCTTAATTCCATTTTCTGATTGTTCTTTGCTAGTGTATAGACATACGAATGATTTTTATATATCGATATTTTACAGCCTAAGGTTTTTAATAATTTGAATACCTTTAAGCCAGGCATGTTCTCTCCATTTGATACAGAATCATCACTCCCTCTTATGACACATTTATCTGCCTGGCCCCTGATAGGATTTTCCTCAGGTCTCCTGCTGGTTGTTCCTGAGCGTTTTATCACCCACAGATTATAAACAACCTAAGTTGGCTGTAAATATTGTTGCTAGGCTGATGACATCAGGGAGGGCTGAAAAGGAAGGGAATGGCAATAAGCTATGAATGAGGAGGAATGAGTTCGTGTGAATCCAAGGAAAGAGAGGGTGTTCTCTGATACCTAGTAAAGAGGATTGGGGTTCAGTTGCAGAGGGCCCTTCATCTTTATTGCTCTTAGGGATGAATGAGAGGGAATCCCCACACGGAAGCAGTGCTGGAAAGAGTCATACTGGGGCGGCAGTTGGAGTGTCAAGATGCTGTCAAGACCAAAGCCGGGGGAGTCCGAGGTGGACCTGCTGCGCTTCCAGAGTCAATTTCTCGCAGCTGGTGCAACCCCAGCGGTACGATTGGTGAAGAAAGGAAATAGGAGAGGTGGCGATGCTAACCCAGAAGAGGCTCTGCTGCAGGACCATCGGGATGTGGTGATGCTGGACAGTGAGTGCCTGTGGGTGTGAGGCTAACAAGGGGAGAGGATACAGCTTCAGGGGCCCTTTCCTCTTCCTGATGTGGCTGGGTTCTGCCCCATCATTATTTCAGGCACTGCATAGCCTCCATTGCGACAGCCCCATTTTACAGATAAAGAAACTGAGGCTCTTAATATTTTACAGATAAAGGTCCCATTTTACAGATAAAAGAAACTGAGGTTAAATATTTTAACTAGGTGGAGCAGCACATGCCTGTAGTTCCAGGTACTAGGGAGGCTGAAGCAGGAGGATTGCATGAAGCTAGAAGTTCAAGACCAGCCTGAGCAACATAGACCCCATTTTTTTTTTTTTTTTTTATGAGACAGAGTCTGGCTCTGTTGCCCGGACTAGAGTGCCATGGCGTCAGCCTAGCTCACAGCAACCTCAAACTCCTGGGCTCAAGCAATCCTCCTGCCTCGGCCTCCCGAGTAGCTGGGACTACAGGCATGCGCCACCATGCCCGGCTAATTTTTTCTCTCTATATATATTTTTAGTTGTCTAGATCATTTCTTTCTATTTTTTAGTAGAGACGGGGTCTCGCTCTTGCTCAGGCTGGTCTCGAACTCCTGACCTTGAGCAATCCACCTGCCTCGGCCTCCCAGAGTGCTAGGATTACAGGCGTGAGCCACTGCGCCCAGCCTCGACCCCATCTTTAAAAAAAAAAAAGGAGGTTAAATATCTTACCCAGCGTGAAACACCTTGAACCAGGCGTGAAACACCTTGAACCAGGCTCCGAGGCAGCTGCCTTTCTTTGGCTCCCCTCAGCCTTCGGCATCCTCCTAGGAAAATATGAGCATACTTACATTTGGGTTTTTTCAATTCCCAGATCTCCCAGATTTGCCCCCAGCTTTGGTTCCTGCTCCCCCGAAGAGAGCCAGGCCCAGCCCTGGCTACCCTCTGCCTGAAGATGAGGACCCAGAAGAGAGGCTGAACAGACATGATCAACACATCACTGCTGTCTTGACTAGGATTATTGTGCGTCTCACCCTGGCTGAGTGGGACAGGGCATCCTAGGGCAATAAGGATATTGGGGGTGGATAAGGGTGAGCCTTATGAGTGGAAGGTGCTTCAGAAAGTAGACTTCCCTGCTGCAATCAGGTTGGGAGCTAGGTTAGAATCACTCTGCTGTAAAGCAAGATGAGTTTATGCCCTGCCCAGAGTGAGGTTCTAGACTTGTAAAACGAGGGCTAGTGGGGTAGAGTCTAGCTTGTGGAAGTCTCTCCATCGTCCTTCATTACTTTGTGCTTTGTTGCTACAGGAACGAGACACAAGTTCAGTGGCCGTGAATCTGCCTGTGCCCAGTGGTGTTGCTTTCCCCCCTGTATTCCATCGCTCACAGGAGAGACAGGTGGGCAAGGATGAGCTTAGGCAGTGCTTGGGATACAGGTGAATCTTATAGTACATCTTCTCCAGGTAGTTTTAATAATGATAAGCAATTCTATTTATAAAGCAGTACCATACTAAGCTCTTCATACATATTACTTCTTTTAACCCTCATAACAAACATGTAAGGTAGAGGTGTCATGATGATACCTTAAGTATGAGGATACCTTATCCCTATTTTTCAGATGAAGAAAACTGAGGACCCCCCCCAGAGAAGTAAATAATTTGTCTAACACCACACATCTAATAGGTAGAGGAGCCAAAGCTTCAACCCAAGTCTGTCAGATTTTAAGACATTTACTCCTATAGAGCTCTCCTTTTTCTGAGGACTAGGGTTATGATCCTTAGAGCTAAGTCCCTTTTATCTTTTTGTTCCAGAGACCTTGGTATAAAGAGGTTGAGAGGAGAGGGATAATGAGCATCAGTAACCTGGGTTTTCTTTTTGCCCCATAGGGGAAGTCAGGAACATCTGGTAAGAGAAGCATCTTTGCCCAGGAAATTGCAGCAAGGAAGCTGTCTGAAGCCAGAGTGCCACCAATTGGGGAAGTTGTGTCCAACGTGGTCCCACCAGAGGGTGAGCTGGGGTTGAAGAGGCTTGGACTTGGCCTTTTTTTTTTTTTGAGACAGGGTCTCACTCTGTTGCCCAGGCAGGAGTACAGTGATGCAGTCATATCTCACTGCAGGCTTGAACTCCTAGAGTCAAGCAATCCATCTGCCTCAGCCTCCCTCCCAAGTAGTTGGGATTATAGGCATACACCACCACTCTCAGCTAATTTTTCTTATTTTTTTGTAGAGACAGAGTCTTAATATGTTGCCCAGGCTGGTTTTGAACTCCTGGCCTCAAGCAGTTCCTCCACCTGGGCCTCCCAATATGCTGGGATTACAGGTGTGAGATACCGTGCCTTGCCTTGGCCTTTTTCAAAGATATGATCATAGGTTCATTTTTGTATGTATGTTTTCCCTGCCTCAAATAGGAGGTGCATTTGAGCTATCTCAAGAGAAAGTCATCCCATGTCCTTACTTAAGAGTACTGAGTATGTGAGGCTTGAGTCCACATCTAGGTCTTAGGTGCAAGGAGGGGTCAGGCCATTATGCAACCCTGAGAGAAAGGATATGGGATAGAAGTGTCTGGCAGACACTATAAAATAAAGATGTATTAATAGTTGAGCCAGGCACAGTGGTGTGTGCTGGTAGTCCCAGCTACTTGGGAGACTGAAGCAGGAGGATTACTTGAACCCAGGAGTTTGAGGTCAGTCTGGGCAACATAGCTAGACCCCATCTCTAAAAAAAAAAAAAAAAAAAACATGTAGGCCAAGGTTCTTTAATGATGCACCTTACTAGCAGAAGAGCTGGGACCAGGCACTTAGCAGTAGATGGCTGCCTAGACATCCAAAAAGAGTAAGAAACTAGGATGTGGCCAGGCATGCCAGTTTGAGCCCATAGTCCCATCTATTTGGGAGGTTGATGTGGGAGGATTGCTTGAGGTCAGGAGTTCATGACCAGCCTAGGTGATATAGTGAGACTGTCTCTTTAAGAAAAAAAGAAAGAGGCCGGGCGCGGTGGCTCACGCCTGTAATCCTAGCACTCTGAGAGGCCGAGGCAGGTGGATTGCTCAAGGTCAGGAGTTCGAGACCAGCCTGAGCAAGAG
>NW_012148618.1:12627325-12685982 GCF_000956105.1 Propithecus coquereli | reverse complement strand
GATTGCTCAAGGTCAGGAGTTCGAGACCAGCCTGAGCAAGAGCGAGACCCCGTCTCTACTAAAAAATAGAAAGAAATGATCTAGACAACTAAAAATATATATAGAGAGAAAAAATTAGCCGGGCATGGTGGCGCATGCCTGTAGTCCCAGCTACTCGGGAGGCCGAGGCAGAAGGATTGCTTGGGCCCAGGAGTTTGAGGTTGCTGTGAGCTAGGCTGACGCCACAGCACTCACTCTAGCCCGGGCAACAAAGCGAGACTCTGTCTCGAAAAAAAGAAAAGAAAAGAAGAAAGGAAAGAAACTATGATGTTTCTGAGGGAAACCTTTTCATATAAGTCCTAGGGAAAGAGTGAGTAGAGAAGCCACCTCCCTTTCCCAGCATGCCTAGAGTCCTATGCCAGACCTAGTGAGGTGTCTATTCTGTGCCTGGGAAAGCTCATGTCCATACCTGTCCCCAGGCTTAATAGACATATAGAAAAGGGCCATACGGCCCAGTTAGAGCCATGGAGGGCAGGGTAATGAAATGATCATACACTTCTTCCAGATGCTGTGATCTACGAGGCACCCGCTCCTAGGGACCAGGGCTACCAGGTTCCAGGGAGCAGCCACAACTTCCAGGGCCCCCATTTGATCACAGGGAAGGGGCTCAGAGGCCAGGAGGCTCAACAGGAAGCCCAGACCATCCATGAAGAGAATGTAGCAAGACTGCAGGCCATGGCTCCTCAGGAGATCCTACAGGAACAGCAGCGGTTGCTGGCTCAGCTTGGTACGGGTACTTGGCTTTGCTGCTGAGACTAGGCTGGGAAAGGAGGGACTGCCACTTGTTGAGGAAGACTTACTGTGAGTTCCAGGCGCCGTGCTGAGTACTTTAATGTTATTATTTCATTCCGTCCTTAAACTCATCCTGTGAGGTAGGCGGTATTAACCTCATATTATTAATACCTATGAAAAAAACTGAGGCCCCAAACTTTTAAGAAATTCCCATGGGTCACACAGCATATAAGAAACTCAGATTGGATTTAAACCCAGGTCTGTCTGGTCTCACAGGCCCTGCTTTTAAGCACTATGCTGTGTGTAACTGTACTACCCTGGTGCAGTGGACGTTACGCTTTATTACAGCTGTACGCCAGTGTAACTGCAGTCTGTTCCGTTCTATGACACTGCACTGGGCTACGCCTTTGCCAAATGCTAGGCACCCAGTCAATCTTGTCTCCCACTGTATTATCTAGCACCTATATAGAGCATCACACATACTAGGTATTTAGTAAATATGTGTGCATAAATAAATTAGCTGAAAGAAGGTGAGGGAAGTTGTTTCCCTAAATGCCTTCTCTTTGGCCCTAGTCAACATTCATTCTATAGCCACTTACTTTGGGCCTGTGACTTGGAACCAAGCACAGGGACAGGCATAGGAACCCGGGGCAGGGGACTGTGAGGGGTAGAGGTAAAGGTGGGCAGGCAGGCCCCAGTGACCCACAGGTGTGAGAAGGCAGGGTCGTTGAAGGGCCGTAAGAAGACCCAGGGAGCTTAGGCCTAGGCTGGGAAGCAGCTTGTCCTGTCCTTGACACCAACAGGCAGGCAATATTCAGCAGGTTCCAGGCCTATAGCAGGCTAGGAACAATCTGCCCTCTCTCACTGTCCCTGCACCTTCACCTCTAGACCCCAGCTTGGTTGCCTTCTTGAGATCTCACAGCCGTACCCAAGAACAAGCAGGAAAGAAGGCCACTGAGGAGCAGAGGCCAGGAGGACCATCTGCTCATGTCACCAAAGAGGAGCTCCTCATGTCAACTTCTGCCAGTGAGCCTAGGAAGGGAGACAAGCTGGAGCCAGGAGGCCCAGGTATGGAGGAGGGGGGACCTTCTTTTGGTGGATAATAGTAGCAGAAAATGTCCCTTCTCCTAGGCTTGGCAAATAAAAGAAGCTTCTCTGCCCTTGGAGAGCTAACATTAATCCTCATCACTGGCTTCAAATCAGTCTTCATTTGCTGATGCATATCTTCTTCCTGCACATGCTTCCTGTTTTCATGTCCTGTTATTGCTCCTTGTCCACCTACCCTTATAAAAGGCTGAACGGTCCCCTCCTGCTGGCAAACCATCTCCCTACCTTTGCTGTAGCTGCCCCAGCTCTGGCTCTGTCCATCCCATAGTTCTTTCTACCTCGGATCCCAGTGTTGGGAGAAGATGACCTGGCCAGAGTGATGGAAGAGGATGAGTATGATGAAGGTCTCATGAACATGCCAGACCAGAAGCAGAGAGGCCAGTGGAAGCACTCATTTCCCAGAAACTAGATTATTTCATTAGTGATTAACAAAGGAAGAAATTGAATTATGATAGCCAAGAACCTCCTGCCCCTGGAGGAGCTCCAAGCCAGCTGAGTAGGTTGGGTGGGGGTAGGGGTGAGGAAGGATGAGAATGTTGCAGGGGTACGTTTCTATATCCAGCCCCCTGGGGCAGTATAGCTGCTTCCTCATTGTCCCCACTCCCCTACTCTTTTAGAAGGCTGGTACTAGAGAGTGGAGAGCTATGCTTTCCCTGATCCATGTGGTCCTCCCTTCCTCCTCTATTCTGCCTGCTCTTTCTCTTTCTTTCCTCCTCCCACTCCCAGCAAATCCTTGCAGTCTGCAAGGGTCTAGAGCCCAGGACTGGGTGTGTCTGCCGATATGTCTGTGACATTGGCCTGGTCCCCAGGAGTTCCAGCCCCAGAGCCATGCCATTTAGCCATAACTGAGGGTAGAAGCTGCCAGATCCTGGGGCAGAGGTAGATGTGGCAGTTGCCTAGTGACAGTGGGGACTCCTGTGGACTAGTGAATTGAGCCCCTTAGGGAATTCCATCATTCTTCCATCTCCCCAGCCCTTGCACTGCCTGTTACCCCCCAGAAGGAATGGCTGCACATGGACACTGTCGAAATGGAGAAGCTCCATTGGACCCAGGACCTGCCCCCACTCCGGCGGCAGCAGACACAGGAGGTGAGGAGAGCCAACTGGCCTACAAGGTGGGATGCAAGGGGCTGCTGCTCTTAAAGCTAGAGCTCAGGCCCTTCTATTCCCCTGAGCCTGAGAAACATCTCTTTTTTGCTCTCACACCCCTCTCCCATCACCCTGCCTGGCCTCCAAGGCCAGATGAGCCCCATTTCCAGGCAGAGGTAGAGTTAGGACCTAAGTCCTGAGAGACCTGGGATTAAACGTGGGGAGTGGGTGTGGACAGGTTGCTGCTGCCCCAGCCCACAATCCTTTCTCTTCCCATCAGAGGATGCAGGCCCGATTCAGTCTACAGGGAGAGCTACTGGCCCCTGATGTGGACCTACCCACCCACCTGGGCTTGCACCACCATGGAGAGGAGGCAGAGGTGAGGCGTGAGGCCCAGGGAGAACTGGGCAGCTCTTGGCAAGTGCTTTTAACAACCATGTGGAGGCCAGGAAAGGTCGCTCATGCCCATAATCTCAGCACTTTGGAAGGCTGAGGTGGGAGGATCGCTTGAGGCCAGGTGTTCAAGACCAGCCTGGGCAATATGAGGAGATCCCATCCCTACAAAAAAAAATAAACTATTAATATCTTGACATAGTGGCACATGCCTATAGTCCCAGCTACTCAGGAGGCGGAGGTGGGAGTATCACTTAAGCGCAGGAGGCCAAGAGTACAGTGAGCTAAATCAGGACACTGCATTCTACCCTGGGCAAAAATGGCACATGGGAAAGGATCTCTGGTCAGTTGTCCATGATCTCCTGTGTGCCCTGCTCTAGTTCGTGGCCTTGCTGTCCATTCAGTTCCTTAGGCTCAAAATCTTGCTCCTCTCTCCCTCACATTTTGGTCAGTTGCTAGAACTTGCCTACTTTTGTCATGATGCTTCCTGCATCATGGCCTTGCTCCGTCTGCTCAATTGCCATGCCTTCCACTCTCTCCTCTGTGCTGCTCCATCCCTCACGAGGCTGCCATACAGATTTCCTCTGGCCCAGCTCAGGCATGCGTTGCCTTGGAAAGTCTCCCAGCTCCCCTCTGCTCACAGAATAAGGTCCCGGTTCCTCAGCTTGGCAAGACTATCCATTCCCCACCTGTCCCTGCTGACCCTGCCACCCTGCCTCCTTCACTCCTGCTGCCCCACTCTGCTGCCTCCTCCCACACACCTCCCGTGCTCAGGGACCTTAAGGGCTCAGCTTGCTGTAGGGGATGCCTTTACCTTTTGCTCCATGCCGGGCCATAGAAGCTCTAGCCATCCACTGAGACCAGATGGCTTTTGCAGGTCCCCCTTGCTCTTCTGTCCACTGGTTGCAAATTAAACATTGATTACTGTGTTCCTCCCCGTCTGCCGTATGCCATGGTTACTTGTGTGCAAGTCCCATCTCCTTTACCAGCTCGAGGATCCATGGAGAGCAGGGGCAGGAGATATCACTTACTCATCTTTGTCTTTCCCTTGACATTTTGCTGGGTATGTTTTGGGCACTGCTTTGCATCTTTACTCCTTCTAACTTCCTGTCCCTGCCCCAGAGAGCAGGGTACTCCCTACAGGAGCTGTTCCACCTGACCCGCAGCCAGGTGTCCCAGCAGAGAGCACTAGCACTGCATGTGTTGGCCCAGGTCATCAGCAGGGTGAGTGGACTGCTGGCCTGGTCCTTCCCCCCCACCCCCTTGCCCCCAACCTTAGACCTCCCCACTTCCTGCCCTTTTTACTTGCTCACCAGCCAGATACGTGCTTTTAACAACCCAGGGTCATCGGTGGGCAAATGAAGGGTTAGAGTGAAGACTATATAACTTCAGCATCTTCAGCAAGGTTTTATCCTCCTGCCCTCAAGGCCCAGGCTGGTGAGTTTGGGGACCGGCTCATGGGCAGTGTCTTGCGCCTCCTTTTGGACGCTGGTTTCCTCTTCTTGCTGCGCTTTTCCCTGGATGACAGAGTGGATGGCGTCATTGCAGCCGCTATCCGGGCTCTTCGGGCTCTGCTGGTGGCTCCTGGAGATGAGGTACGCCACGGGGATAGGACTGGTGCTGGGAGGCGTCAGGGTCCCCACTCCTCATGCTGGGCATGCCTTGCAAGCAGAACGTAGAATGGGAGTGAGCTGGTATCACCCTCTTCCCTTAATGACCCCGAAGCCCAGGAGCCTTGTCTTTCTGCTCTTTGAGGGGCTTCTACTTTCTACTCCTGGGCCCACTTCCTCACCCCTTTCTCTTCTTCCCACCGCTATTCCCTTTCCTTTGGCAGGAGCTCCTCGACAGCACCTTCTGTTGGTACCATGGAGCTTTGATGTTCCCTCTGATGCCTAGCCAGGAGGACAAGGAGGATGAGGATGAGAATGAAGAACCCCCAGCAGAAAAGGCAAAAAGGACGAGCCCTGAGGAAGGAAGCCGGCCTGCACCTGACTTGGCCCGACATGATGTCATCAAGGTAAAGGAAAAGCATCTTGCCCATCCCATGACTTAGAGGGCAAGCACACGTTGGGCAAGAGGTGTCATCAGGGCCTGGGCCCAGCTGTGTTTGGCAGTGGGTTTATCTCTCTGACCCTCAGGGGCTCCTGGCTACCAATCTGCTGCCTCGGCTGCGCTTTGTGCTAGAGGTCACCTGCCCAGGACCTGCTGTGGTCCTTGACATCCTGGCTGTGCTCATCCGCCTGGCCCGGCATTCCCTGGAGTCAGCCACGAGGGTGAGAAAAACAAGGGGATGGGAGTGGGCAAAGAGCCTGGCGAGGCCTGGTCAAGAGAGCCTCCCTACCTCGCCTTTTCCTCTCATCTCCCATAGGTCCTGGAGTGCCCTCGGCTGATAGAGACCATAGTTGGAGAGTTCTTGCCCACCAGCTGGTCCCCCATTGGGGTAGGGCCTACCCCCAGTCTACACAAAGTACCCTGTGCTACTGCCATGAAACTACTTCGTGTCCTGGCCTCGGCTGGTAGGAATATTGCTACCCGGCTGGTGAGCAGAACAGGGCAAGGGATGAGGGGGGCTTGGTACAGGGCTGGGTTGGTAGCTAAACATGGCCATCTTCCTCTTCCTCTCTGGTTCAGTTGCTTAGAAATACAACAGAAACCACCAGGCAGGAACCTAGGTAGCTGGAGCCCGGTGTGTCCCTTAGGCCTACTCTGGTCTCACAATGCGAGGGGCTCCCCCTCCCCAGACCCAGATCACAAGAGCCACATATGGATAGGTGCTCATCACCCTTAGCCAAGCAGCCCTAGAGAAGGTGCCCAGCAAGTGCTTGCTAAAGAGAGGGAGGGAGGGGTGGGTGAGGTAGTTTCACCACTGCCCAGAGCTATGATCCTGTGGCCCAGAGTGGCTGAACAGGGCCAAGTTGAGCCAGTCTCTCAGTCCAGCTGAGAGTAGGTGGACTTGGACTCCCAGCAGACCCTGATCCCCATACTCTGTCCACCCCCAGTTGAGCAGCTTTGACCTCCGGAGTCGCCTGTGCCGCTTCATAGCTGAGGCTCCCCAAGAACTGGCCTTGCCTCCAGAGGAAGCTGAGACACTGAGCACTGAGGCCCTCCGTCTGTGGGCTGTGGCCGCCTCCTATGGCCAGGGCGGTGACCTTTACAGGTGAGGAGAGGCAGGAGTAGGCTCCCTTGTAGACCCCTCCATTTCTGCATTTCTGGCCAAATCAATACGTCAGTCTTGCTCAAGGTCCCAAGCTTGGAGGGAGGCTTAGAATGAAGAAGGGATCTGGTGGGTGTGAAAAGGCTTGGGAGTCAGGACCAGTCAGAGAAGAGCGGAACAAACCTGCACTAACCACAGTCTGCACACAAAAGCATTGGTATCGGGCCGGGCGCGGTGGCTCACACCTGTAATCCTAGCTCTCTGGGAGGCCGAGGCGGGCGGATTGTTTGAGCTCAGGAGTTCGAAACCAGCCTGAGCAAGAGCGAGACCCCGTCTCTACTAAAAATTAGAAATTAATTGGACAACTAAAAATATATAGAAAAAAAATTAGCCAGGCATGGTGGCACATGCCTTGTAGTCCCAGCTATTCGGGAGGCTGAGGCAGTAGGATCGCTTGAGCCCAGGAGTTTGAGGTTGCTGTGAGCTAGGCTAACGCCACGGCACTCACTCTAGCCAGGGTAACAGAGTGAGACTCTGTCTCAAAAAAAAAAAAAAAAAAAAAAGCATTGGTATCTTGGTGAACTCAGATTTAAATTCTCTGTTGGGGGCAGCCTTGAAGGACTACATCCTTCCTGTCCTCAGGCCCCAAGAGTGTCTCAACCCTGGGGCCTTCTTCCTCCTGATCCTCCTTCCCCAGACTGCAAACCCCTGGGGCAGGGCTATGCCTATGTGTCATTTCTCCATCTACCTTCGTGCAGTGAAAGTTAGTCATCATTCTTCCCCAGGGAGCTCTACCCAGTGCTGATGCAGGCCTTGCAGGCCGTGCCACAGGAGCTCAGCACCCACCCACCTCAGCCCCTGTCCGTTCAGCGGATGGCCTCATTGCTCACTCTTCTCACCCAGCTGACCCTGGCAGCCGGCAGCACCCGCCCTGACCCCATCAGGTAGGTTAAAGCCCTGAGCCTGCCAGTAGGGACATCCTGCCGGCAACCCCAGGAGAGCATGGAATGCTCCTCCCTAGGGAGAGAATGGCTATTGCTTAGACGGGAATAAGGCAGCTAGATCCTCACTGTGGCCCCTTTTGGCACTTCTGTAGTGACTCTGCTGAGGCCAGCCTATCGGCCACCCCTTCCTTGATCACTTGGACACAGGTGTGTGGGCTCCTGCCTCTTGTGGAGCCATGTCTAAGGCAGACCTTGAAGTTGCTGTCCAGATCTGAGATGTGGAGTGACCTGAGCCCAGTGCCCACTGCCTGCCTCTTGTTCCTAAGCGCCTACTACCAGGCCTGGAGCCAGCAAGTGAGTGTCACCTGCCTGCCTTCCACCATGCCCCCGTGCCTGGTCTCCAGCCACATTCCACCCACTTGCTTCCTTTCTGTTTCCATCCCTTCACTCCTATTCCGCATTTCCTACCATCCACCTTTCAACTCCCGCCTTTCCTCCTCTTTCCACCTCCATATCCCAGTGGGGCTTCCCAGGGGCCAGTTGTTTGGGACCAGAGAACCCAAGCAGCAGCTGAGCCTTCCTGTAGCTTTTATGCTCCCTCTGTGCATCCCTAGCCTTTGGGTGCCAGAGCAGCCTCAGGGCCTTCTCTCCCTTCGGAAAGGTCAACCTGTGGAAGCCTCCAAATGCACTCTTTTTGGGCTCTTGGGATGGTGGAGTTGGCCTAGGTATACAGGGGTAAGACAATGAGTGTTCTGGGCCATCAGCTCAGTGAACCCCATGGTCCTCCAGCATAGCTTGTGCCCAGAAGATTGGCTTCAGGACATGGAGCGCCTGTCAGAGGAGCTGTTGCTGCCACTGCTGAGTCAGCCCACTCTGGGCAGCCTGTGGGAGTCCCTTAGGTATGTGCCATGTGTGGGTAGTTAGTGGGAGGCGGAAGAGGAGGCACTTTCTCTTGGGATTCCTAGGTCCAGCTCCCTGTCCATCCCAGGGTGCAGCACTGCAGCCTCAGGGAACCTGAATCCCTAGCAGGCAGCAGTGCTCGGGGCTCCGAGGAGTGTGCGCACTGACCTGCATAGCCAGGCCTCTGCTGGCCTTGGTCACAGACCAAGCAGCTCTTTTCCAGCCTGGCATACGTCAGGCCAGAGCCCCCCTCCAATTCTCTGTTTTGCCTGCAGGCACTGCTCCCCTCTCTGCAACCCGCTGTCCTGTGCTCCGGCCCCTGAAGCTCCCCCTAGCCTCGTGTCGCTGGGCTGTGCAGGAGGCTGCCCCCGTCTCAGTCTGGCTGGCTCAGCCTCACCCTTCCCATTCCTCACTGCCCTCCTCTCACTTTGCAATACCCTGGCCCGGATCCACAAGGGGCTGTGTGGCCAGGTAAGCCCTGGGTGCCTGGTTAGGGGCCAGGGAGGGGACCATGGTGGCCGGAGTCAGAAAGGAAGGGGAGGGTGTTCCATGGGGAAGGGAGGCCTCTTCTGCCAGCACCCATTTCTCTGAGTTTGGCTGGGAGGGGACAACCACTTGGCGAGGCCCAGAAGGCATCAGAGTCAATTTCTACATCTGAAGAAAACTGTTTTTCCTCAGCTGGCAGTCATATTGGCTGCCCCTGGACTCGAGAACTACTTCCTCCAGTGTGTGGCTCCTGGGGCTGCCCCACACATCACACCCTTCTCTGCGTGGGCCCTGCGCCACGAGTACCACCTGCAGTACCTGGCCCTCGCCCTGGCCCAGAAAACGGTGGGTTCCCCTGTCTGACAGGTTCTGCCTCCTGCCCCGATATCTCCTCGTGCTTCTTGGAACCTTTGCTGCTTCTGCCAGAGCATGCAGCTCCTGCTTTCCTCCAGACGTGCCCTGGATCTGTGCCTCTCAGCCTTGCTTATGTCCTCTTCCTCACTTCCCACTGCTTTGTCCCCTCCCCTCCGCACTCCCCCACACTAAATAGCTCCCAGCTTTTCTGTCCACAGGCAACTGTCCAGCCACTGCCTGCCGCCAGTGCTGCCCTCTATCATGGTATGGCCTTGTCCCTGCTGAGCCGGCTGCTGCCCGGAAGCGAGTACCTCGCCCACGAGCTGCTATTGAGCTGTGTGTTCCGGCTGGAGTTCCTCCCGTAAGTCCAGGGTTACTGGCATCAACTCTGCCCTATGGAGGCTGCTGTGGTTGTTAACTGAGCAGCCCTGCATTTGGAGCCAGCAGAGCTACATTTAATTCTCTTTCTTCCATGGATTGCATGTTTAACCCGTCTGAGCTTCTGTTACCTCATTAACAAAGTGAGAATGAGGCTCACCACACCAGAGAATGATTGTGAGACTTCACTGTGACTGTATGGCTAAAAAGTGGTATATAAACTAGCTATATGCATAGACTAGCTAGCAGTTACTGAGTGTTTACTCTGTGTCTGGTACTCCCTTACATATTTGTCTGTATTTTGAGTGTTTTACATGGGTCATGAGATAGATACTATTATCCCTCTTTTACTATGAGAAAACTGAGGCACAGAGAAGTTGTGTAACTTACACCTGTGCAGCTGGCTCTAGTGTTCATCCTCTTAATTGCTATACAACACTGCATGCGAGGTGGTTAGGGGAGCAAGGAGGAGCAGGATTGGACTTGCCAGCTTCTGGGAAGCCCTAAAGAGGTGGCACGGCCTCCAGTTGCACTGGTTCCAGCCCTTGTTTTTGGCTTTTTCGTCCTATTACAGAGAAAGAGCATCAGGGGGTCCAGAGGCAGCCGACTTCTCTGACCAACTCTCCTTAGGGAGCAGCAGGGAGCATCGATGTGGACGAGGGGCTCTACTAGCTCAGGCCTGCCGGGACCTCCCCAGTATCCGCAGCTGCTACCTGAGCCATTGTACACCAGCCCAAGCCAGCCTGCTGGCCTCCCAGGCTTTGTACCGAGGAGAGCTACAGCAAGTCCCAACCCTGCTGCTGCCTGTGCCAAAGGAGCCATTGCTGCCCACCGACTGGCCCTTCCTGCCATTGATTCATCTCTACCACTGGGCTTCCGATACCCCCTCGGGGCTCCCTCCCACTGACACTGTGGGGACGGCCATGCGGGTCCTGCAGTGGGTGCTAGTTCTGGAGAGCTGGCGCCCCCAGGCCCTCTGGGCTGTGCCTCCTGCTGCCCGCCTGGCACGGCTCATGTGTGTGTTCCTGGTGGACAGTGACCTGTTCCGGGAGTTCCCAATACAGCATTTGGTGGCAGCCCTCCTATCCCAGCTCTGTCAGCCTCAAGTCCTGCCAAGCCTCAACCTGGACTGTCCACTTCCTGGCCTGACATCTTTCCCTGATCTCTATGCCAACTTCCTGGATCATTTTGAGGCTGTCTCTTTTGGGGACCACCTCTTTGGGGCTCTGGTCCTTCTTCCCCTGCAGCGTCGGTTCAGTGTCACCTTGCGCCTTGCCCTGTTTGGGGAACACGTGGGAGCCTTGCGATCTCTGAGCCTGCCTCTTACCCAGGTACTTTCTCAGACCAGCAGGGCCCGCCAAGGGTGTCCTGTATTGGCCCTAGGGGCAGTCCTGAGCAGGGAGGCTTTAGCGGGCCTCCAGTTCCTCACCTTACCTCTTCTGAGCTTTGAGGGGAATGAGAGAATCCATGAAAAGGGTTTAACATGGTATCTGACATACAGTAGGTGTTCGTTATTATTAACAAGGTATGGCTTTCTCATAAGTGCTATAATCTAAGAAAGAAGAGATTTACTAAAAACAAAAATAGCTCTGAATTGTTCAGATTCTAGGTGTTAAGTCAGGATTCATAAAAGGGAAAGATCAAAGTAGGCTTCCCATAAGGAGAATGCTTTGTGGAAGAAGTAGGGATTAACCTGGGCACTGAAGGTTGGGTAGAACAACATAAGCAAAAGCTCAGTGGCAGAAAGGAACATGACAAAAAATAGGAGGGAGGAGAGAGTTCTGTAGGGAGCTTGCTGGAAACAGGGCTAAAAATGAGAAGCAAAGTCTTAGAGGGCTGGAGCACAGGAGTTTGAGGTTGTGGTGAGCTATGATGATGCCACTGCACTCTAGCTGGGGCAACAGAGCAAGACTCTCAAAAAAAAAGAGTTATTATATAATATAGCCCATCGTGTAGATGCACCCCAATTTTCTCAGAACCTGTTGCTGGCCGTGTAGATTGTTGCAGATTTTTTGCTATTTTAAGTAACATTGTGATAAGCAGCATTAGACATAAACTTTGTCTGTTTCTCTTATAATCAATTCTCTGTGAAGTTAAGAATGACTTTTTTGGCCGGGCGCTATGACTCACGCCTGTAATCCTAGCTCTCTGGGAGGCCAAGGCAGGCGGATTGTTTGAGCTCAGGAGTTCGAAACCAGCCTGAGCAAGAGCGAGACTCCGTCTCTACTAAAAATAGAAAGAAATTAATTGGACAACTAAAAATATATAGAAAAAACTAGCCGGGCATGGTGGCGCATGCCTGTAGTCCCAGCTACTCGGGAGGCTGAGGCAGGAGGATCGCTTGAGCCCAGGAGTTTGAGGTTGCTGTGAGCTAGGATGATGCCACAGCACTCTAGCCCAGGCAACACAGTGAGACTCTGTCTCAAAAAAAAAAAAAAAAAAAAAAGACTTTTTTATTTTTATATGTTTGTTTATTTTTGTCTCATAATAATCCTTCTTATATGTATCAAAACTCATACTGAATAATGAGTTCTGGGCTGCAAAAGAGGATTTATTTTTTGCACCTGTCTGTAACTCCTTGTCCACAATTTAGACAAAAACAAACACAAGTGCTGTAAGAATGACTTTTTAAAAAGAGAATTAACTTGCCTAAAGAACATGAACTTTTGAGAAGTTTGTTAATAATGGAGCAGTTGAATATGACATTTTGAAAGTTTTGGTTTTAAAGAAGTAGTGGTAGGCAGTAGACATTCACAGTTGTTTCTCAGTTCCCAGTTTCCTTTGCTCTGCTCTTTAGTCTTTAGCCTTGATCCTTGTGCTAGAGAAGGATTGATGTCTGTCTGAGACCTGATCTCTGTCCTTATGATTTGATTTCATGTGACTATCAACCATCCACCTTGTAGTCCAGTGATACACGTTCCCACCGTCCCCCTCAGCACGTCTCATTTCCCCGTCACAGTTGCCTGTGTCCCTGGAGTGCTACACGGGGCCTCCGGAAGACAACCTGGACCTCCTTCAGCTCTACTTCCGGGCCCTGGTTACTGGTGCACTCCGTCCGCAGTGGTGCCCTGTGCTCTATGCTGTGGCTGTGGCTCATGTCAATAGCTTCATCTTCTCCCAGGACCCAAAGAGCTCAGTAAGTTACATCCCCATCTTTGGAGGGAGGAAGGGAACTAGTAATTGAGCCGCCCTGGGCCAGCTGGGGAAGAGGTGCGGGTCAGGTGAGGCCCTGGGGCAAGGTGGTGGGTCCCAGCCCTTGGCTCAGTGCCACCTCTACCCGTTTTGCATCTAGGATGAGGTAAAGGTGGCCCACAGGAGTATGCTGCAGAAAACTTGGCTGCTGGCAGATGAGGTAGGGTCAGGGCCATTAGGAGGGTGGGAGATTAGAGGGTCTTGGGGGACAGAGACCTCAGCAGCATCTCACTACTCACTTCATAAAGTTTCTTCCCTCTCTGCAGGGTCTCCGGCAGCATCTCCTCCACTATAAGCTTCCCAATTCTACCCTCCCAGAGGGCTTTGAGCTGTACTCTCAGTTGCCGCCTCTGCGTCAGCAGTACCTCCAGAGACTGACCTTAACGGTGCTCCAAAATGGGGTGTTAGAGGTCTAGTATGGTTGCTACGTTTTCCCGTGGCCAGGCAGAAGGGTATTATGACCTAAGGGTAGGCAGGAGACTAAGGAGCAGAATGCTTGCCCTCCTGGGAGCAGATAGTTTGAGCTTTTTTGGAGCAAAACGAACCCTACCATTATGTCCTGATATCTGGAGCTCAGGATCTGGGGCTTTTGAGGGCCTGAGCTGGGACTGACAGGTGACTTACATATTTACCCTCTCTTCAGGAACAGGACAGTCTAAGGACACCTCTCCTTACCTACTCCCAGCCCCTGCCCTAGGCTGAAGTATCTGAATGCCATAGCTGTGCATTGAAATAAAAATGGTTTTAAATCTACTGGGTATCTGGTTTTTGTTTTTTTTTTTAATTTTATTTTTTTAAAAAATTAGAGACGTGGTCTCACTCTTGCTCAGGCTGGTCTCGAACTCCTGAGCTCAAGCAATCCTCCCACCTCGGCCTCAGAGTACTGGGATCACAGGCGTGAGCTATTGTGCCCAGCCTCTACTGGGTATCTGATTTGGACCAATTTCACTCATGTCACTTCAGGGTTGGTGTCAAGGGGTGGGTTATCCCAGGGGACGGGCAAGGGGGGAGAGAGATGGAGGAATCATGAGTGGGAAGTAAAAACTGAGTCCACATCTGGGGACAACAAGAAGGTGGGTCCTTCTGGGCATGGTGGTGCATACCTTAGTCCCAGCTAGTCGGCAGGCTGAGGAGGGAGGATCACTTGAGCCCAGGAGTTAAAGTTCAGCCTGGGCAACATTGTAAGATCCCGTCTCTACAAAAAAATTTTTAAATTATTAGCTGGGTGTGGTGGCACACACCTGTAGTTCCAGCTATTTGGAGACTGAGGAGGATTACTTGAGCCCAGGAATTTGAGGTTATAGTGAGCTATGATCACACCACTGCACTCTAGCCTAGATGACAGAGACCCTATCTATTAAAAAAAAAAAAGGAGGCCAGGTGTGGCTCACACCTGTAATCCTAGCACTCTGGGAGGCCAAGGCAGGAGGATCACTTGAGGTCAGGAGTTTGAGACTAGCCTGAGCAAGAGCAAGACCCTGTCTCTACTAAAAATAGAAAAATTAGCTGGGTGTGGCAGCACATGCCTGTGGTCCCAGCTACCCGGGAGGCTGAGGCAGGAGGATCACTTGAGCCCAGGAGTTTGAGGTTGCTGTGAGCTAGGATGATGCCACAGCACTCTAGCCCAGGCAGCAGAGTGAGACTCTGTCTCAAAAAACAAAAAAAAATAAAACACAAAAAAAGGAGGGGGGCATAACTTCTGGTTCATCTCTATTTTGATAAAGTTTCTAGGTTGTTCTTTTGTCTAAATTCTAACAGACTTTATTACACTGTCACTCGCTGTATGGAATTACTTACTGTGTTTGCGGGTCATCAGGATGAGTTCAGTGTGCCAGGCCTGGCCCTGTCAGTAGGTAGAGAGAACCCACTCCCTGTAAGTGGAGCTGCTGAAACATGGAATTGTCTAATAGGTTTTATTAAGCAACTACTGTATCTGCAAATACCAATGGTTCTCAAACTTACGTGACAAAAATCACCTAGAGAATGTTAAGACAAATTGCTGGGCCCTACTACCAGAGTTTTTGATTCAGTACATCTGGGGGTGAAACCCAAGAATCTGCATTTCTAACAAGTTTTCAGGTGATAGTGATGCTGTTGTCCAGAACCAACCACAAGGGGGTTGGGGGGGGGAGCAAAAAAAAAAAAGAAGAAGAACCAACCACAGTTTGAGAAGTAGTGGCTTGGCTTACAGGGACCTTGAAAAGTAAACTCTGTGATCTCATAGTGCAGTATCTACACAGTTAACTGTGGCATGGATACCAGAATTTTTACAAAATCACTGTTGTGTCTACACCTTGCATTATACACAGACTTTACCAAGTAGCTATTATAACTTCTTTTTTCAAGTGTTTTATATTGAACATAGGTCTCAGCCTTTCAAATTAGTCATGTTGAGCAAAAGATTTAGGACCCAAGACACGGAACCACCTGAAGGCCAAGTGGCCCTCACAGTTGCAGGGTGCCTTGTAGTTTACAGAGCCACCTCCCTTTGTATGATTTTACAGGTGGTGGGGAAACTGTCTCAGATCAGTTGTGTGGCCTGCGCTACAACACCCATTGACTAGAGACACGAGTGCTAGCACTCAGATCTTCTGCCATCTGGTCCAGTCCTTTACCCCATCACAGAAGTTGTGCAGAGGTGTAACATGGTGGGATTGTATGAGGCCAACAAGGGAGGTTCAGCCTTGCACTCACAAAGGCACTGAAAGGCACAAGTAATGGCAAGTAATGAGTCCTTCCTTGAAGCAGTTTAAAGAGTACTCCCCATGTATGATCACACGAGCACACCCACCACCACCGTCACCACTACCAATGAAGCGCACACACTACTGCTCCTGTCCTGAGGACTGTAGAAGTCCGTGCCTGATATTTGGGGTGGGGCACCTCCTCCCCTACTTCGAGCCCACCCCGCTCCCCGGGGCAGCCTGAGGCACACCCGATGGCTGGAGACGACAGCACCTGCGTGTGGGCTCCGCAAGGCTCCTCCCGGAAGCCCGGGGACCTCGCTGCCCTCACGCCCCGCCCTTTCCTCCTCCAGCATCCCGGGGTCTGAGGTGGGCGTGGCCAGACCGGCTTTAGTTCCCAGGGGTGTCTCGCTGGCGGCTGGACACTCCTATAAGCCTGGGCCGCAGTGGTTGGGTCTGAGCTGTCAACTTTAGGTGCGGTGGACCGAACGGGCTATGGGCAGCGTGGGCCAGCTGCTGCTGTGGCTCGCAGCCGCGGGTAAGTGCGGTCTGGCGGTCAGGAAACGGCCCAGCCAGAGGCACCTTCCTAAGCTCGGGGATGGCAACAGGCCATGTCCCAGTTCCTCCTCCAGAGGCCTCGAACCCTCGTGGCCAAATTTTTCCGGTCCGTGCTCCTGGAGTGTGGGGGGAAAACGCGAATCCGAGGACCCGGATCACGCAGCTTGGGAAGGAGGCACAACCCCTGGGATCTCAGCACTGCCTGGGGGTAGGGCCACCAGTCTAAGTGCTGCAAAGGATTGGAGTGGAGGGCTGCAGAACCGAGCTCAGTGCGCCCAGTCATTCGCTGAAAAGTGCTCTCGAGGGGAGAAACTGGTAGAGGCATCAGCAGGCACTCGCTGGGCTTCTGCCACCGAAGTTGGGTTGTGGCGAGCATCGGGGTGCGAGTGGGCCGTGGTGAGCGGCGGGGTTAGGGGTGTGGCCGCGGGCAGCAAGGGCTGCTGTT
Source organism: Propithecus coquereli (assembly GCF_000956105.1). Lineage (NCBI taxonomy): Eukaryota > Metazoa > Chordata > Mammalia > Primates > Indriidae > Propithecus > Propithecus coquereli. The sequence goes on along the minus strand of NW_012148618.1, from coordinate 12,669,528 downwards.
GTGGGGTTATCTCCGAATCTCTTTCCCTCTTTTATCTCCTATCCCTCCCTCCCGGTTAACCTTCTGCGCCCGCTCCCTACACTGCTGGCTCACTGTCACCTTTCAGGCACCATTCTCTGCTCCAGCTCAGGGTCCCAGGTGCCTTTTCTGTTATCCTCGCCCCTGCCAACTCCCAGCTCCCGGGATGCGAAAGTCACCGCCCCGCCTAGCGGCTTGGAGCCAACCCTCCGCCTAAATCCCTCAGGTGAGTTCCCGGCTCCTCCCTTCTGTTCCGCCTACCATACCCAGACCCCTCGGCCGCCCAGGGGCTCGACGAGCCTTTTCTCTCTCCTTGCTCCCAGGCACCAAGGGGTCTTGGCAGTTTTCCACCTGCGGGGCCAGCGGCCGGCGCGGGCCCACACAAGCACAATGTGATGGGACGTACGCGGGCAGCGGCGCGGTGGTGACTGTGGGGGCTGCCGGGCCGCTGAGAGGCGTGCAGCTGTGGCGGGCGCCGGGCCCCGGCCAGTACCTGTAAGTGCGGGCCGGGCTGGGGGTGGGCGATGACCCGCGATTCTGCCGTTCCACCGTCCGGGGCACCGAGGCCACGTACGCACCACCTTGCGTCTTAGGGTTTCCGGAGCAATGTCCAACCAGGGCGACCTCGAGTGCCCCTCCTTCCAGCGGCCCCGGGAAGTGTGGCGGTAGTAGCCGCCGAGTTAGCCGGTACCCAGGAGCCCGTTCCCGCCCAGCAGAGGGCCCCTAACCAGCGGGGGCGCCAAGGGGTGGCTTGAGGCTCCCCCATCTCCATTAACACTCCTGAAATAAGTGTAAAATTTAATTTCGTGGTGTGCAGATCTCGTCTTCCCATCCCTTCAAAGCCTCTAAGTCCCTCAGTTAAAATTCTGGAGCCGCCTCTGTCGCCAACCTCTGCCTGGAGCGGCTGGCCGGAGGGCGAGGGCCGGGGACTCAACGCCGGCCTCCCGCAGGATCTCAGCCTACGGAGCCGCGGGCGGCAAAGGCGCCAGGAACCACCTGTCGCGGGCGCATGGCGTCTTCGTCTCAGCGATCTTTTCCCTTAGTCGCGGGGAGCCGCTTTACATCCTCGTGGGGCAGCAGGGAGAGGACGCCTGTCCTGGAGTAAGCGGACCAGTGGGAAGGGTTAGGGCGATGCCTCTTTGGTGTTCCGACACTGGCACAGCGAGGGTCCCGGGCCCCGCCGATTCTTGCCCCTGGTACTCGCAGGGTAGCCCGGAGAGCCAGCTCGTCTGCCTCGGAGAGTCTCCGGCCGCTGAAGAGCACGCGGCGACCGACGGGACCGAAAGGGCCCCGGGGTCGCGGCGCTGGGCCGGAGGTGGCGGGGGTGGCGGGGGCGCCACCTACGTCTTCCGGGTACGTGCTCCCCTGGCGCTGGCCGCCCTCGGCCCCAGCGCTCGGCGTTGGGGTCCTAGTCCTGTTCGCAGAGGCGCGCGCGCACGCGCTCTACGTACGTCACTTGGGGTCCCTCTATCCCTGTGCTGGGCTGGGAGCCCCTGCCCTTTTTGGGCCCCGGACGGAGGCATCGCGCAGTGCCGGTGTCCTCCCTCGACGGCTGGAGGGCGCGCCCCTCAACGCCCCGCTGGCCCTACAGCTGCGCGCCGGCGAGCTGGAGCCACTGCTGGTGGCGGCCGGAGGCGGCGGTCGGGCCTACCTGAGGCAGCAGGACCGAGGCTGGGCTCAGGCCTCCCCCGAGAAACTGGAGAACCGCTCGGCTGCGCCCGGGAGCAGCGGGAGAGGCGGGGCGGCAGGTGAGGGCGCCCGGCCGCGGGGAGAGGCGGGCGCGCTCCCCGTCCGCCTGCCAGCCATCGCACTGTCGCTTCGCAGGTGGAGGGGGCGGCTGGACGTCGCGGGCCCTCTCCCCGCAGGCCGGACGCTCCCTGCAGGAGGGGGCGGAGGGCGGCCATGGCTGCGCGGAGGCCTGGGCTACTCTCGGATGGGCCGCGGCTGGCGGCTTCGGGGGCGGCGGCGGGGCCTGCACTGCGGGCGGAGGCGGCGGCGGCTACCGGGGTAGGTGCACCCCTGGGGAGGGCAGCCGGGCAGCCCTGAGGGTGAAGTCAGGTTAGAGCCTTAGAAGAGGCCCGAGCCAGCTGCTCCAGACCAGAGCAGAGCTCTTAGAAAAGGAGGTCAAATAAATCGCAAATCACACACATGCAGACAGCCCTAGATTTTCATTTAAATCCAGGATATTTTCCATCACAACAGGTGCCCTCCCTGTTGTGCAGTCCGAGGAACTTAGCACGCTGAGCAGGGAAGCAGAAAGGCAGGATTAGTTTAAGTCAGTAGTTCTCAAAGTGTGGTTCTGGAACCTGTAGAACCTCAGCACCACCTAAGTTGTTAGAAATGCAGCTTCTCTTGGGTGGGAGAGCATATTGGGGAGATGTTGGCCAAAGGATACAAAATTTCAGTTAGATAGGAAAAATAAGTTCCAGAGACGTATTGTACAACATGGTGGCTATAGTTAATACAATGTGTTCTTAGCCAGGCATGGTGGCCTCTAGTCCCAGCCACTGGTGAGGCTGAGGCAGGGGGATGGTTTGAGCCCAGGAGGCTGCAGTGAGTTTGATTGTGCCCCCCCGCACTCCAGCCTGGGCAACAGAGCCGAACCTCCTCTCTTTTAAAAATAAAAAAATGTATTCTTGATAATTGTTAAGAGAATAGATTTTAGGTGTTCTCATCACAAAAAAATGATACATATGGAAGGTAGTGCATATGATGATTGGCTTGAATTAGCCATTGCACAATGTATGCGTATTTCAAAACATCATGTTGTACACAATAAATATATATAATTTTTTTTTAATTAAAAAGAAATGCAAATTCTCAGCCCTTCTCTAACCTGCTGAATCAGAAACTCTAGGGGAGAGTCCCAGTGCTGTTTTAATCAGTCCTCTAGGTGATGATTCTAATGCACTTCAGTTTGGAAACCACTGGTGTTAAGAAACAACCTTTGTGTCTGGGCTACACTGTTTATAAATACTTTACACACACAATCTACATTCTCACAGAAATGGAATGTGTGGGTTGTGCCTCTCCCATTTTACAGCTGAGAATATGGGATAGGAGGGGCTCGGACAGACAGGAGGTGTCCCAGCCAGCCTGAGCCAGGCCTTCAGGTTCTAGCTGATTAATCCCTCCCGGCCTCTCTCGCCCCTGAGCACCTATTTGTGAACAGAAGCGCTTGCATCAGAATGCTTGTGTAGAGGAGGCCACACCCACACTGGGATTTCCACTGGGAGATGCTGGCTTCCCCACTGTTCATAAGCCAGCTTCCCAGCTTGAGGCAGCTGTGTGGCCCTTACTCCTCTCCCATCCCCATAGTCCTTCCTCCCCTCCCCTCACCCACTTTTGTAGCCAAACCATCCATCACTCTCAATTTCCAGGGGGCAATACCTCAGAGACTGACAACCTCTGGGCTAATGGGGAAGATGGGGTATCCTTCATACACCCCAGCAGCGAGCTTTACCTGCAGCCTCTGGCAGGTATTGGCCCCAACCCCCACCTCTCAGCCTGGCCTAGCCTTTTTCCTCAATCCCTGAACCCACTCCTATAAGAGCCACCAACTCTACACTGGAAACTACCTAGTTTTTGCATAGCACAGGATCATTTGAGAAGTGGGCTGTCACTTGTGATGCCATTATGGGGCATTCTGGAGTGCTTGTCAAGTGTCGCCCTGCTGTAAGTTCTATTCAAATACCCGGAAGCTCAAGGTTCCCAGAAGAGTGTGCAGGCTTGCCAGAAGGCCCAGGCTCTCCCACCACCCTTGTGTGCTTGGCACTGCTCTTTGCTCTAAAGTCCTGGGCTAGAACTAACCATGTGGCTGGAAAAGGCATGTATATCCCACCCTCGCTCTATTCCCCCCTGACCCCCCCTCCTGACATCCCCACTCCACCCCCCACAGCCCCCACACCACCCACATCCCCCACACCACACCCCACCATATTGGTTTTTTACTGTCAGTCACAGAGAGCCACGGAGAGGTGGAGATCCGAAGGTATCTTAACTGCAGTCATTGCCCTTTGAGAGATTGCCAGTGGCAGGCAGAGCTCCAGTTGGCTGAATGCCTGTGCCCAGAGGGCATGGTGCTAGCTGTGGATAACATCACCTGCATGGGTATGTCCTACCTTTGCCCAAGGTCTGGACTCCTGGGATCAGGCTGGGAGGGGCAGTAAGGCACTTGGAAAGATGGTATAGAGACCTACTGTGTGCCAGGCACTGTGTTGGGTGCTGGGCAGGGGATTAGAGACCCATCAGTGCACACTTTGCCTTCCAGGGACATGTAGTCCAGTGTGGGAGGTGAGATGGATATTTAGATATGGCTATATAGATGTGTGTCTGGAGTGACAATTGCCATGGGGGGTATGAAGTGTTTTAGAGGTTCTCAAAAGGGAGAGGTTGGTTCTCCCTAGGATAACTGGGGAAGGTGTGATGGAAAGATTAACACTTGAGCTGATGCTTGAAGCTCGGGTGAAACTTGGGGTAAAGGGACAGAGAGCACCTTCCCACTGGAGGTGTCTCTCTTTCTCCCTAGACCTGCCCACCCCACCAGGCCCTCTGGTTCTGATGGTGGCTGTGGTGATGACCTCGACACTGAGCCTCCTTATGGTGTGTGGGGTCCTGATTCTGGGTACGGAGCATCTAGCAGGCACAGCATATTCAAGGCTGCCCCCTCTCCACTGAGCTGTGGTGGTTTTCTGTGGGGTCCCAGGGGCACATGGGGCTGGCTTCCAGACCTCTACTCCCAGCAGAGCAGTGGTAGACTCCTTTGGGGTCCTAAGACAGGAAGCAGCTGGGGAGGCCTGGGGAAAACATTTACCTTAGGGGCATCTGTAGAGGTGTCCTGGGCAGGGGAGGCAGCGTGGGCCTGATGGGAAGGCAGAGTGTATGCCTTTGTTCTTCCCACCCCCAGTGAGCCAGAAGAAGTGGCAGGGCCTGTGGGGGATGAGGCTGCCAGGCCCTGAGCTTGAGCTGAGCAAGCTGCGAACCTCTGCCATCAGGACAGCCACCAATCCCTATTACTGCCATGCGGGGCTTGGCCCAGCTCAGTCCTGGCCTCTGCCCGCAGGGCTCACTGAGGTTTCCCCAGACAATGTCACTCTGCTCAGGTGAGTCCTCTGCTTCCATCTGAGAACCTGTGCACTCTGAATACACGTCTCTGATCCTGCTCCCAGCTATGGTGGATTACGGATCCCAGAGAACTGGCCCAAACTCCTTGTATAGGGGAGATGGAGGCCCCAAGAAGCTCCAAAAGGGGAAGTAATTTTCTCAAGGTCAGCTCTCAGCCCCAATTCTGGGATGGGAGGGGCCTTAGAATATGACTCTTTTGGAGCCCAGGAGTTGCCTCCCTCCTAGAGTGTCCGCAAGGACCTAAGGGAAGGCCTCATCACAGACTTCCACCCTGACTCTGACCCCACGCCTGCCCTCTCTTTTGCCCTGGCTCTGCGCAAGTCCGTGTCACCTTGCAGGGCTTCTACCGCGTGCTGTGATGCCGAGAGGGCTCACATAGGGTCAGCTGGGCATGTGGGGGATGTGGAGGAGCAGGGCAAACAGGGGGTACCAGACTCTCTAAGACCCTTCTCCAGGCCAGCCACTCCCTCAACCTGTCTTCCTGCAGAGCCCTGGGCCACGGCGCCTTTGGGGAGGTGTACGAAGGACTGGTAATTGGCCTTCCTGGGGACTCTGGCCCGCTACAGGTGGCTATCAAGGTGAGAGGGAGTGGGACTTCTGGCTGGGGTAGAAGAGCAGGGCGCCAGGGAGGGGAGAGCAGTTAGAGCTACGGTTAACCCCCTCTCCTGAAGTGTCCAGGGCAGCTCAGAAACTGTGCTCTTCCTCCGCCCACCCCAGACCTTGCCAGAACTCTGCTCTCGTCAGGACGAGCTAGATTTCCTCATGGAGGCGCTCATCATCAGGTGCGCCTGGGGCGGGGCAGGGGCGGAGGGTGAGAGGGAGAAGCCAGAACTGCCTGCAGGAACAGCCTCTCTTCACCCTGGGGCTGAGAGGTGACAAGCCTGGGGACACAGAAGTCCTCTCCAGTTTTGTGGAGCCTAGAACATGGTTTATATCTCCCTGCTGGTGATGGGGTATGTGCACCACCCACCCAGCAAGTTTAGCCATCGGAACATTGTGCAGTGTGTGGGGCTCAGCCTCCAGGCTGCCCCTCGCCTCATTCTGCTGGAGCTGATGTCTGGAGGGGACATGAAGAGTTTCCTGAGGCATAGCCGGCCACACCTGGTGAGACCCTTCTCTCAGCCCCCCAGGCCCCTCCAAAGACCCTGTCATGAGTCCTGAGACCTGCATGGACTGACATACCCTCTGCCTGACCCAGGGCCAGCCATCACCTCTGGTCATGCGGGACCTGCTGCAGCTGGCCCAGGACATAGCCCAGGGCTGCCATTACCTGGAGGAAAATCACTTTATCCACAGGTTGGGAGCAATCCTGGCTTGGGGGACCCCCAGCCCAACTCTCTCCTGAAAGAACAGACCTTCTGTGTAACTTTTAAGGAAACAGATCAGGAAGGGCCAGAACTTCTGCATTCTGGGAGTGATATTTTTGCTAAACTCTGCAGGGACATTGCCGCCCGGAACTGCCTGCTGAGCTGCACTGGGCCCAGCCGAGTGGCCAAGATTGGGGACTTTGGGATGGCAAGAGATATCTACCGGTGAGGGCTTGGGATGTTGGTTAGGCTGTTGCTCCAAGGGGGTTTACCAGCACCTTGGTGGTATTTAAACAATTCATCACTCCCCTCCTCCCTCCTGTAGGGCCAGTTATTACCGCAAGGGGCACCGGGCCTTGCTCCCAGTCAAGTGGATGCCCCCAGAGGCCTTCCTGGAGGGCATCTTCACATCCAAGACAGACGCCTGGTGATAACACACCCTCCCTTATCCTCCTCTCCCCTGCCTTGAGGCTAATCCTATCTTTTCTGGGCCACTCTGTATGAGGGAAGGGGAGGCTACGCTGTGCTAAGGGTCCTCACCTGGTTCCCCTACTCGTGATGCAGGTCTTTTGGGGTGCTGCTGTGGGAGATCTTCTCACTGGGCTACATGCCCTACCCGGGGCGCACCAACCAGGAGGTGCTGGACTTCGTCATCTCAGGGGGCCGGATGGACCCTCCTAGGGGCTGTCCAGGGCCCGTGTGAGTTTAGAGTGCTGCCCAGGGAGGGAGGTCCTTTAGGACCAAGGGTGGGCACGAACTCCAGCCTCTTCCCAGGTACCGCATCATGACCCAGTGTTGGCAGCACCAGCCTGAGCTCCGCCCCAGCTTTGCCAGCATTTTGGAGCATCTTCAGTATTGCACTCAGGTGTGTCCCCTGACCCACACTGACCGTCTTGGTCTTGGGGGTCAGGAAGGAAGCCATAAAACAACTCCATGGCCTCCTGCTCCCCAACTCTCCTATTACAGGACCCTGATGTGCTAAATTCACCCCTGCTGGTGGAGCTGGGGCCCACCCTGGAGGAGGAAGGGGCTTCTGGGCTGGGGAACAGATCTCTGGAGGGCCCAAGATCCCCACAGCCCCAGGAACTGAGTCCAGAGGGTGTGACAAGCTGGGGAGGGAGGCCTCTTGGCCCCTGGCTGTCCTCTGGCCTCAAGCCCCTCAAATCCACGGGCCTCCAACCTCAGAACCTTTGGAATCCCACCTATGGCTCCTGGGCCCCAGGGGGCCCTGAGGTCGAGGACTCAGACACTGATGGTAGCAATGGCTCCTTTCTGCACTCCTCAGGGTTCTAAGTCACTTGTAATTCCAGTAGCCTCTGTCCCCTGCATCTGCGTGTCTGGGCCTGTCTCAGGGCTGGCCTGGCAGCACTGGACTTTCCATGCTGGAAACCAACTCTAGGCCTCCTGGGGAAGGGCCAGGCCACTTCTAGCTTTTGATGTTTGGGACCAGAGGCCACCCCATACCCCAGGTGTCATGAGGAGTCCTGGATTGCCCTTCCTCTATGAACATCCTTCATCTGAGCTGTCCCCAACCTCGCAGATGCTTCTAATAAAAACCTCTTCTCACATCTTCCAGTGATCTGAGTGGATGTGAGGGATACCGAGACTGAGGAAGAGGGGACCAGAAGGGAGGGGATGAGGCCTGAGTCATGGAAGCTGGGTCTTTGAGTTTTATTGGGAAGGGGAATCTATTGTAGTGTAGGAGGTTAGACCAATAGGTCTAGGCCTGCTGAATAAAATTCATAATCCAGCTCCTCTGGAGAGGGTAGAGCCTCCTCAGAAGAGCTGGGCAGGGGAAGAAGCTTTTGTTCCCTCACATTCCGTAAACTAGTGTCGTTCTGCTCTGGGAACGCTGGGGCCCAGGTGTGCCCCAAGCCCTGACATTGGCAGTGCGCCCCCTTAGTGGTTGGCACCTGGCCCTTCAGGACCCTGTGAACTGCCCCGCACAACGGGGTTCCAGTCTCTGGCCGGCATGCACTGTGGGGACGCAGCCGCAGGTCCACATGTCAGACCGGCGGGCCCACGTGGGGACAGGAGTCCAGCCTCATCTCTCGGTCAGGCTGGCCAGGATGCCAATGAGATTGTCCAGCCCCAGCAAATAGCCATCCTCGCGGTTGCCCTCCTCCCAGGGCAGCCGGTGGTCCAGGATCTGGCCGTCAGGGAGGGGCGTGGTTTTGCCGAAGTCGATGAGCCACACGCCGGCGCGATGGCAGTGATCATGCACGAAGAGGAGCGAGCTGCCAATCACCTGCCGAGCCCCACACAGTCAGGCCACAGCCCCTTCCCTGAGCAGCCCCCGACCCTATCCCCACCTAGCCCTCACAGGCCCGGGACCTGAGCCTACCGGCCTCTTACCTCGTGCCTCCTAAAGAACTCAGAGACCTCCAGGGTGTCCCGGATCTGCTGCAGGCGGTTCAGATACCTCCTCTGGAGAGAGTAGAAGAGGAGGGCAAATTAATTAAACGCTAAGTGAGCCCCTGCTAACGGTTAGGAGCCACAATGCATGTTCAGCTTGGCAAATACCGTGGTGAGGAGGGGACACCCCCCCGCACGGCGCACAGCCCAGAAGGAAAGGAACATAAAGCAGTGAAAACTCAACGAGATAAATGGGGTCACAGAGGCGAGGGCACTAGACGGAACGACCAGCGGCCGCCCTTGATTTCAGGATCCCCAGCACCTCGGGGTTCTGGGATTCCGCGCTCACCAGCACTTCCTCATCTCCTTGTACAAACTCCTCGAAGACGCGAATCACTTGCTCCCGGCTTCGCGTGGTCTTGAAGTCTGTGCTACAGGAGCCGTCCGCTTTCTGAAAGAGGAGGGACAGGAGTGCCAGGGGGCCCGGACCGCCTAGCGGGGAGAGGATCAGCCTAGGGCAGCGGTACCTCCCGGGGCGTTGGCTGCTGGGGACAGCGAGACGGACGGCCGTCTCGCCGTGGTGGTAGTGGTGGTGGTCGTGGGGATAGGGCGGGGGGCGACGACAAACCGGGAAGGACACGGCGCGGTGGGGCTGGGGCGGAGGAAGGGCTAGGGCGGTGCAAAGCGAAGCGGGCGTGGCCCACCTTGATTCCCTCGATGCGGAAGCCAAGCGTGGTGCTAGAGCTGATGCCTTCTCGCCACTGCATGTAGCGCGGCTTGGTGACCGCGCGCTGCGCGTGCTCCTCCTCAGTGGGCGCCGTAGGGTCCACCGCCAACATCTTCTTGTACATGTCCTTCCGCAGCTTCGGCCGCTCGCGGGCCTTGGTCAGCTCCTCCTCCAGGTAAGTCCTGTGGGGGTGCAGGCACCCACCAGGGTATGAGGGGACCCACATGGGCACCCCATTAAGCGCTCGTTCCGGTCTCGGACCCCAACTCGGTCTCCGCCCCAGCCCGGCAGGGCACCCGTACCTGACGCCCATCTTGCAGTCAAGCACGCAGGGCCCGTCGAAGCCGTCGAGCAGGTCCTGCAACTGCAGGTAGCTTTCGCCGTCGCGCTCCACCACGCCGTGGAAGGTAGGCACGCAGCCGCGCAGCGCGTCCGCCATCAGCCGCGCCAGGCAGTAGCGCTCCGGTTCCGAGCAGCGCTTCAGGATCAGCCCGCTTGTGCCCGCCGCCTTAAAACTCCCTGCGGACCCGCACCAATTAGCGCTGCCCGGCCTCTTCCTTTCCCGGCACCTCCCCACCCAGTCCGCGCGCGCCCCGACGCTCACCTGTGTGCCCTGCCAGCTGCACCCAGGCGTAGCGCTTCTTGAAAGGGCTGATGACCGGCAGATTGACCATGGTTCGGATCTTCTGCCAGTGGCTTTTCTGGAAGCGACAAGGTCAAGGTCTCCAAGTCCGCGTGTCAGAAATGCATAAGCCTCTCCCTCCTCTGAAACAGGGTCTCGCCCCGACCCCGACCCACCGGAAGAAGCCGGAGCTGGATGATTCATTCATTCATTTATTCGTTCATTCACTCAGTGAAGGTTTATTGTGCGCCTGTGTGGCTCACACAGTGATGGTGATTCCAGCTTCTCCAATTGGCTGTAAAGAGCCCTGGACTTAGGGTTAGAAGGCTCAGGTTTGCACCCCAGCTCTGCCGCTCAAGAACTGCCTGAGCAATTTACTAAACTGCTCTGCCAAAGTTTTTGTGAGCATCAGAATAACCTGATGGTCATCCCTTGTTAAAAATTGCAGATTCTGGCTGGGTGCAGTGGCTCACTCCCATAACCCCAGCACTTTGGGAGGCCGAGGTGGGAGGATCGCTTGAGCTCAGGAATTTGAGGTTGCAGTGAGCTATGATGGCGCCACTGCACTTCAGCCAGCCTGGGTGACAGAGTAAGACCCTGTCTTTAAAAATAAAAAATAAAAAGAGCAGATTCTCAGGTCTACCGCAGGGAAATTCTGAGTAGGTACAGGGTGGGGCCAAAAAATTTGCATTTCTACCAATGCCTAGGGATCTTCTGGGCCTGAGAAACAAGCCTCTGAGTATCAGTTTCTTCATCTATAAAATGGGGAAATAACTACCCTTACTGGGCTGTTGGGGTTAGTAAATGGGGTTTGAGTGTGACAGGCACTTAACTCCCCAATCCCATTCCTTGGCATGAAGCATAAGCTGGACAAATCTGGATCACTGATTCATTCACTTGGGACCTTGGTTCCTCTCATTTAGGGAGACAGACAACACAGAAACGTAGTTTACACAGGCCCAGGGCAGGGAGACCAGCCTGGAAGGGCCTGGAGAAAGAATGGCTTGGGACTCCCCTAGACCCTCTTGCTGTCCCTGGATTCAATGCACACCTCACTAGTTGGCAAGGCCCAAGGCACTTTTTGTCGATCTGGATCCAGAAACCTAAGCCCTGAAAATGGGATGCAACCCTGAGGGCCTGTTATCTTAGACAACACTGGGAGGGAAATGTGGGTTTTTTTGGTGTACCCCTTGCCTCATGACCATTGCATCTGGGCTCCACCTAATTCTGAGAGCATCTCATACCCTGAACCTTTTCTCTTCCCACCCCAAACTCAGCAGTCCTGTGTCTCTCTGAAGTACACAGGTTTGCTCATCTAAACTGTGTGTTTGCTGCCTCCTCCCAGGGGTGCTTGCCTTTTGGAGGACTTGTGCATGTGTGCCCCCACAGGACTGGAACCCAGGAACCACCCTCCCTGACAACAGAGGAGGGAGGAGAACTGAGGAGGTGGCCTAAGTAAGGGACGCTGCTGACCTTTAAAGCCCTTTACCATGGGGAGGAGATGGAGGCTATGACAGAGCACTGGGTGGGGAGTCAGCAGTTGGTTCTGGGCTTGGCCCTGTTACATTCTAGCTGAGTGAACCCAAGCAAGTACTCTCATCTGTGTGGACCTGTTTCCTCTGGGAGGATGTAGCCACCGCCATAACACAAGGCACAATTTACTGACTGCCTATTTCATGCCAGCCACTTTCTCATCTTCCATCAGACAGCATTGCTCCCACTTTCCCATTGAAGTCCTTACATGGCACACTAGGGTGTGATCACATGTCCAATCCCTGGGGATCTGGGGGTGTAGCCAGAAGCAGCCCACTAGAAGCATGACATCACTTTCAAAACTCCTTTTTAAAATCTTTAAATACATACGAGGTTTGCATTCTGCTGCATAATAAATCCAAGTTTTATTATAAAACTCCCCACCTCCAAAACCTCAAGTAAAATTCCAGGAAGATGATGTATGTGCCATGTATATTCAGAAGCACCACCTGATCCCCCTTCTCCCACACGGTTTGGGAATCATGATCATGAGGCACATGCACAGCAAGCACATGAGGTGGTGTTATTACTCCGTTTTACACAAAGAAGTCAAGGCCCAGAGGAGTTAGCATCCCCTCACTCCCTGCCTCCAGCCCCCCAATCTCTGGCCCAAGCTCTCTTGCCCCAGCAGGTTCCAAAGTCCATGGTACCAGCCTGCCTCCCTTTGGGGGTTCAAATGGGATACTGCCTGAGAAAAAGCTTTGTACAAGAAGAAGTGATTTGCAGCTATAAGGTGGTATTTTGATCCCTGGGGAAACCCTGAGTCCTGCCTGGGGCGGGGCCCTCTCTACTGGCTAGACACCTTTGCTTTTATGCAAAGGAATGGGTTTAATGGCAGACAGCATTAGGAGCCTTCTAGAAGAATTTGCCAGATAGTAGGACTGTAATGGACTTAGAGGATACATTTTGTTCCTAGTGGAAGAGGGAATGAGCTTTGGGTAGGTGGGGTGAGGGAACTGCACCATCCTTCCTTCTGGGATCATGTGGAAGCAGTGAGGGGGGCTGGGAGGTAGAAGGTAGGCCTGGTAGACCACATAGAATTGCTCCCAAGGTGAGGTAAAATGAGGTCAACCCCTACTCTCTCCACTCCGGTTTTATGCATCTCATATGAGGCAAGAGCAGCAGCAACTAAGGATGGTTTTAGCAAGCAGGTGACAAAGGGCTTTCTTACCCATTATCTCATTGAGCTCTCCAGGCTACCTCGTGAGGAGACAGGATTTAGCTGCCCTCCCAGTGATGGATATGGTCAAGCAGGGAAGGAGCTGATGCAAATGTCAAGCAACTCAACTCACTGCCATCTTCCATCTTAGGGAGATACCTCCCCCAGGGAACATAATGCATTTAAAAATGAATGTATTCACAAAGGCTCCTGGAGAATCATTCTTTGGAGGGTGGGTGGGGATTCTGGCACATGAACAACAGCAGGGAAGATATTTTTGAGCAGGTAAGACTTTTATTTTATAGAGATCAGAAAGCATTTATTATGTTACAGAGTGAAATCTAGCTGCCAAGGTGACCCAAAGCCACATCCTCTGGCCCAGCCTTCCCTCCATGAAGGTGTTCTCTCTGGGAAACCAACATACAGCCAGAGGTTACCTGGGCATCCTGGGGCAAAAGCCAGAAAAGCTGACCATGTGATGGTCTTTGATGAAGTCATAGGAGGACCCTCTGATAATTCCTTGCTTCTAGGGCTAAACAGGTAGTATCTCTCCTTGGGCAAGGCTTGGCTGGATACTAGTCCCAGACTCTCCTTTCTTTAAGCGCCATGTGGAAACCTCAAGGACACCCGTGACTTACATCACACCAGACGCTCAGCATATCTCCTGCCAGAGCAGATCCTTTGCTCTGTCTTTGGTACTCACCCTGCTGCCTGCCTCCAGCCATCCAGTCTCTGGTTGAAGCTCTCTACTATCCCAGCACCCTCCCCATGTTCCAATTGCCCTGTCAAACTAGCACTCCCTGTGGTGGTGGCGGTGGTGGGGAGCAATCAGTTTAAATTTATAAAATGATTTGCAGTAAGGTATAAGTGACCCACGACTTCACTTTCCCATGGGCATTTGCTTTTTAAAAAGGAAATCTGTTAACCTAAATTCTGCTCTATAATTAGTGGAAAGTGATGTGTGGGAATTCTGAGTCCAGGAGGGGATGTCATCCAGGTCTCCTTACCTATCCTGGAGCACTGAGAAAAGAAAACCAGATGTACAGGAGCCAAACACCCTCTCATCTGCTAGAGCAACACCCTACAATTGTTTTAGGAGGCAGGCAAGGCCGTAGAGTCATGGCAGCCACCCTGAGGGACAGGGCTCCTACTACTCTCCTGGCTTGCTCAAGTTTCCCTGCCCAGGACTTTTCCTTTTACCAGAGGAAAGGCCCCTGGAGGAAGAGAGGCTGCCCAGTCCCAACTACCCAGCTCTAGGCAGGCTGTACAGGGCTCCTAGGAGGTGAAGGGGAAGATGTATGCCCTGCCAGAGGCAGGCAGAGCCGTTCTGGCCCCCGTCTGCCCAGGCCCCAGTGTAAGGGGCTGGCAGGCTAGGAGCCCCAGAGTTGCTCCTCAGTGACCTTCCCCCAGGTGCATCCTTCACAGTCGGCAGGACGGCTCTGCTTCCTGCCTGGGGAAGCCCTAAATGCGGCCTGGGCGGGCAGGCTGAGTTGCTCTGGGACCAGCCGTGAGGCAAAGTCCGCTCCAGGCCCTTCCACGAGGACGAGGGCGCAGGCAGCCTCTGTCAACAGCCCCCGGCTTATCTGCCTCCGCTGTGGCTGTTTGCCTTCGGGGAGGCCCCAGCGGGCTGGGGGTTGGGAAGACCCAGCCTTGGAGCTGGAGGGGCCCTCTGTCACCATCTGCACCAGCTCCCGGCGGCTCTAGGAGACAGTGAGGACCAGCGTGGAAGAGGCGACTGAAAACGCCCAGGACACAGCTGAAGCTGTCTTGACCTCAGCCGGGGTTGTCTACACTGCACTCAGGCTTGGGCCGCGGGACCTCCTCCTCTCGTAGTCCCTCCCCTAGGCACTTTGCCAGGTCTCTGCTGGCGGAAGAGGGAAGCGGGGGGTGCCTGCGCCCTCAGCGCCCACACTTGCAGCACCCGCTCGCCCGCTCGCTCTTCTCAGGTGTCAGAGATTTGAGCGGGGGAGCAGCCCACCTACAGCTACTGCTCAGATTTTTACGACAACGAGGAGTGGGCGGGGTGCTCTCGCTGCCGCATATTCCACTGTCTTGGGACCCCCTCTGCAGCATCCACTCCTCTACATAGGCCAGGGCTGAGTCAGAAACGATCATGGGTCAGGGGTACCCCGACCCGCTCGGGGAGGAAAGAGGAAGGCGGCAGGCTCGTGACTGAGCCCCCGCACCCTACACCTGGCGGCAGGGGGTGTTCCTGCTTTGCCTCCCTCTTGTGTCACTTACAAACCCCACCGCCCACTGGGTATTGTAAATCTCAGGGGAGTCACCGAGTCATGGAGCCACCGCAAGTCGTTACAGTGTCTCCTCCGCCTCGTCCAATCCGAGTGTGCTGCGGCAGCCCGGGTCCAGAAGGCCCAGGCCGAACCCCAGCGATCTCCCCGCAGCGTCCAGGCAACCCTGGCGCGCGCCTGCAGCTCTCCCAGCCCAGTCGCCCCGACCCCAGGCTTTTGGGCAGGCTCGGAGACACCTCGGCTTCAGGGACACTTGCGTAACGTGGATCTAGAGCAAGTCCTTCGCGCTGACCGCGGGCAGTTATTTAAGGTATTTGGCCTTGGCTAAAACGAGGGGGACAAGGAGGCTGTCCTGGGAGCAGCAAACCCCTAAGGGGCGGGCGCCTGGAGTGACTTCACTTCATCCTGGCCGGGGTTTTCCGAGGGACAAACCTGGCCCCGGAACATCCAGGCTACCAGAGGCAGAGGCTAGCAGGCTGATCCCGCCCCCTTTCAGCCTCAGTTTACCTTCCCCCAACCACACTTACGAGCAGCAAGGCGGGGAGACTGCGGGGGTGAAGGGCCCGCACCAGGTGGGCTGCATCCCGCTCCCTGCCAGAGCTCCCAGCCCTGCGCCCCTCCTCTGCGTCCACGCCTCGTGCGGGCGCCGGGAGCAGACGGCAGCGGCTCGGAGCAGAGCCTGGAGCGCCGCTCCACTCCCACTCAGGAGAGGGAAACCGTGGCAACGGCGGGGGTGGGGCCGCGGCACTAGAGAGGGGGCGGGGAGCGAGGGAAACACTCCTTCGCCCCTCTCTCCGAGGGTTCATGGGGGAAGGCTAAGCCCCTCCGATCCCTCCAGTCGTACCTCACAGCCTACAAGGTACGGTACCCCGCTTCGCCCGGTCCCGGTGGCCAGTCGTGTACTCTTCACCCTCCTTCTTAGACGCCCCCGGGCCCGGGCCGCGACCTGCCTGCGGAGCGGGGGTGAGAATTGCCAAGGCGAGAGGTCAGCCTGGCGCCTCCCTGCGACCCCCACGTTCCTTCTAAACAGTAAGAATCGGACCCTTCGCGGAGGGAGGCTGGGACAGAAGTCGGTCCTCGGAGAGCTCCAAGCTGGGTCCCCAGCGCATGGCCCCCGCGCCCGGCGCTGGCCCCGCCCCCGCGGCCCGTACCTGACCCACGTCCTCGCCGGCTTCCAGCTGCACGTTGCCGCGGCTCCTGCTCTCGCTGTCGCTCAGCAGGTCGTCCTCCGAGTCCTCGAGTAGCGACGAGGAGCCAGTGGAGGAGAGCGACGAGGTGGAAAGGCGGCGCGGCTGCTGCAGGTGCGACGAGCCCACTGCCGGGAGGCAGTCACCCTCCGGCTCCGGCGGCCCGGGGCTGGCCGGGGGTACGTCCGGTTCCTCGGCTGTCACGGTCAGCTGCGGGATCACCGGGGCAGGGGGAGCCCGCGGGAGCCCGTTGGGGACCTGCCCCCCGCGCCGCTTGGCCCCGCGGGCCCGGGGCTCCCCTGCAGCGGCAGCGGCAGCGACCGCGGCGCAGCGCGCCTCGAAGAGCAGGCGCAGCTCCCCGACACTCCGGCGCGGGGCCCGCTCCAGCCCCGGGCTGCAAGGCCCCGCGGCCCCCCGCCGCGCCATGCTCGTCGGGCCCCCGGGCAGGGTCATTTCCCAGCACTGGCGCAGCAGCTGAGCCCACCAGCCCGCGGCGCGGCGGGGACTGGAGTCGCTCCGCGCCCCCGGCTCGAGACTGCCCCGGGGCGGAGCCTGCGCGGTCGCCGGCGTGGGCCCCGCCTCAGCCGCGCCCCCCGCCTACTCCTTTCACTTTCAGAGAAAGCGCGGGCCTCCTAGGGACCTTGCCCAGCGGGGAAGACTCTCGGTTGCTCCTCGAGGTGGCAGGGAAGGCCAGACTCCACAGGCACACAACCTGGGCCCGGCCCCCGCGGCCTCTGCCAGCCCGCCCTCGAGGACGTGGGAGGGGCCGCTCCGCCCCCGGGCCTTACTGCCTTTCCCGGCTTCGGGGCTGGAAAGGATTCCTCCTGGCGGCTCCTAGGGCCCTGTCCCCGCGGGGGAGGAACAGGTCCTGCTCTTGCTCCCCCACCCGGTCCCTCGGGCTCCCTTTTTCCGCTTTCATCCAACCCGGGCAAAGGCTTCCAAGTCTCCGGGGCTCTTCTCAGGCCGGGGCCCCCTAGCACAGAGTTCAAGGCCACCGGCCTCTCGAAGAAACCCCACCCCAGGGCGTGCCCCCAAGTGGACAGTCTGTCCCAGGGACGTGCTGAGGTTGCTCCCCCCAAGCTCCCTACTTCCCGGCGGGCAGAGAACAAGGTCAGGGGGAGGGGCCTGGATCTCTCCACGTGTCCCAATGGAGTCCGGGCAGCATCCCTGATGCTGGCTGGCCGGCGCTGAGCCCTCCCTTCTCCCCCTCACCTTTTGGAGCTTGGGACTCGGAGTCTTTAAGCAAGTCATTTCACCTCCCTGAACTGCTGCTTCTCCTTTGCAGGGTTGCCGTGCACCTCACAGGATTGCTGTGAGAATAAAATAAAATGAGAGATACAAAATCTAAAACGTGACAATAGTTTTTCAGCGTGGCAGTAGAAATAGCCAGTCTAAGGTCCACCCCACTCTAGATGTGATTTTAGGCAGTCCCTTCACACTTCTGAGTCCATTTCCTCGTTTGTAAATTTGGGAGGACCTCATCTGACCCACAGAGTTGTGGTCGTGAAACTGGGAAAAGATCAGTGATGTTGAAGTGTTTCATCGCTGCCAAGTGCTTATCAGTGTCATCGCTGTGTGGATCTCCGGTCACTTTACCTGTAGGTGGTCAGCTGAGATGCAAGGCTGCTTTGAGCAGAAGCCGGTATTTCCTGTCTTCCCCAAAAAGCCAGGAGTGCGGATCCCCGGGAACCTAGCGGGGGTTGGGGGAGCGGCACCCCCAGAAGGACGGCCTCAGCCTAACGGCCACAAGGAGGAGCTGTCCTTCCCTCATCTGCCTTCAGCCAGGACTCAAGGATGGCCCAGGAAGAGGAAAAAGGAGGGTCCAGGGGGAGAACGGGAACCTTCAGCAAAGAAGAAAGAAGATCCTGGGAACTGAGGGAGGAAGCAAAAGAATGGAAGAGAGAGGGGGAGAGCGGAGGAGGAGAAATGGAGGGAAGGCAGGAGTGAGAGGAAAAAGGAAATGCAGGAGTTTGACTCCCGCATGGAGAACCTGGGAAATTATATGTCCACCTTCTCGGGGCACAACCGTCTGGAGGAGTCTGGGTGTTGGTGTCAGAGGTTACTCCACAGCTCAAAGGCCCAGAAGCATCCATGTCTCGGATACTCACTTTCCTCCCTCCTTTGGAGCTACACCAGGCTGTGGCAGGGGATGGGAAGATGCTTCCCTCAGAGGGTGGGCTGGGGGCAAACCCAATGGGGGGCGGGACAGGAACGACCTGCCAGAACTGGAAAGGCAGGAGGGGAAATGAGGGGAGGGACAATGCACTGAGTAGCTGCGCAGCAGGCAATGAATGGGCAATGTTGGAGGTACAAGGAGGCTGGGCACTGGGTCTCTGTCCCAGCTGCCAAGAAAAAATTCAAGGACAATTCTTCTATCAGGCGCTTGCCCAAGTCTTAGGTCCGCTACGCCAACAACCAAAGAATCGCCCTTTGCCATACCTGCCCAGGTGTCCCTCACTGGAAAGCACAAACTTGGAAATGGCTGCTGAACTGAAAACCAAACCCGTAGATTTTTAGAGTGGGAAGGGGTCTTAGATACATCCTATCCTCCTAACTCACATTAAAGAGGTTAAGTGACTCAATCAGGGAGTTGTGGAAAAGCCAGTGTGTCCAGGCTAGGTCCCCTGACTTCTATTCCTGTGCTGTGCTCAATTTCTTTCATTAACGTCTTGTAGTTCCTTATGCAATGAAGGCAGAGTTTGCCTCTACCTACCACAGGCAAAAACATGAGGGTACCAACATGAGGGCAAGACCTGGGGGACCCAATACAGCTGTGGCACAAGGTCAAGGGGCTCTAATATCCTCTTGGTCAAGCCAGGAATGAATTTTGAAACCTTAGAACGTCTGTTCTTTATGCCTGTTTCCCCAGCCTTTGATGCTTGAACAAATGTGTAGAAAATCAGACTGACTAGTATGTAGGTGGAGGGGATGGCCCCTTGTATTCTGCATTAAAAAATGAGGAAACTAGGGCATAAAAGAATGTGCCAAGGGTTTTTTTTTTTTTTGAGATGGAGTTTTGCTCTGTTGCCTGGGTAGAGTGCCGGGGTGTCATCATAGCTCACAGCAACGTCAAACTCCTGGGCTCAAGCGATCCTCCTGCCTCAGCCTCCCGAGTAGCTGGGACTACAGGCATGAGCCACCACGCCTAGCTAATTTTTTCTATTTTTACTTGCCTGGCTAATTTCTTTCTGTTTTTGGTAGAGATGGGGTCTCACTTTTGCTGAGGCTGGTCTCACACTCCTGACTGACCTCAAGTGATCCTCCTGCCTCAGCCTCCCAGAGTGCTGGGATTATAGGTGTGAGCCACCATGCCCGGCATGTGTCAAGGTTTTGATGGTCATTAGGCAGCTGTTCTGAGATAGGCCATGAAAGTCTCTGCCTTGGCCACATGTCTGCTACCTTGGCTACATGTTTGAGGAGAGAACCTGTCTTCTTGTGGCATTGCACTTGGGTGAGCCCCCTGTGCCATAGAGGCCTGCTTCCTGAGGTTTCTAAGTCCTCAGTCCTCTCAATGGCTTTTAGGATTCATTACACCTCAGGGCTGCATCTATCCTGGATAAGAACCCTGGGGCACAAGAGGTGGGAAAGGAGAGGGCCTGGAAAATGAGAAGTGTGAGGTGAAGTGTTTCCTGACCCCCAGGGCAGCACTCACCACTCCCTGCCAGACAGTGACAAAGCAGGGCCTCTCACCCAGGGAAGGGAGAGGGCAGCACAGCCTTTGACCTGTGCTCCTGAATGGGGCACCTGTTGCTTTGAGACTTGAATGCTTCTCCAGAGGGCGCAGAGCCTCTGTGGGGTGTGTGTGTGCGCACACACGTATGCGCGGAGGGGCTGTCAAGTTCCTCTGGATCAGGTGGTGCAGGGCGTTATTCTAGTAACAACTCTCAAACATACTCTGTGGGGCTTGGTGTCCTTCCAAGGGACTTTCTGACCCCAAGATTCCAATATTGTGTGACAATACCTGTGATTCATTCATGCACTCACAGAGCAAACAAACTTCCACTGAGCAGCTGCTGTGAACCAGGCACTGTGCCAGGTGCAAAGGGTGTGTTGTAGGAACGAGGGGCTCTTATGGTGCTCCCCCACCCCCTTATTGGGAGTCATAGTGTAGCATCGGGCATTGTCCTATGGAAGCAGGAAACCAGAAAGGTCCCAGCCAGAAAACAGGCCCCAGGATGCTAAATGACTGCCTTTGCTGTTTCCAAGGGACTGTCAGAGAGACCCTGGGAATCTCGGTCTCTCAGCTGCTTCATGCATCCAAAACATTCCCCAACTCCCATGTCAGTCTGGTGCCCTTCTCTGCCCAGCGCACACTAGAGAGGGTGCTGGAGGGCTAGCCAGAACCAGGGCCCAGTGGAAACTTGAGGATGGGAAAAGAATCAAAGGTCTCCTTTCTTCTGGGAAGAGGTGAATGGCTGTCTTCACCCAACAGGGGAGCCCTCAGCTCCCAACCCAGACCCTTTTCCTTACCCCTGGGTTTCTCCTCCTTTCCTGCAATCTCTGATTCCGGAAAGTGATAGACTAGACTTGGTAAGAATATTCTGGATGCATGCAAGGATGGTTTAGCAGGGCTCAGGATCTAGCAGCGTTCACTGACCCTCCACAATCTGAGTCATTCTTGGCCTAAAATGAAATGTGTCACCACGCCCGTGAATGCGCAATAACATAGTCTCTCCTGATACACTTCAGAAACAAGGTTTCCCATCCCTCCCAGGAGCCTGTGTTCTTGTGTTCCTCTTCCTTCTCTCCAGAACTCAGAACCCGCAGAATCTCTCCCAGTGGCGAAGTGGAGGCAGAGGGGACCAGGGGGAATGGTCTGAGGTCAGGGACTCAATGTAAGAATGCCTGAGGGCCAGGCGCGGTGGCTCACGCCTGTAATCCTAGCTCTCTGGGAGGCCGAGGTGGGCGGATCGTTCTGAGCTCAGGAGTTCGCAACCAGCCTGAGCAAGAGCGAGACCCCGTCTCTACTAAAATTAGAAATTAATCAGACAACTAAAAATATATAGAAAAAATTAGCCGGGCATGGTGGCGCATGCCTGTAGTCCGAGCTACTCGGGAGGCTGAGGGAGGAGGATCGCTTGAGCCCAGGAGTCTGAGGTTGCTGTGAGCTAGGCTGACGCCACGGCACTCACTCTAGCCTGGGCAACAAAGAGAGACTCTGTCTCAAAAAAAAAAAAAAGAATGCCTGAGATGCTGTAGCCCTCCCTCCCCCAAGCCACCCCGGGGAACTTCCAGCATCCTGTAGTCGCTGGGCCAGGGGGCGGAGCTCCTAATTCCTTTTGTGATCTCTGTGACCTCCACTCCGGGCGCGTGGTGACCTAGACCACAGAGCACCCGGTGGCGGGGCAGAACCAGGAGCCATGCGGAGGCTGCCCGCAGGCCCAGGGTCCGGGACGGTAGTGACCGCGGCGCCTCCGCGTCGGCGGCGGGGACACCTCAAGCTACGCGCCAGGAGAGCGCCCGACTCCGGGAAGCCGCCGGACCCGCGCCCTGCGGGTCGGAGCCTGGAGACGCGAGCGCGCTAGTGCAGGCAGCAGGGCCGCCCGGCCGAGCCGCTGCGCACCGGGCAGGACGCTCGGACCCTGGCTCCGAGGCCGCTGGGCGGGAGTGGGCTGACAGAAGCGAGGCGGGGGCCCGTGGCACACTGGCTCGGGGTGAGCAGGCCGCCGCCGCGCTTCTCGCCGCCTTAGATTGAACCCTAAGGACGGGAAGCCTGGGCTCCTGCCGCTGGTGCCCGGGTGCGCGGCGGCGCGCGGGGTCTGGAGAGCAGATGGGCGGGGAGAGGCGGGAGGGAGGTCCCAGAACGCGGCGGCCCCGCAGGGTGGCCGCTTGCCCTCCCCCTGCCCCTCCGCCGCGTTTCCTGGGCGCTGACCGCGCGCCGGGATGGGGAGGGAAAGGCCGGCACGAGCAGCTCCCAGGCTGGGACAGACTCAAGTAACTGTACCGCGTGGCCGGCGCCGCGCTAGGGGGAGCCGGCGGGAGGTGCACCCAAACCGGAGGGGGAGGGGGGCGGTCAGGGAAGGCTTCCCAGAGGAGGTGACCTCTCGCACTGAAGGGTGAGGGGGCGGTCACCAGGAAAAATGGATGGAGAGAAAGCCGTGCATTCCGGGCTGGGTGAAAGTGTGGCCAAGCAACGTGCGGTCTCCGCACGCGCTTAGCAAAAGCAGGGCCATTCCCAGCTAAACGAGAGGGGGGGAAAAAGCATTTTAAATATCCAGTATTTTGAAGAAGATACTAGGGTGGTGTGGTCATCATGGGAAGGATCAGACCTTTGTTGGACTTCTTTACACTTACTTTCCAGTTTGGTACTGTTTTGAGTTTTAATTACTCTTGGTGATGGTGGGTAGGTTGGACCTCACAGTCTGAGCCCGCTGTAGCGGTGTCGAGGTGGCAGCCTTCGAGGCTTTCAGAGTGGCAGTCAGTAAAGGGGGTGGGTTGGGAAGCTGGAAGTAATGACAGGGCCTGGCCCAGTGGCAGCCCACTTTCAGCGGACAGTTCCTCAGGCCAGCCTCAGAGCCTAAGGTTGGGAACATCAACCAGAAAGCGGCTTCTTGGCCCCCTAGGTGGGGGCCGCCAGGAGTCTCCAGGCCAAGCGCCCCAGCTCCTGCTGGTGCCTTCTGCCCCCTCCATCAGCCCGGCTGCCCCTCCATTCCAACCCCTGCGGTACAGGCGGGGCCACTCTGCCCACACAGCTCTGTTCTGGGACTCAGCACCTTGTGTTTTCACTAACAATAGTATTTATTGAACACCCATTGGGGATAGGAACACTTAATATTGAACATGATCCTGACAGGTTATTTTTTTCAAAGAGGGTGAACTTGTGGCTCACAGGAAGTTACGAGCACAGCCTTAGGCAGTATGTGGTGGAGCTGGGATATGAACCCTGCATCCACCCCGGGTTGCCTTGTGGTTCTCTCTCAGGCCTGCAGCAGGTCTGGAGCAGGTCTGGAAGCCCTACAGTTGCCTATGCTCCAGTGGCTAAGCCCCTACTGGGCCAAGAAACTCCATTTCCAGGTTCTGCTTAGGGCGAGCACTGGGGCTGGCCTGTGGAAGCTCATAGAGAAGGTAGGCTGCCTCTCCCTTTGCGCTGCATTCCCTCTAGCCCTCTACCTCCCCAGCCCCACAACGCATACATACCCTCCAAAGGAGCTCAGCAGCCCCCTCTGGTCCAGGATATCTGGAAAAAAATCTGAGCTGGGGTCAGTAGCTTCCTAGAGCTGCTGGAACGCAGCCACTCATAGTAACCCAAGGAACAGTCTCCCCTCTTGGAGGAACCTGGGCAGGGAAATAAAAGTTAACCAACCCAGCACCCCTCTTCCCTCCACTTGTGACCCAGGTGATCAGCTAGTTTGCTTCCCAGAGACACGTAGCAAGTGGCTGCCCCACAGCACCTGGATCCTGAGAGATAAGCAAGCTTTGTTGTCATCTGCCCAAGAATCCCTGCTCTCTAGGGCCCACTGCTCTCAACTGTCAGGTAGTGGGAATGATAGGGAGCTGGAGAAAACCTCATCACACACTTGTGGGGTAAGCTGGGCACTCACCTCTTCACCACCACAGGTAGTCTTGGACCTGGCTCCTACCACCTTCTCCAGGATCTTCTTGCTTCCTAGCTAAAATATGGTCAGAGACTGGGCGTGGTGGCTCAGGCCTATAATCCTTGTACTTTGGGAGGCAGAGGCAGGAGGATTGCCTGAGCCCAGGAGTTCATGGCTGCAGCGAGCCATGATGATGCCACTGTGTTCCTGCTGGGTGACAGAGTTAAGTTCCCTGTCTCAAAAAAAAAAAAGAAAGAAAGAAAGAAAGAAAAAAATATGGTCAGAAAGAGTTTTGAGACACAGCCTTGGGCACAGGGAGCCCTTACAGATCTCCCCAGCTTCGGGGCCTGAAGAAAGGTCATCAGTTTCCTCCATAGCCCCACTCACAGCCCCTGGGGCTGCCCCTTCATTCATGATAGGTAGGACACAGGAAAGCAAAGGAACTGTGCCTAGGCCAATGACGGTTGGAAGGACCAGGGTTAGGCAGTGTATTAGGACCTGTCTCTGTTAAGGCTTGTTAGTCTGTTACTAAGATATGAAGTAAACCAGGACAATTGGAGGTCGCCCTGGTCTAGGCAACTACTCTACCAGAGAGGCTTCTGGGAAACCAGGCTGCTGGAGTTACCAACTGCCACTTTTGGGCCGGTGTGGTGGCTCACGCCTGTAATCCTAGCACTCTGTGAGGTGGAGGTGGGAGGATCGCTTGAGGTCAGGAGTTTGAGACCAGCCTGAGCAAGAGGGAAACCCCACTCTACTAAAAATAGAAAAAATTAGCTGTGCGTGGTGGCACATGCCTGTAGTCCCAGCTACTCGGGAGGCTGAGGCAGGAGGATCGCTTGAGCCCAGGAATTTGAGGTTGCTGTAAGCTCAACTGACACCATGGCACTCTAGCCTGGGCAACAGAGTGAGACTGTCTGAACCCCGCCTCCACCCCCCCCAAAAAAACAGCAGCCACTTTCACTTTGGGGGATATAGAGGGAAGAGAAGGAGAAAGAAGGAAAAAGAGTGAGAGGTCCTTTTGGACTTTCAAAACATGGCTTTGAGAGTTGCCTCTCAGGATGCAATCCTTGGACTAAATCTGATCCCTTGTCAAAATGGCATAAAGTTTATTTACAAATCTCTGTACAGTTTTGATTGACAAGTCAGGACTTCACAGAAACAAAAACATTCTTTTTGATGGGCAGTACACTTTCCCTGAACTTGTCAGAAGCGAGACAGACCTATATACATGATGAACTAGGCATATGGACGGACACTGGCTTTTTGCTTCTTGAGATGAACTGAAAAATATACAAAACAATATTGGGTGCCGTGCCCTTCAACACTGAAACAACACTGGGGGGAAGGAGGGGCCCACTGAAGCAATTCCCCAGCATGAGAAATACTGTGAACCACCAAAAACCCCTAGCTGGTGGGACAAAGCCAATGTCTTACACCTGGCCAAGATCTCGGTTCACAGGCCCTGCCTCAGCTGAGACTGCAGACAAGTCCTTAGTCTTGATCTCAGTCACCAAGTGGGGTCACTCAGGTGGTGAGTTAACTTCCAGTCTTCTTTGGTTGGCTTTTCTCCCTGCTCTGTGCTTTGGCATCTCAGAATGGTTTCAGCGCTGCATGTGGAGATGTAGTGGCAAAGTGGCTACAGTGTGATGCAGTTTCAATAAAAATTTTATTACACAGCCATAATGTAATTGACACTTCTCCAAATCCAAACGATACTAAATACAGATCTACATGGTGGATCAGAATGACTCCAGCAAATTATCTGGATTCTATAATTTTATGTCTTTTAAAACCAGAAAGAAAAAAGTCCAAGGTCGTCATGATAGGAGAGGTCCCAGCAGCTCCAGGACTCTGCCGGAGTCCAGGCAATGTTTAACAGTCTGTGATTCCACATTTACACGATAGTCTATAAAGAGTTCTGGTCAATGGACTATTCAAGTATATATGATTTTAATGAGTCCATCACCACTCCTTTGCCCAACGGAACTGTGTCACAGCTACCACACAGCTGTGTTACAGTCGTATTCATCAATTTTACACAGTCATGATACTTTAAAACCATCCATTGCTGCTTTTTTAAAAAATAAAAAAATGTAAACTAAGTTAAAGCAACACTGAGGCTCTACTAAACCCAGAAGAGTTACCAAGTTCATTTTTATGTTTAAATACAACTTAACTCCATGATTTCCCATCATCCCCCTTCCTTATACAAAAGCAGGGTGAAGAAGTACAAAGCCGAGCTTGTAGATTCCTCTCCCTCTTGTGGAAACTGGCAGCTCTCAGCTGTTTCTTTAGCTTAGTTCTTGGTATATATAGTCAGCTGTACTTTGTTCTGAAAAGATTTGTTAAATGCCACTCTTATTTACACTTGGAGCTTTACACCTGAGAATGATTATCAAGCAGTCAGCTTATCTCTTTTCAAACATTTCATAAAGACATACACACCCCTTTGCTGGCTTCGCCCTAGCTGCACAATATATATGCTTGCCATATATATACGTATACATACACACGAAACTGCACATGCTTGTACATTTGCAACCTATATCTTTTTGTGTTTGCTCTCCACATTCATGATGAATAATTTCCTTAAAAACAAAATATTATTCTTGCCAAAACAGCAAAACAGAATCACTAGGAAGAGACAGGTACACTGGGTGAGAAAAACACATATCCTATGTTGGGCCAAGAAGCTGTGGGCTGTAGCCAGGGGGTAAGCAAGACGCCCTCACTGCCCTCCCTGGTACCTGGCCCTAAGCTTCCCTCCCACCTTCCAGGACACAGCCTGCAGGGCAGGGGGCTAAACTGAGGAATTTTCTCCAAGATGGGAAGTGATGGGGAAGAGGAGGGAGGGAGGGGAAGTTACACAGCTACAGCAGTCAGGCCTGTTTAGTAAGAAGAATCACATTTAATGAGTTTCTTTCTTGCAGTTTCAGATGCTCAAGTACAGCTGAAAAAAATCTGAAACAGCTATAGACCCATGACAGACTGATACAAAGAGTACTGCATTTTTAAAAAATGATAAAAAAATCCACACACTTACATACACATACATACACACTCTCTCTCTTTCTCTCTCTCTCTCTCAAATTAGAGCCCCACCCTCCCCACAAATGTACACTTTTTGGAAACTAAATTGGTTTTTGAAAGCCCCTCTCCCACAGAGACAGGAAGAAGAGAAAGATGAGGAGTGAGGAAGGAGGACTGCAGGTGCCCAATCCCTGCTCCCTCCACAAGGGTCAGGTGCCAATGTTCAATGGTTGGGTCCAAGGCAGTCTGCAGAGGGGACTGCCCAGTGCTGCTGCTATCGCCACCAGGGGCTCCAGCAAGAATCCCAGCTCCATGGTAATACTGAATGTGTGCAGAGTGGCCAATGAACTGTGCTGGTTAAAAAAAAACGAAAGGCAAACACAAATCTAAAGACATGAAGAAAGCCCAAGAGAACCCAGATCCACACTGGGTGGGGCCCAAAGGGCTGGTGGGAGATGGTGTGTAGACAAGGGAGGTCTATACAGCAAATGGTTTATATTACAGATGACTGGCAGTTTAGAGTCTCTTCCCAGTTCTACTGCTGCTCCAGCCCAAAAAGGGCAAATCAAAGGAAAAGAGGAAAGGTGGGACACTGTGATGGGGCATGCAGGGTCAGAAGCAGCAGGCTGGGTGCACTCAAATAAGCCCCCGTCGTTTCTTATAGTCTTCCAAGTTCAGAGATCTCCTTGGAGCCCCATCCTTGGCTGGCGGAGCCTTGGAGGTGATGGCCAAAGCCTTGGATTCTGTGGGAAAGAAGAGCAAATTGGCACCTGAAGAACCTACAAAGTCCTTTTAGTGTTGTGCTTCACTCCTTCAGGGAGCCTTTCTGACTGCAGTTCTGTCCTTGCGCAGAACATACCTGCAGCCCGTTTTACGCTGGCCTCTATACATTCTGATGAGCAGACACCCTCATTTCTTCCCTAAAATCAGGCCTCCTTGCTGCCTGAGACAGCCAAGGATCTATCTGGTCCTTGGCCCTCACCACTCCCCCACCTTCACTTACCTGAGCTGGGAACTTGTAAATCAATCTTCACATCGAAATCATGCACTTTGAACAGGTCTTCTGAGAGGTCACTGGCTGATTTAGAATTCAAATCTTTATCCTTGCCCTGACCCTGCAATGTGAAGAGGAAAACTAATTACAAGAGCATAAATGCAAGTGGATTTTGAGAAGCAGCAGCCACTAATGGTAAAAGCTCTTGCTCAAGTTCATTAGATTTTCCTATTAAGGTCCTTTTCTGATTCCTTCTCTCAGAGGGAGGACAGGCGAGGCCATAGACAAAGAGCGTTCTCTTCTGAAGGCTAAAAGCAAAGCGGAGAGGGCAGGCTCATGTCTGGGGGATGAGGGTAGAAAGGGTGGGCTTAAGACAACAGGCCACCTTTTGATCCAAGATTTCAGGAATTCCTGGGACAGTTTAGGCTACACAGGAAAAGTCCTAACTTAGGCAGAAAACTGCTTCTAAATTTACCATTTTCATTTTCAAAGAACTTTCACTTTATAACATCTGATCCTTACATGTCAACTGCTCCTCCTGATCATCCTGTGATGTAGGCAGGGTAAACAGCATTATCGCCATTTTACATATGAGAAAATGTGGCACCGAGCGCTAGAAGTCAGTTGCCTAAACACACAGTCAAGGCCCTAGGTAAGCAGCGGTGTTGGGTTTAGGATTTAGTTGTCTGACAAAAATTTAGTAGCTTCTGATTATATTTGTATACAATTGGGATGGAGAAAGAACTGCAAGTGGGAGTTCACGTTCCCCCAGGTAAATCAAGCCCCAACCAGACAAGGTGCTTGCTTGACGTCCTGGCCAGCATTCCAGCTGGGCAGGCCACAGGGTGGTACTGCACTTGCCTTGCTCATTTCCTTTGGAGCATCTGGTAATACTCCGGAACCGTATTTTGCATTCAGCTGGGCCAAGATAGCAGCTTGAACAGCTGGGTCCCTGGACTGAGAGAGAAAGTAAGTTATTTTAGAGATCGTTCAACACTCAGGAGTCCTACTGCTAGATTCTTTCCCACCTACCACACTAACATCACAGGCACCATAGCAAACCCATCAGCAGCTCAGTGGGGTTTTCCTCAAGGAAGCAAAAAAAGGGCAATTAAAACCTTTAAAGCCCAGCCCAGCCCAGCCAGGCCCTAGCTAAGGGACACATTCCTAATGTCTGCGGCACTGTAAGCCCACCCTGTTGGGGGGGTCAGTCCCTAGGTTTTTATAAATTCATGCCAGGTCTTCACTACCTATATGCCCTATAGCAAGATAAAAAAGGAGGTATCCAGACCCAAGAGCTTCAGGCAAGCAAATCCCAGCTAAGAAAACATTATTTTTAACTTCTTTGTTAATTTCCTAATGGAATTCATTTTATGTCCTAGAATCTAGGTCCTGACTAAAGACGTCCTCTTTAGGCACTCACGTTAGAAACGATGGTAGGTTTGCACTGCCGCCTGGTAAAGGGATCCATCTGTTGGTTTTTCATGTTGTGACTTTCAGCCTGAAACAGACAGCATGCACTGCAGGACTGCATCTCCATTCCCCTCCTCTCATTCATCATAAGCTCACATGTAAATAAGAGTCTTTGCAAAGGATTGAAAAAAATAAAAAGCTGTCTATTATCTTTTTCTCTTCAAGAGCACCAGAGTAGTTATGAGGGCAACAACCAAAAAATAGAAATTGCTAAAAATGAACACCTGTGGAGTAGAATCTAGGGGTGGGGAGGGGTAAGGCAGGGCAGAAGACTCTGTTTTTCATTATGATCTAGTAAATTACATGGGTATACGTGGGCACACAGAGAGAGCATGTGTATGCTAAGTATACGTTATTTCACTAATTTAAAAAATAAACTTGAGGCCGGGCGCGGTGGCTCACGCCTGTAATCCTAGCTCTCTGGGAGGCTGAGGCGGGCGGATTGTTTGAGCTCAGGAGTTTGAAACCAGCCTGAGCAAGAGTGAGACCCCGTCTCTACTAAAAAAAATAGAAATAAATTATCTGGACAACTAAAAATACATAGAAAAAATTAGCTGGGCATGGTGGCGCATGCCTGTAGTCCCAGCTACTCGGGAGGCTGAGGCAGAAGGATTGCTTGAGCCCAGGAGTTTGAGGTTGCTGTGAGCTAGAATGACGCCACGGCACTCTAGCCAGGGCAACACAGTGAGACTCTGTCTCAAAAAAAAAAAACTTGAACAAGATGTAGAAAAAATTTCATATCATCTTATTAATTTTTTTTCAGTGCTTCAGATAAAGTTGTCTTACTTACCACCAGGGCCTTCTCAGACTCCACAATGTTCCACTCCCGGTTCCGCTGGTTGATGTAACTGTGGGGTGAGAGGAGGGAGGGAGCCATTAAGCCCTGACCCCAGAGCTCTGTGCATCAGTGCAGCACTGTGTGTGCAGGCCACGGGCTTGCCTGATAATTCTGGCAAGGTCTGTGGGCCAAGGATAGGGGAACTAAAACGTGCTCAGTAACACACCTGATAGCAGATATGTTCTTGGTCCGCTGGCGGTCCAGGGCCTCTGCCCTCTCCTCCAGCTCGTTCAACTGGTCTTGGATTTGTTTGGCCTTGTCCTGATCCCCCAGGTCCTCAGCCATGGCCTGTGCACAGAGAGATGTGTGAATTCTTGGCTACAGCTGGCTCTATATCAAGTGTCCCCTTACTTCCAGCACAGGTAAGACATCTTATGTGACGAACAAATGACAGGAGATGTGAAAGAATACTGAAGAAGTACCTTGCAAATACAAGATACAATTTTTTTGTTTGTTTATTTTTTTCTTTTCTTTAAATTTTTCTTTTGTTTTATTTTTTTTTTTTTAAATAGAGACAGGGTCTCAACTCTTGCTCAGGCTGGTCTCAAACTCCTGAGCACAAGCAATCCTCCTGCCATGGCCTCCCAGAGTGCTAGGATTATAGGTGTGGGCCACCGTGCCTGGCCAAGATATAATTTTTGTTATAGTAGTACACAGTATAGTAGTAACACCTTCCCATATAGCTACCTGGCTCTGGGCCCCTGGTGGCAGTGATATGTAACATTTACCTTAAAACCCAGGCCCCATATGGCTAAACCATCCTAACAAGGCTCACCCCACCCTGGTGTGAAGAATGAAAAACCACCAGCTGCAGCTGGGCTTGACAATGTCGTTTGTCTGTTCAGACTCAGTGCTGAATTTTACCCTGAGGTCTATTTTATTACACATGAAACTGAAGTGACTAGAAAGTAAGGAGAACACAACAAATAAGATCAGTTTCAATTTATAGAAAGGAAAATGGCTAAGGAATGCTGCCCAGGTGCCAAGAGCATACTGTGTTGCTTATAATCGAGCCCAGAATCTTTTGTCCCAATACTGCCACCACTAACTCGGCAGAAGATGAACAAGTTTGATCTCCACGTCTCCTCACAGGATGGGGAAGGGGGCTCGAATGCAAGTCCTTACCTTTTCCTTAAGCAGCTGGGTCTTCTTCATAGCATAGTTGGGTGGAGCTTTTCTGAACCTTTCTTTCTCTTTTACAATCTGTACCAGAGAGGAGATACCAGCAGTGAGGTATTCCTAAACTATTTTTGTAGACAGGCTAAGTGAGCCCATTTTGGAGGCAAGCAGCTAGTTAAAAGGGGGCTGCTCTTCCTGGAGCAGTGTCATGTCCCAGAGAGAGAGAGAGCGAGTTCATTCCAAGGGATACTATGCTGCTTCCAGGGTCACGGAGATTCTTCTGGGACAGTCTGAAGGAACATGCACCAATAAACAGCAGCAGCCCAAGGGCCTGGTAGTACTGTAAGGCTACCCACTGTCCAAGAGAACAGAGATCAAAGAATTTTACCAAAACGTTTTGGAGAAAAGAAAACTCTTGAAGGACCAAGCCTAGCAGAATACAGATCCCTGAACCCTGAGTACATTTTAGTCTACGTAGTCTCATCTGAATCCTGAATACACTTTAATCTACGTAGTCTCTTCTATAGGTGAGAATGTACAGAGAAAAGCTTGATGAACTAAACATAATAAGGCAGCAATATTAGTATTCCCTCCTCTTTATGCATAGCTAAAAATGTCAAGATACAGGGAAAGAAAAGAAAATCACGATCTTCTCTAAACACTGGTTCTTTTTTTTTTCTTTTTTTGATTCCCAAAAGATGATCTTATAAACACTGGTTCTTAATGAGCCTCCAGGCTCTGAAGTATCAGGTTTCTTACCTCTTCAATGTCCTGATCATTGAATTTATAATTAAGAGCTTCTTTAATAGATAATTCCTTTTTATTGATTTCATCTAGGGTAGGCAACTGCATGCCAGCAGAGAACATCTGGACCAAAACATGATAAAAGGTTATTAGTAAGGGATTTTGGAAAGAGATGCTCTCAGTGTTCACGAACAACTGCTAGGTAGTCTAGCCACTTACTGCTTCTTTCCACTTCATAAATTCACTTTCAGTGAATTCTTGGTTTGAGACAAACTCTAGGCGGAACACGCGCTGATCATTGCCATGCCTAAGTGAAACAGAGAGAGCACTTCTAAGAATGTGAATGTTTGTGTGGGTGCCCTTTTTAGCCTCCACCCATCTGCACCCAGATGCTCAAATAAACAGCATTTTGCTACAAAAAAAAAGAAAGAAAAAAAGAATGTGCATGTTGACTATAGGACCAGCAAAGCAACCCTACCAGACAGTGTACTACCTATCTCTACTGTCTCTGTGGTTCCCAATCCTGGCTACCCTTTCTTTAGAGTCATCTAGGAAGACTCATACAAATTCCAATGCCAAGGCACCACCTTAGAACAACTCAATCAGAATCTCTGGGAGTAAGAACCAGGAATAAAAGTTAAAAAACAAAACAAAACAAAACGAAAAAAACTCCCAGGTTGTTTTAGTGGGCAGCCAGGGTTAAAAAGCACAAAGCTAGCACTGGAAACCAAATGAACTTGCTTAGTGCTTCAAAAGTCAATGTACAATAAAAGCCTTGATAGTCAATCAGCATCAAGAATATGCCATAGAGCCTGGAGCAGTGGTGTGTGCCACAGCCCCAGCTACTCAGGAGGCTGAGGCAGGAGGATCACTGAGCCCAGGAGTTTGAGGCTGTAGTAAGCTATAATCGCACCTGTGAACAGCCACTGCACCCCAGCGTGGGCCACACAGGGGGATCCCATCTCTTAAAAAAAAAATTTAAGGATATTGTTGTCTAAATGATAAGCAAACTCTATTCCCTAGAGACGAAGAACACTGCCTTTCTACTGACCACTGTGTTGGCAAAGTTAAGTGGCTCAGTGCCATGCTCCTGGGGACTCTGCTTGTTAGGGCCACTCCCTACCCCTAGATAGCCCTTTTTTTTGATAGACCAAGGGAGATGATGGGGTAGGAATGGGAGAGGGGAAGGGAGAGACCATGGAAACCAAATTAGGCCAGGGGAGACCTGTGTCTACTACCTGCTATTTGATGTGTGATCCTGGCAAAACTACTTCTATTCCTCCCTATATGGGGGTCTTTAGAATTCTCAAGCTCCAAGAGGGCAAGGATTTGTGTATGTCTGTTTTGTTCTCTCATTTATCCTGATGCCTAGAACAATGCCTAGCTCATAGTACCTTCAGTAAATATCTGTTGAGTGAACGACACTTTCATTTTACTGAAGAGGAACTAAGTTCTGAAAGGTCATCAGACTTGTCAAAGATGAGGTGAGTGAGCTGCATGATGGAGCCAGGACCAGGAGCCTCCTGGCTGCTCTCACAACCTGACACCTCCCTTCTATTTGTCCTACCACTTCAGATCCCTAGTTCCTCCATAGGAGAGATATCCTACTTTCCCTATAGGCAAAGATAGAATATAAGTTTCTCTCCAAGTGCTTTGTTGGGATGGCATAAATAGTGTTCACTGTAACGAGAAACATCACAGGCGGTGTCTGTTTGAAGTGGGAGCAGAAGCTGACACAGAAAAGTATCTTACCGTAGTTGTAGCCCTTTGTTTGTTCTGGTGCCACCTAGCTGGTAAACTTTGGCGGTTTCCACAACACCCGTAATCTCAGCAACCTAAGTGAAAGGACAGAGACACGAATCAAAAACAGACTCATTCAGAGCTTTCCACACCACTCTTCCTTTGCCTCTATCTACCTGAACGCAGATAAGTGACTCTGTGCCGACTGCAGCCCACAGCGGCCAGGTTTCTGAGCACCTTTCTAGGCTTAGACTTCAGATGGCCAAGCACAGACAGCCTTGTGCCCAGGGTAAGCGAGTGCCAGGGGAAGAGTCAGCCTGGTGGGGCCCATTAGAAGTTTTTCCTCCCACTAATTCTACCACACTAGGGGATGTACTTGGGATTTCAGAGGTTGATTTTTATCAACCAAATATGAGGACCACAGAGGTCAGTTTCTGTTGCCAAGCTTTTCAGGATATGGCATGGCTGCAGGTCCTCATACAAAGATATAAACACACATGTTAAAACCAGAAAAGCTCAAAACAAAACAAAAACAAAATAAAACAAAACCAACAAAAAAAATCAAATGGCTATGTTCCTGCTACCCAGACCACAGAAGCAGTGCTGGAACCAATATAACCATCTCTATTAGGTTGGAGTTGTGTTTTTTATTTTTTCTAACCTCAATACAATTCTCTGGTCTAGAAGTCACTTGGTATACAACATGAAAATTTGTCATTCGTTTATTTTTCAAATGAACAAATCCTCCACATTATGTAACTCCCAATAAATACTTCATAAATGTCTCCCTTCTCCCTTTTATACTGAAAGTAGATAGAGAAAATTACTAAAATGAAAACCCACCAGAAGGTTGGACTCCAAGTATTCTTCCTGGCATTAGGTCATGAATGATCCCTAGTTACCTCAGATTGTCACTGCTCTACAGGCACCTCAGTCGGAGTCTATTTTCCAGTCAAATTGTGGCAGAAGAGTGACGAATTTGTTGAGTAGCTCCTACCCTCAGTACGGAATTATTATATTTAATCGTGCAAGCAAAGAAATACCAACCCGATAAACCGGTTTGCTGTTGTGGTTTCCAATGCCAATCCGTACAAAACATCCTGTGACAGTTTTAGCAAAGAAGGGCATATGACACCAACGTTCTAACTTATGCCGTGATAATCGAACCCGATTCAATTCTTCAGGTAAGGAAACTGGTTGTGATTTTGGAGGGATCTCTTCTTTCCTATGAGGAAGAAGGGGGCCAATGGAAAAAATGTTCATCATAAAAACAGAACAAAATAGAAAAATAATACCAACTTCTCAAAACTTAACCTCAACCAAAGTACATGTGATTAACCTAAGAGGAGAGATAAATGAAACACTGGGAAAGAGCTGTATTAGAATCCTTTTCTAAACCAGTGTGAACTGTCTTGAATAGGGCTGCCACCCTAGATAACCAATCAGAGTAAGACAACAAATGAAAGCTCCAGGCCAATCTGAGAGAGACATGAAGTCAGGTCCTACCAGCCGGGCCCAGGTGAAATGTCCAAGGGTGCAGGCTAGCAGCCGGAGGTGCTGGGGAACTCAGTTTAACAAACCAAAGTTAACCAAAGTTATTGGCCCAAACAGGGAGATTTTGGAAACTATACCAAGCTTCTTCATAAAGAACCACCAAAATGTACAAGAACTGCTTACTCCTCTTCTTCATCGGATGAAGATGTTCGGGATGAGCGGTCTGACTTTTCACTAGACTTGTCATCCTCTTCCTCCTCTTCATCATCTGAATAGACTTCACTGGTTTTTAATGGCTGTTTTTTGGCGAGGAGCTCAGCTAGAAAGAAAGGATAACTGTTTACCTAGGTTTTCTCAAAAAGAAACTGAAACATCTTTCATCCTTAAAAGAGAACTGGAAATGGAAGAGGACTCAAATACATAGCTCTATCTTCTCCAGGTTGGATTGTGATAACTTGGGCTATACACAGAAAGGAGTTAAACCAGAGAGTTAAAATCATTCAGGCGCCAAACAATAGGCCCCAACAGAAAAAAAAGGGGAGGGGAGGATGGAAGATTGTTACTAAGTGGGCAGAAAGGGTCACCAACCATCCTGACAACTGTCTTTTATTGCACTCGAGACACTTGAAGATGGGTAGGAAAGAGGGGGAAAAACTCATGATGACTGTAGAGAGTTTAAAAAAAAACTTTATTTTGAATTTGCAGTACTATTTGTAATAGCAGAAGAGTGAAAACAACCCAAATGTCTGCAAACAGGGAAGTGGCTGAATCACCTCTGGCACATCCACTCAATGAATTACTATGCAGCTATAAAAAAAGGAATGAGACACACTACACCATGACACAGAAAATGTTTGTTTTTTTTTTTTTTGAGACAGAGTCTCACTGTGTTGCCTGGGCTAGAGTGCCGTGGCATCAGCCTAGCTCACAGTAACCTCAAATTCCTGGGCTCAAGCGATCCTTCTGCCTCAGCCTCCCGAGTAGCTGGGACTACAGGCATGCGCCACCATGCCCGACTAATTTTTTCTATATATTTTTAGTTGTCCAATTAATTTCTTTCTAATTTTAAGTACAGACGGGGTCTCGCTCTTGCTCAGGCTGGTCTCGAACTCCTGAGCTCAAACAATCCGCCCGCCTCGGCCTCCCAGAGAGCTAGGATTACAGGCGTGAGCCACCGCGCCCGGCCCAGAAAATGTTTTTTAAAGGGCCAGACATGGCTGGGTGTGGTGGTTGATGCCTGTAATCCTAGCACTCTGGGAAGCTGAGGTGGGAGGATTGATTGAGCCCAGGAGTTTGAGACCAGCCTGAGCAAGAGTGAGACCCCATCTCTACTAAAAATAAAAAAATTAGTATCTATTAAAAAATAGAAAAATTAGCCATGTGTTGTGGCATGTGCCTGTAGTCCCAGCTACTTGAGACGCTGAGGAAGGAGGATCACTTGAGCTCAGGAGTTTAAGTTTGCAGTGAGCTATGATCATGCCTCTGTAATCTAGCCTGGCCAACAGGACTAGACCGTATCTCAAAACGCACCAAAAAACAAAACAAAACAAAACAAAACAACAAAAAAACTAAGGAGTGATCTGATCTCCAGGATATACTGTTAAGTGAAAAAAGCAGGGTGGAGGAAAAGTGTGTACAGCATGCGACCATTAATCTAAGACAGGAGGTGAATCTGTGTCCTTATGTTTTTTAAAAAAAAGGATATATAGAAAGGAGAACCTTGTTGGCAAAAAAAAAAAAAGGATATAAAAAAATTTTTAAGTGATTGGCTATTATAGGAGGTGGGAAGCTGTGAAATAGAAAGGTATAGAAGCTAAACTTCTTTGAATATACCTTGTTTAGTAGATTTGACTTTGGAACCACATGATCATAATCATACACACAATCACATAATCATAAAACAAAATAAAAAGAGTCATCTCTGAACATCAAAAGCAAAATGAGACAGTATTCATTTAATGACATAACCACACAGAAAGGAACTATAACAAGTGACTTTCTAAAATCGTCATTGGGAGATCGCGGCTGCTCGCCAGGAGTGTTGTCTGAGAGGTCTGGACCAGCTGGACTTACGAAAGCATCAAGATGCCTTTGGCTAGAGATTTACTACATCCATCCTTGGAAGAGGAGAAGAAGAAACATAAAAAGAAACAGCTAGTTCAAAGTCCAAACTCTTATTTTATGGATGTAAAATGTCCAGGTTGCTACAAGATTACCACAGTTTTCAGCCATGCTCAGACAGTGGTTCTTTGTGTAGGTTGTTCAACAGTGTTGTGCCAGCCTACAGGAGGAAAGGCCAGACTCACAGAAGGGTGTTCATTTAGAAGAAAGTAACACTAATGATCTACACAACTTCCTGAATTTGTGTTATCTCACAGAAAGCCTTATCATAAGTTCAGTAATTCTAGTTAATCTACCAAAATAATTACATTTGATTTTGTAAGGTATATAACAGTGATCTCCTATTTTGGTGTCAGTTTTTCAATAAAGTTTTGATTATGGGTAAAAAATAAATAAATAAATAAAAATAAAATAGTCATTGGAAAGACAAACATGGAAGTTAATAGCCCAGAAATAAATCCTTGCATATATGGTCACATGATTTTCAACAACAAAGCCAAAACCATTCAATGAGCAAATGATAGTCTTCAACAAATGGTGCTGGGAAAACTGAATATCCAAACACCAAAAAAATGAAGTTGGACCTTCACCTTATACCCACCATACAAAAATTAACTCAAAATAGATGAAAGACCTAAATGCAAGTGCTACACTATAAAACTCTTAGATGAAATCACAGGGAAAAGCTCATGACACTAGATTTGACAATAATTTCTTAGACATGATACCAAAAGCATGGGCAACAAAAGAAAAAAAATAAATTGAATTTCCTAAAAATTAAAAATTTTTGTGCATCAAAGGTCACTATCAACAGAGTGAAAAGGCAACCAATCCATGGAATGAGAAAATACTTGTAAATCACATTATATAATAAGGGAATAAAATCCAGAATATATAAAGAACTCCATCAACTCAACAATAGCAACAAAAAACAAACAACCTAAGAAATGGGCAAGAAAATTTTTTTTTTGAGACAGAGTCTCACTCTTTTGCCGGGGCTAGAGTGCCGTGGCATCAGCCCAGCTCACAACAACCTCAAAATCCTGAGGTCAAACAATCCTTCTGCCTCAGCCTCCTGAGTAGCTGGGACTACAAGCATGCGCGACCATGCCCGGCGAATTTTTTCTATATGTTTTTAGTTGTCCGATTAATTTCTTTCTATTTTTAGTAGAGATGGGGTCTTGCTGTTGCTCAGGCTGGTCTCGAACTCCTGAGCTCAAACAATCCGCCCGCCTTGGCCTCCCAGAGTGCTGGGATTAAAGGCGTGAGCCACTGTGTCCAGCCTTGGGCAAAAAATTTGAATAGACATTTTTCCAAAGAAGATGTATAAATGGCCAATAAATGCATGAAGAAATGCTAAAAATCACTAATCTATACAAAAACGCAAATTGAAATCACAGTGAGATACCACTTCACTCCCAATAGGATAACTATCACCAAAAGAACAAATAAAGGCCGGGCGCGGTGGCTCACGCCTGTAATCCTAGCTCTCTGGGAGGCCGAGGCAGGCAGATTGTTTGAGTTCAGGAGTTTGAGACCAGCCTGAGCAAGAGCGAGACCCCCGTCTCTACTAAAAAAAAAAAAAAAAAAAAACAAAAACATTAATCGGACAACTAAAAATACATAGAAAAAATTAGCCGGGCATGGTGGCACATGCCTGTAGTCCCAGCTACTTGGGAGGCTGAGGCAGAAGGATCACTTGAGCCCAGGAGTTTGAGGTTGCTGTGAGCTAGGATGACGCCACGGCACTCTAGCCCAGGCAACACAGTGAGACTCTGTCTCAAAAAAAAAAAAAAAAAAAAGAACAAATAAATATTGGTGAGAATGTGAAGAAATTAGTACCTTCATTTGTTGCTAAGGGGACTAGAAAACGGTGAAGCTGCTTTGGAAAACAGTTTGTAAGTTCCTCAAAAGGTCAGAGTTAGTCACCACATGAACCAGCAATTCCACTTTGAGGTATATATCCAAGAGAAATGAAAACATATGTCCATATAAAAACTTTTGCACAAATGTTCATCACAGCAGCATTATTCAGAAAGTAAAAACAACTCAAATGTCTACCAAGAGGTCGACGGATAAACAAAATGTGTATACCCATATATCCACACAATGGAACATTATTCAGACATAAAAAGGAAGAAATATTGATACATACTACAACATGGATGAACGTTGCAAACATTATGCTAAGTGAATGAAGACAGACACAAAAGACCACATATTGTATGATTCCATTTATAGGAAATGTCCAGAATAGGTAAATCTATAGAGACACAAAGTAGATTAGTGGCTGCCTAGGGTTGGGGGATGATAGGTTTGGGGCTTTTTCATGGGGTAATGAAATATTCTAAAATTTACTGAGTTTTATTGCACACCTCTGTGAATATACTAAAACCTAGTGCCTTGCACACTTTAAATGAGTAAACAGTATCATATGAGTTATATCTAAATGAAGTTGTTATAAAAAACAAAACAAAAAACTCTGACATTCTGAATTGGAAACAGAATTATCAGTATGAAGTTCATGATAAATTTTATCCTTAAAAAAAAAATCCCTAGCTCTGTACACTGAAAAGGCTTAGAAATAATAGTCAACTCAGTAGCATGAGCACTCCTTTTGTCTAGACTGTAGTCTCTAAATACAATTTCTCATGAGAAAGGAACAAGGGCTCCATAGAGAAATGGTTAATTCCAAATCCAGAAAGCAAGGAAGCTATTAAAGACTACTGGGGTTGTGTGTCAAAAGGACTCAGCTGCAACAAGTTGACACTTTGAGTATCAATAATAAAAACTGTAATGGATTAAAACACAAAAACTATGTGA
Organism: Propithecus coquereli; assembly: GCF_000956105.1. Taxonomy (NCBI): domain Eukaryota; kingdom Metazoa; phylum Chordata; class Mammalia; order Primates; family Indriidae; genus Propithecus; species Propithecus coquereli. The sequence goes on along the minus strand of NW_012148618.1, from coordinate 12,629,336 downwards.
AAATCCATGAGTTCACAATTACATTCAAAAATAAGTAAACCTTGGCCAGGCGCGGTGGCTCACGCCTGTAATCCTAGCTCTCTGGGAGGCCGAGGTGGGTGGATTGTTTGAGCTCAGGAGTTCGAGACCAGCCTGAGCAAGAGCAAGACCCCGTCTCTACTAAAAAATAGAAAGAAATTAATCGGACAACTAAAAATATATAGAAAAAATTAGCCGGGCATGGTCGCGCATGCCTGTAGTCCCAGCTACTCGGGAGGCTGAGGCAGAAGGATCGCTTGAGCCCAGGAGTTTGAGGTTGCTGTGAGCTAGGCCTGACGCCACGGCACTCTAGCCCAGGCAACACAGTGAGACTCTGTCTCAGAAAAAAAAAATAAGTAAACCTCATTGGTCATCTTTGGAAGTTGCTAAGGAACTATTTCATTCTTTTGAAAACTGGTAAATAAAAAGAAAATAAACCAAGTATTTATCCTGCCTTTCCTATTCAAAATGTACCTGGGAATAATTAAACAGCTGATAAGAAGTTTCTCTTCATAGAAGCAAACTAGATAATAAATGAAGAAAGGATGATAGGTTAGAAAATATCACCACTTTGCAACTCCCAATGAATTAAGTGATCTAGGTAATGACCACCAATGGCTACTAGGATAGAACACATTACTATTTCCAATTTTTCATCCCTCTGTATAGCACGCCCTTGCCGTGTGACTTGGTAGTTCGTCCTGGCCCCATGCTGACCATGTGGCAATTCCAAGCCTAGGCCTTAAGAGGTATTGTGTGTTTTTGCTTTTCCCTTTTATACTTCTGCCATCACCATGATAAGAATGGGCCTGGGGTTTACTGGTCCAAGGAGGAAGAGAGACAGGTAGAACAGAACTGGCCCCAACCTGCGGCTTGGAGACAATCCCAGCTGAATTCCTACTATCAGGCAGCTGAATTGCAGCTGAACTACAGGTGCATAAGCAGGAATTGGGGGGAGTTTGTTACTTTACATTACGGTGGTTAAAGCTAACCGATAGAGCTGGTAACATCCCAAAATGAGAGACAATCAGTATTACGTAATTCCTGATGGAAATACAATCACCACCTAAAAATCAGCCTTCTCTCCAAACAAAAACAATGAAAATAGAACCCCAACTCTGACCGATTCTTTAGCTCTAACTAGCAATTTACAGGAAATTCAAGGGACTAGAGAAACACATTCAACACTACCAATGAAATGCAGTCAGCATCTATGAGAAACTGCAAGACAAATGACCAGTTTCTTCGGCGAATAAACTGTAAGGTGGGGAAAAAAGAGAAGGGGAAGAAAACCTATAGGTTAAGTGACTTAAGGGACATATCAATGTGTGGACTTAAGATCTTGATTCAAATTATCAAATTATTATTTTGTAAATTATAAAATAGAGAAATTTGAACACTAAATATTTGATAATATTAAGGGATTGATTATTACTATTTTTTAGGTGAAATAATGGTATTGTAGTTAGTTTAAAACAAGAGTCCTTATCTTTTAGGGACACATATTGAAATACTTATGATTATAATATAATGATCCTAGTATTTACTACAAAATAATCTGATGGAAGAGAGAGTATAGATTTAACAAGACTGGCCATGAGCTGACTGCTGAGGCTGGATGATGGGTTCAGGAGGTTTATCGTGCTATTCTTGGCATATGTTTGGAATTTTATATAATAAAGAGCTAAAAAGAGGGAAAAATAAAAATAGGCACCAGGAAGTCAAATCATATGATCAAAGACACAAAGTGGTCATTACATTTTTCCCACTTACCTGTTCTGTTCTTCCGCTTTTCTCTCTCTGCTTTCAGTTCCTCCATGGCTTGGGATTTCTTATCTAGTTTCTCATCCCGTTTGGAACGCCGTTCCTTGTTGTGGGATGTTACCTGGGAAAGGAAGAGTATGTAGGATGGCCCTTTTAACCAACAGCTGATAAGATTCAATCCTCCAAAATGAATTTTTTCTTTCTTTCTTCTTTTTTTTTTTTTTTTTTT
>NW_012148618.1:12624784-12626700 GCF_000956105.1 Propithecus coquereli | reverse complement strand
AAACAATCCGCCCGCCTCGGCCTCCCAGAGAGCTAGGATTACAGGCGTGAGCCACCGCGCCCGGCCTCTTTCTTCTTTTTAGAGGAGTCTTGCTTTGTTGCCCAGGCTGGAGTACAGTGGCACCAGCATAGCCCACTGCAGCCTCGAACTCCTAGGCTCAAGCAATCCTCTAGCCTCAGCCTCCTGAGTAGCTGTGACTACAGGTGTGCACCACTATGCCTGGCTAATTTTTCTTTATTTTTTTTTAGAGATAGGGTCTCACTTTGCTGCCCAAGCTGGTCACAAACTCCCGGCCTTAAGTGATCCTCCCAACTTAGCCTCCCAAAGCGTTGGGATTATAGACTTGAGCCACTGTGCTCAGCCCCAAAGTGAATCTATATTGGCTGTGGAAACTTAGAACTTGTAGTGTAAGGGGAGAGAGCATCCTCTTGTGGTCAGAAAGGACAGAGCAGTAAAAGTAAGCCACTGTCTTACATGTCTCATAAAACAGCAAGTTTAGGAATTATCTAAATAAACTCTTTCTGGAAGAACACCCTAGATCACAGCTAATATTTGTTGATATTGTCAACAAAGCTTTTGATGATGAATGCAGAGATGATTGTCCCAGCTACATTTATACCAAGGCAAGGATGACATACACCTGAGTAAACTTCACACCTAATCAGGCTACCTGGGAGAGACAGGATGTCTACCAACTCTTCCTTAAGGGATGCTCACACACATCCTCCTGCTTTTTAAATGCGACTTGAGTGTGAAAGCCAGGCATGGTGGCATGCACCTGTAGTCCCAGCTACTTGGGAAGCTGAGGCAGTGGATCACATGAAGCCAGAAGTTTGAGGCTGCAGTGTGCTGGGATCACACCTTTGCATAGCCACTGCACTCTACCATGGGCAACGTAGCAAGACCTTATCTTTATAAAAGAAGAAAAAAACAAGTCCTAAGGAGTTAAACAGTGCAGCTAATGCTGAAATGATAAGATATGTCCAGAGATTAATGAAACCTACAAGGTGCAGATGACATGTAATAGTCTTTCACTAACTAACTTCGGCAGATTAATATAAACCCATCTTTTACATAAACACCCACACACTCTTAATCAAAAGAGGTTTACTCTTTGGACAAATGAAGACCATTGAATCTCCTACCTGAGATTCCTGAATCTGTGTCAGCTTTTTCTTTTCCTGCTCCTCTTCTTGCTTTTTCTTTTTTTCTTTCTTTTCTTTCTTTTTGGCTGTTTTTAGTTTTTTCTTGATTTCAAATCTGGTTAAAAGATATTTGTTTGGTTTTTAAGTACCAATGAAGTATATGTAAAGACTGATTTCTATCAGATAAGAGAAAGGAAGTAAGTAGAAGAAAGGAGTTAATAACATTTTGCCTTCTTGCAAGAAAGTCCGATGTACCTTATTAGTATGTTAAAAATACTGAATTATAACAAAAGTACTTGAAAGCGTTAAGTTGGAATATACTTAAAATGAGAGAAAATATTCAGGATATTGTTATACTTCATCATTCCCCTTTTGGTAACACAGCTCTCTCTCAATCTTCACATAATAAAACAGTTTATTCCTGGATCAATTTAGGTAGCAAACTGAACTCCAAGGGTGTTCTCTTAGAGAGCTAATGTCACATTTTTAAGGTGCTCAGGAATAAGGCTGTAGTTTAAAACCACCACTTTCCATCTTTCTTCATTAGGAAAAATGTTCCTACCCCACCAAACATGTCAATAAATATGCAACTCTCTTAATTCCAATCTGGGCTCTTTCCTCATAACAAAAATCAGGATTTTATGAAACAAAAATATTTTTTGTGAATTTAACAGACTATATGGAATAAAAGACTATAATAAACATTAAACTCTTATTATCACTCTAAACCTTAATTGCCAATTTTTAACTTAGTTCTTTTTTTTTTTTTTT
>NW_012148618.1:12609223-12623525 GCF_000956105.1 Propithecus coquereli | reverse complement strand
GTAAGCAGAAGAATAAAGATTAAAGTTGAAATTGATGAAATAGAGACTAGAAAAACAATATAATCAATGAAACCAGAAGTTGGTTCTAGAAAAGGTCAACAAAATCAACAAACTTTTAGCTATACTGATGAAGAAAAAAGAGAATACTCAAATTACTAAAATCATGTATGAAAGAGAGAACATCACTATCAACCTTACAGAAATAAAAGAGATCATAAGGGAATACCATGAACAACTGTATGGCAACAAATTAGGTAATTTAGATGAAATGGAAAAATTCCCAGAAAGCCTCAACGACCAAAATTGACTCAAGAAGATAAAGAAAACCTGATTAGACCTCTAACAAATAAAGAGACTGAATAATGAATAATTTTAAAACTCCCAACAAAGAAAAAGCTCAGGCACAGATGGCTTCACTGGAGAATTCTACCAAAAATTTAGAGAATATATTTAAAGAATACCAATTCTTCACAAACTCTTCCAAAAAACAGAAGAGGAGGAAACACTTCTCAACTCATTCCAGGAGGCTAGTATTACCCTGATACCAAAATAAGACAAGGACATCACAAGAACAGAAAAATATAGACCAGTATCTTTTATGGATACAGACATAAAAATCTTTAACAAAATAGTACCAAATTGAATCCAGCAACTTCAAAAAGGATATATATACCACAACCAAGTAAAAATTATCCCAGAAATGGAAAAACTATAAAACATTGTTGAAAGAAATAAAAGAAGACCTAAATAAATGGAAACACACCCATATTCATGGATTGGAAGAAAATATTACTCCCAAATTTGATCTACAGAGTCAACATAATTTCTATCAAAATCCTTGCTTTTTTTTTTTGAGACAGGGTCTTGTTCTTTCATCCAGGCTGGAGTGCAGTGGCATGATCACAGCTTACCACAGCCTTGAACTCCTGAGCTCAAGAGATCTTCCCTCCTGCCTCAGTCTCCCGAGTAGCTGGGACTATAGGCACATGCCACCAGGCCCAGCTAATTATTTTATTTTTTGGAGAAATGTGGTCTTGCTATGTTGCCCAGGCTGGTCTCAAATTCCTGGGCTCAAGTGATCCTCCTGCTTTGGCCACCCAAAGTGCTGGGATTACAGGTGTCAGCCACCGTGCCCAGCCTTTTTTTTTTTTTGCTAGAAATTGAAAAGCTGATCCTGAAATTCACACAAGAATGCAAAGGGTCCCTTATACCAAACAATTTTGAAATAGAGAAAAGCCTGAGGACTCATACTTCCCGATTTAAAAACTGACTACATGGCTCCAGTAATTAAAATAGAACAGGGGCAGGCATTGTGGCTCACGCCTGTAATCCTACCAGTTTGGGAGGCTGCAGCGGGAGTATTGCTTGAGGCCAAGAGTTCGAGACTAGCCTGAGCAAGAGAAAGACTTAGTCTCTACAAAAAATAGAAAAATTTGCCAGGCATGGTGGCATGCACCTGTAGTCCTACCTACTAGGGAGGCTGAGAAAGGAGGATCGCTTGAGCCCAGGAGTTTGAGGCTGTTGTGAGCTGTGATGACACCACTGTACTCTAGCCTAGAAGACAGAGCAAGGCCCTGTCTCCAAAAAACAAAACAAAACAAAACAAAAACCCAGAATGGAAATGGCATAAGGTAAGGATAGACAGATGTATCAATGGAATGGAACTGACCATGCACAAATAAACCCATATATATATGGCCAATCTATTTTTGATAAGGATGCCAAGACCATTCAATGGGGAAAGAATAGCTTCTTTTCAACATGTAGTGCTGGGACAAGTGAATATGCAAAAGAATGAAGTTGGAACCCTAGCTCACACCATGTACAAAAATTATCTCCAAATGGATAACAACCTAAATACAAGAGCTAAAACTATTATAAAAATTTTGCATTAAATATAACACTACCCAAAGAGTGAAAAGACAACCTACAGAATGGGAGAAAATATTTGCAAATCATGTATCTGTTAAGAGTTTTGTGTTCAGAATATACAAAGAATTCTTGGCTAGGCACAGTGGCTCACACCTATAATGCCAGCACTTCGGGCAGCCAAGGTGGAAGGACTGCTTGAGTCAGGAGTTCTAGACCAGCCCGGGCAACATGGTGAGACCTCGTCTCTACAAAAAATTTAAAAGTTAGCTGGGCATAGAGGTGTGTACCTGCAGTGCCAGCTACTCAGGAGGCTGAGGCAAGAGGATTATTTGAGCCCAGGAGTTTAGGTTACAGTGAACTATGATCAAACCACTGAACTCCAACTTGGGCAACAGAGTGAGATCCCATCTCTACAAAATAATAATAATAATAATAATAATTTTATAAAAGCAAAAACAGGCCAGGAGTGGTGGCTCACGCTTGTAATCCTAGCACTTTGGGAGGCCAAGGCAGAAGGATTGCTTGAGTCCAGGAGTTTGAGACCAGCCTGAGCAAGAAGAAGGAGACCTCATCTCTACAAAAGTAGAAAAATTAGCGGGACATGGTGGCACATGCCTGTAGTCCCAGCTACTTTGGAGGCTGAGTAAGCTATAATGAGGTCACTGCACTCCAACCTGGGTGCCAGGGTGAGACCCCATGATTCATTCATTCGCGAATAAAATAAGTTTGAGACAAGACATTCATTCCTTATTCTGGAGCTACTTAGTGATTTTATCATAGGGCCCCAATTGGCTTTATATGACAACTTCTTGTTATGCTCTCCGCTGTTCAGAAATACAAATTTTAGAAGTCACTCCTAACCATCTGGCAACTCCAGCACAGTTTCTTAAGTGCTGTTTGTTCCAAAACAGGTAACCTTGGAAGCACTTATACTCGAAACAAATGTCTATTGCTTGCTGCTGACTGAAAGCCAAACATTCTTGTCAAGTATAACTCATCACACTTAATGTCTCCAAAAGGGACAAATAAGCTCCCAGATGAAATGGTACTAACTGCTGCCAAAGAAAATGCTTCTATTTTTCTGTCATGGTATTAGGTAGGTAGGGAAGGAACCTAGTTCTGAGGACTATTTCATTTCCCCGAGATAAAAGCCAAGTTTATTTTTACCTTGAAATTCTGTAAGGAGATAAGGGAGAACTTTCGCCATTTAAAGTATGGCACAAGTTCAGAACTGAAGCAGCTTCTGAATATCAAAAAGCAATTTAACATTTGAGTTTTTAAGAAATATAAAAACCATGTTAGAAAGATAGATACCTAACTTGTATATAATGTGGAGAAATTCCAAATCTTGAATCCTGTCAAGACAGGGTTCCAAATGTGAATTTTGGAAAATTATTTCCACTTGAGAACTTGAACAATTTCAAGCCAATTTGAAAATATAAAGCTGTAAAACACCATTTGTTCATTTAATTTTTACATATCATTTGATATGGTTCCTACATTATTCAGTAATTACTGCATTCATATTCTAAAATCAAGGCAATCTCATGATTTCCTCACTACTTTTTGGTGAGTAGAAATCAAAGCATATAATGATCTTTATCAAGACAAAAAGAATGTCTGTAAATCCCTTCAGATTTCTGCTTGTACTGCCTATGTTACAGAATAGGTAAAATAATAGGAAATGTAAGGCAGGAGAGGATGTTGCCACAGTGCATTTTATGGGGTCAGATGGTCCCAGGTTTGAAATCCAGTTCTACCATTTACCAGCTAAATGACATTGGGCAAGTTTCTTCTTTTATTCATTCAACAAATAGTGCACATCTGCGTGCCAGTCACTGTTCTAGGCACCAGGAATAAAGCAGTGAACAAGACAAACTAAGTCTCTGCCTTCATGGAGCGTACCCCTTGGTTACTAAATATTTCTAAGCCTAAGTTTCTGCCTCTAGAACATGGTATAACCAACTTCACAGGGATGTTGTGAAGATTAAATAATACACATAATGTCTTATGAATAAAACCTTATGAATAATGCACATCAGTAAAGCCAATGGCACTGAGTAAACAATAAAAGTGATCTTAAATTTTTTAAATACATCATTTGCATCTCATCAAGTTAACGATCACATTGCCAAATGCCAGTCTCCATACAGAGGTCAGACGTGAAGAAGAGGAGAAATACAAGACAAGAAATAAATAGAAAAGGCAGGGTGGCTACAACCTTACCTTCTTTTCAACACCTCCCTCTTCTCTATGCGATTGAACAGTTCTTGCTCTCTTTCTTTCTCTGTCATCTGTTCTAGACGGGCTCTGTCTTCCTCATCTCCCATGAGGTCCTCTCCATAGCCATCATGGAACTCTTCATCTTCTGAGGAAGAGTCTGAATCTGAACTGGAAGAGGAGCTGTTGCTGTCAGAATCTGACACTTCACCTGCAACGAAAGCCCAAACACAAGATTATACTGTGCTACAGAAGACTGAGGCCATAGGTGACTCCACAGTGTTGATCATCATCATGCTTGGCTCTCCCAGGTCAAGTGGCACATAGCCACCTCAACTCCCATAGGACAAGTCCTTGGTTCATCTTTGGTAAATGCAAACACAGGTTAGGGAAATTTAGGCTGGAATAAGAGACCAGCTGTTCTTTTTATTTTATTTTATTTCTTTCTAGAGAGGGGGGTCTCACTAGGTCGCCCAGGCTGGTATTGAACTGCTGGGCTTAAGTGATTCTCTCACCTCAGTCTCTCAAGTAGCTAGGCCTACAGGCTTATGCCACCACACCAGCCTACCTTGTCCTTTTTAATTCACATTTTGCATTTTGAAAAAAATTGCATGCCTGACAAAGACAAGATGACAAGAAACCAAAAAAAAAAAAAGAAAAGAAAAGAAAAAGAAAAAAGAAAAAAATTGCAAGCCTAGAGAAAAAAGATCTAAGAATAGTTTGACACCCATACATCCTCTACTTAGATTCACCCATTGTTAACACTGCCAATTTACTTTCTCCTTCTATCCACATATATAATGTATACATTTTTATTATTTATGTTGCCAAACTAAAAGTTGCAGAGATCATGACTCTTTACCCCTAAATACTTCTCCTAAAGGGGACAGTCTCTTAAATAACCAATTATACAATTGTCAAATTTAGGAAATTTAACACTGATACAATACTATTAACTAATAGTCAATATTCAGTCCATATTCGAATTTCAACAAATGTTCCACTACTGTCTTTTACAGCCACTTTTCAGCCAAAGTAGGATCCAATGTAGGATTATACATTGCATTTGGTTGCCATGTCTCTTTAGCATCCTTTAATTGACATCAGCCTTTCATTTTCATGCCACTGAATTTTTTTTTTTTTTTTTTTTGAGACAGAGTCTCACTCTTTTCCCCGGGCTAGATTGAGTGCCGTGGCGTCAGCCTAGCTCATAGCAACCTCAAACTCCTGGGCTCAAGTGATCCTTCTGCCTCAGCCTCCCGAGTAGCTGGGACTACAGGCATGCGCCACCACGCCCGGCTAATTTTTTTTCTATATATTTTTAGTTGTCTGATTAATTTCTTTCTATTTTTAGTAGAGACGGGGTCTCGCTCTTACTCAGGCTGGTTTCCCGCCTCGGCCTCCCAGAGTGCTAGGATTACAGACGTGAGCCACCGCGCCCGGCCCATGCCATTGAATTTTTGAAGAGTATAAGCCCCTAAAATTGTCTAATAGAATTTTGTGAGATGGTGATAAAAATATTCTGTATCTGAATACTAGCCACCATCTGTGGCTACTGAACAACTAAAATGTGGCTAGTACAATTGAGAAACTGAATTTTAAACATCAATTTTTTTCTTTTTGAGACAGGGTCTCACTCTGTTGTCCAGGCTAGAGTGCAGTGGCATCATGATGGCTCACTGCAACCTCAAACTCCTGGGCTCAAGCGATCCTCCTGCCTCAGCCTCCTGAGTAGCTAGGACTACAGGCAAAAGCCACCATGATCGGCTAATTTTTGTGTATTTTGTAGGGACAGTGTCTCACTCTTACTCAGGCTGGTCTCAAACTCCTGGCCTCAAGCAATCCTCCCTCCTCAGCCTCCCAAAGTGTTCCACCAACTGTTCCAATAGGATTACAGGCATGACCATCGTGCCCGGTCTAAACATTAATTTTTAATTTAAGTTTAAATAGCAACAGTTATCAAATGTCCCCCAATTTGGTTTGGTTGGTTTGTTTTGTTAAGAAACAATTCAGGTTATACATTTTGGCAAGAATACTCCATAAGTGATTGTATTTTTTCAATATATCACATCAGGAAGCGCCTGGCATCTGTTTGTCTTGTTACTAGTGATGTTAATTTGAATTGTTTAGTTAAGGTGGTGTCTCTCAGATTTTTCCTTTGTAAAGGCACCTTTTCCCCTCTGTAGTTACGTACTGGCAGATGCTTTGAGACTGTATTTGTATTTGTTTCCCAACAAACTCTCACTCAATGGTTTTAACAATCATTGATGATTCTTGAGTAAATCAATTATTCCTATGATGACTGAAAAACTGTGATTTTTCTAACCCTATAATTTCTTCTACATTTATTAGTTGGCATTTTTTTTTTTTTTTTTTTGAGACAGGGTCTTGCTCCATTGCCCAGGCTAGGGTGCAGTGGCATCATCATAACTCACTGCAACCTCAAATTTCCAGGCTGAAGTGATCCTCCCGGCTCAGTCTCATGAGTAGGTGCCACCATCCCTGGCTAATTTTTCTATTTTTTTGTAGAGATGGGGTCTCTCGATGTTGCCCAAGCTGGCCTCAAACTCCTGGCCTCAACTGATCCTCCCACCTTGGCCTCCTGAAGTGCTAGGATTACAGGTGTGAGCCACTGGGCCAGGCCCTTATTTGGCATTTTAAATGCCAATGTTTTAATGAGTCATTAAACTAATTATTGTGAATGCCTACTGACAATGGATCTTTATAGGACAAAGGGTGGCATGGAAAAAGACAGTACGTATTACGAATGAGTATTAAGTTAAATCAGCAATTTAACAAGAACTCTGCTTAACTCAATTTGAACTAATGTTCACAGGCATGTGCTTAAAACCAGGTCAGGCCAATTCTATACAAGCCAGTTTGTAGGTAAATATTATTACTTTTTTAAATTTAAAGTTTATCACTTTAGTCCTGGAACAAGTTCACTTTTTGAACTAGTGTTAACAGAAAATTCTGGAACTGGCTTCCAAAAAAGAATATTTTCTCCTGAGTTTTATATCTGGCTCAAGGACTCAAGGATTTCCCTTCTCAGGTGGACCATGCTCACAGAGAAAAAGGAGAGGGCACTCGCGATACAGTGAACCGAGACTCATGCAGGGACTCCTCATGGGTTCCATGGATGGGTTTCAGGGGTCTCACAAACACTTTGGAACTGCATGAAGCTTTTTTGCTTCATTCAGAGTCTCAAAGGATTCATGACCACTGGAAAATTAAGGACCATTTCTCGAAAGGCAGAGGTCATGCTGTAATACAGGCACCTTTCCTCCCCTTTCTGCCTCTGCGTCTTCAACCTGATGAGAGTGGGAGTTTGGGCTGAGCTCACCTTCCTCAGGGGCTGAGCTCTCCGCTGAACTGTCTTTGTCTGAACTGCCTGAAGAGGCAGTTTTGTTGGCCTGTTTCTTCATGGTTCCTTTCTTCTCTATTTTTCTGGCTTTTCCTTTCTTCTTATTTTTATTGCTCCCAAATGTCCACTACAAGGAGAAAAGAAAAGGAAAATTGAAATAGGAATAGGGACTTTATTGGGACAAGCTAGAAGATTCAAGAGTTAAGAGTCTCTGACATTCATCTTTGAACCCCAAACAATACATGAAAAAAGATACAGATTTCTGAAAACCTAGTTAAAACTTCGTAACTTCTGGTTTGGAATTTTTTAGAGATAGTAAAAAATTTACATAATAAGCATAAAATTTAATTAAGTTTTTTTTTTTTTTTTTAAGAGACAGCGTCTCACTGTATTGCCAGAACTGGCCTTGAACCCCTGGGCTCAAATGATCTTCTTGCCTCAGCCTCCTGAGTAGCTGGGACTAGGCATGAGTCATCATGCCCAGTTCATATATTTTTTATTGCAACAGAAAAACAAAGATATCAACTCTATGGCAAGTAAACTGAATTAACTAAAACAAGAAAAAACAGCTTCTCATGTTTTCTGAGGCAGAGATGGCAGTAATTGCTAAGGGTTGGTTGTCTGGGTTTCAGTACACAGAGAATGGTTTAGTTCTGGAGCAACTCTCAGGAAGGCAGGGAATGAAGCTTATGCCCAGGAGAAAACTGCAGAAAGCACAAGTAGAAAGGATGAGGGCCACTCTTTGGCATGGATGGCAGCACTGGCACCAATGTCAAAGAGGCACAAGGTAAAGTATATCATTAAATACATGTGTGTATATCTTTTTTTAAAAACCTGTACACACTATAACATAATGTTTAAACTGGATCATAAACATGAGATTCTAGACATCTAAACATGAGGAACCTGCAATTTGCTTCATTAGAGTAACAAACAGGCAAATATACAGTTAATTACCCCAAGGCCCAAACTACCATCTTCACCAAGCACTTTAATTATAAGGCTGAAAGACCATACGATTGCTTTAAAAATTAAAAGACTATTTAGTTATTATTAAACCATATCTTCTTTGATATTTTAACTTGTCAATTTAGAATGATTTTAGAGGCTGGTAATCCTAGCATTCTGGGAGGCCGATGTGGGATGCTTCAGCTCAGGAGTGTGAGGTTGCAGTGAGATGAGATGATACCCCCGCACCCTACCTAGGACAACAGAGTAAGACTCTTCTCCAAAAAAAAAAAGATTGGTGAAAAATACTTTACTTGGGAACTTTATTCTATGTACTACACAGAATAATCTCCATCTTTCCATTATCATAGACTGAATATCAAATCTGGTACTAACATAAAATTTCTACATCTAATATTTAACAAAAGCATAAAGTCTTTGCTCCTTCTATAATAGGTTGATAAATTAACCTCCTACCTTATAATAGCTAAGATCAGAAGTAATTTTTTTTTGTCTTTTTTGGTGAGTTGGGATGGGGTAAAGGGCTAGTTCTGAAGAGGTTTTCATCTTAGAAATGTCCCATGAATTATTCTTAAGAACCAGTCTGCTAGTGTACCTTGATACAATATTGTGCGAAAGTGTGCTATTTTAATATTCTGTTTTCATTTTAAATTTACTATTAGTTATTTTAATTGCCACTTTATTTTTGTACTCAAGAGCTAGGTAGAGGGGACAAGTGAAAATAAAACAGCCACATGTTCTAGTGTGATATATTAAGTGAATGAACAATGACTTCTCTTTATAAGTGAATTTACTTCTTACACTGTAACATTCTGACACCTAAAGCATTATCCAGAAATCCCAATGCTTCTCTTTTAAAACTGAGTTTTCAACCATTGCAAATTATAATCATTCAAAGAAGATAATTTTCTATCCAGTTTGAAAGACTCCAAAAGAGGTGAAAGTGTTCAATTTCTGGGCCGGGCGCGGTGGCTCACGCCTGTAATCTGAGGCGGGCGGATTGTTTGAGCTCAGGAGTTCGAGACCAGCCTGAGCAAGAGCGAGACCCCGTCTCTCCTAAAAAAATAGAAAGAAATTATCTGGACAACTAAAAATATATAGAAAAAATTAGCTGGGCATGGTGGCACATTCCTGTAGTTCCCAGCTACTCGGGAGGCTGAGGCAGTAGGATCGCTTTGAGCCCAGGAGTTTGAGGTTGCTGTGAGCTAGGCTAACGCCACGGCACTCTAGCCAGGGCAACAGAGTGAGATTCTGTCTCAAAAAAAAAAAAAAAAAAAGAAAGTGTTCAATTTCTTAGATAACTGAGCTTAAAATATATCGACTTTTTGTGCCGACAATACAGATACTACTAGAGTCAATAAAATATAAAATATCTTTTGCATTGGCTCTTGTTACAAGAAATAGCACAACTATACACATAACAGATATAAAATATTTATTTGTTGGTTTTGAAAATGGGCATGACCACCTTTTCCAAACAGGGTGTCTTGGCCCTTTGTACTTCTACCCAATGGGAGTAGGAAGAGATTGAGAGCATAAAGGTTGAGCCATCAGGGTCACATGTGTGTCACAGTGGCTAGGTCTATTTTTGCCTACAGATTTGGGTTTCTCATGTGGAACAGAGCCAAATTCTGGACTCCCTAGGGGAAAAAAGTGTTTATAAGAGCAAAATGACCTAAATGTGAAGTCACACAGGTGAATGTAACTCAGGAGGTGCTAAGAAGCAACCTGGCTTCCTTATTCTTCCACCCTCCATCTGCTTCAGTCTGCCTCAGCCTGAGCTTAGGAACTTGTTACTCATTTGTAGTCTATAATGTTCATCCCTTGTGCGGGAGGGAGAAAAGACAAGGGTAAAAGTAGAAAAAAATTAAAATGCTTTGATTTAGAGGGGGCTTTCCTGGCTAAACTCGAATGTGAGAAGGGAACCTCATTTTTTTCTTCCAACACTTTTCAAAAGAAATGAGATGACACAGTTGCCTTGCCTCCCATGAGGCTGACTCAGGTCTATCACACCAAAGACAAACCACCAAAAGCTCAATATGTGACAAGGTTTTGGGGGAATTATAATAAAGTGGGTGACTTTACTTTTAAAACCAAAATTTATTTTTTTTTTTGAGACAGAGCATTACTCTGTTGACCAGGCTAGAGTGCCATGGCATCAGCCTAGCTCGCAGCAACCTCAAACTCCTGGCCTCAAGCAATCCTCCTGCCTCAGCCTCCTGAGTAGCTGGGACTACAGGTGCATGCCACTATACCTGGCTAATTTTTCCTATTTTTAGCAGAGACGGGGTCTTGTTCTTGCTTGGGCTGGTCTCGAACTTCTGGCCTCAAGTGATCCTCTGCCTCGACCTCCCAGAGTGCTAGGATTACAAGTAAGAGGCACTGGGCTCAGCCCCTAAAGTTTCTTATAAATACATCTCTCAGTGTTGAGAAGCTGGATTGCAGCTACTTGTATATTTACTCTCTACAAAAGTATTTTATTTTTTAAAATCTTTTATTCTTTAAAATTTTAACCTTTAAAATCTAATTTTAAGAATAATATATGTTCATTATATGATGCTTTGAAAATATAGAAAAGATTTTTTTTTTTTAAGAGACAGGGTCTCACTCTATTGCCCAGGCTGGAGTGTAGTGGTGCAAACACAGTTCACTGCATCCTTGAACTCCTGGGTTCAAGCAATCCTTTTACCTCATCCTCCCAAGTAGCTGGGACTACAGGTGTGCACCACCACACCTGGCTAATTTTTAAAATTTTCTGTAGAGATGGAGTCTCACTATGTTGCCCAGGTTGGTCTTCAACTCCTAGCCTCAAGCAATTCTCATGCCTTGGCCTCCCAAAGTGCTAGGATTACAGGTGTGAGTCATTGCACCTGGCTGAGAAAAGTATTTTTAAAGTTAAAAAAAAAAAAAAATCACCCATATTTCTACCACCCAAAGATAAATAATCACTTAAAATTGGGGATGGGGGGCAATCTCAGATGGTAAAGACCTGTGGCAGGAAGAATTAATATCTTAATCCAGCCATTAGCCCAGAGATTGCTCACCTATCCCTGCAAAAGTCTTATTCTCTTGACTCTGAGAGAGGGAAAATGAATTCTTTCATTGCTAGAGTGTGGTAGTAGATGGAGTCTAACGAATAAAGGACAGGATTAAAGAAACAGTCTTATGCTTTCTCCACTCAGGAGGGAGTAGAGGAAATGATCCGGCATTTCTTAATTTGTTTGGGAACTATGGCTCTACTGAAAAGCAAGCTCTGTTGTAACCGTAAAATGCACCAAGCATAATGCAAGAACGAGAAAACAAGCGCCTGTTGGTGTGCATCTGAACTCTGGGAGGCCAGAGCATCCCCAATGACAGCTACTCAAAAACCACCTGGGAAAAGGAAAGGATCCATTGTCAGAACTGCTTTCCTGAGCATACATGTATGGCAGCCACACACAACACCAGAAATTCTTATGTAAATATGCAGTGAATAAAACCTAAAACAGAGACTGGATGCAAGATGTTTTCCTATCTGATAAATTACAAGAGATTAGCAATTTGACTCTCACTGATGTAACAGATACTCTAATGGGCAGCAATTATCTAACAATACAAGGAAGGTGAGTGCTACATAACCCTATGCCATCCTGAGTGTATGTAGAATGTTACAAGCAGGTCTTCATTCTGGGAAGCAGCTGTCCTTCCTGGCACTCAGCATAAAGATGGGAAGGAACACAGGGTGGGGAGTGGTTGCTTTGGACTTGGGTGGCATTCAGATGCTGAGTACTTTGAGCATCCTGAAGGCAGAAAAGCAAAGAGACTTCAAGATTTCAGAGAGGAAATTATCTCTAATGGCCAAGGAATATCCATATTCCTAGGCCTCAGGACCCAGAGTAGAAACAACTCCTGCCCAGTTACTCTGAACTGAATTTACAAGTGAAATAAAATACTTTGAAGTACATAGAGTTAAAGAATAACAGCTGGGCTAGTGACAAACTACACTGGGATTAGGGGTCAAAAGAACTGGGAGACAGCCCAAGCCTTTAATCTGAGACTGTTTCCTTACGTGTAAAGTAGCAATAATACTGCCTTGACCACTTATCAGGGTATGTGAGACCAAAGGGAGACAAAATAAGAAAAGTTTAGAGCACCTTAGAAACCATGAAGTTCTACATAAATGCAAGGTACCATTTTAGAAAAAGGAAATCAGAACTTTCATGAGCCTCTGCTTTCTTATCTGTGGAATAGGGAGTCCAGATGATCTCTAAGACCCCTAGTGTTGTAGGATTCCATATGAACTGAATGTTATACCAAGTCAAAGCAATTGTCAGAAGGGTTCTGTAGTCATTATTCTAGATACTGACAGTGGCCAGAAAGAGGTGTGTTTGAGAGTGCATGGTTCCTGATTTAGGTGTTTTTTTGTGAAGATAGAAAAGGGTCAGAAGTTTAAGAGTTAATGCAATTTAATGTTAGCCCAAAGAACATGAAGAATAACTTTCTTTTCTCTTGTACTGTATAATTAATCAGACAAAATACAAAAGATACTATTCTATTTTATAATCAAGCAATCACATACATTTAACTGGCAAGCATGAAGAATCCCTGCACTCAATCACAAAAATTTTTAGTCTGGTTTGGACACAAAAGCACAAATGAAACATAAGTGATACCAAAAAAATGTACAATTAATACTATATCATTTGGTAGGAAATATCAAAATGGTAAACAATTTTCAATTTTGATTTGTAAACAAATTTGACCAAGTGGTCCATGAAGATCACCTTATTATTCCAAATATAATTCTTATGATGAGATTTTAATTAAGTGCTACTATATGGATGTCTACATAATCAAGAGCCAAGAAGTATATAAAAATAAGTGTCATGAACAATCCAAATAGCTGTCACTAAGTTCAAGTACTAAAGCAGGGTATTCCAACCTAAACTCTACTAGGTATCCTGGTTTCCTGACCCCAGAGCAGATTAGACACGGAGTTGGAAGTAGAGCAGATTACCAAGAGATGAGCACAATGGTCACATCTTACCTATAGTGGAGAAGAAAGAAAAGCTGTAAAAAGCAGCACCACACAGTTCGATATTTTGGAAAACATTATTTTATAGTAGGAGAACTGCCATTCGTAGTCATGACTCCTTTTTTTTTTTTTTTTTTTTTTTTTGAGACAGTCTCACTGTCATCCTGGGTAGAGTACAGTGGCGTCATCATAGCTCACTGCAGCCTCAAACTCCTGGGCTTAAGCCATCCCCCTGCCTCAGCCTCCCGAGTAGCTGGGACTATAGGCACACGCTATAATCCCCAGCTAATTTTTCTATTTTTAGTAGTGACAGGGTCCCGCTCTTGTTCAGGCTGGTCTCAACACCGGAGCTCAAGCAATCCTCCCACCTCGGCCTCCCAGAGTGCTAGTTTTTTTGTTTTTTGGGTTTTTTTTCTTTTAAAGGGACAGGATCTTACTCTGTCACCCATGCTGGAGTACAGTGGTACAATCATAGCTCACTGCTGCCTCAAACTCCCGGGTTCAAGTGATCCTCTTGTCTCATCCTCCTGAGTCTCTGGGACTACAGGTGCATGCCACCATGCCCAGCTAATTTTTCTTATTTTTTTTTGTAGAGATGAGGTCTCACTATGTTGTCCAACTGGTCTGGAACTCCTGGCCTCAAGCGATCTTCCCGCCTTGGCCTCCCGAGCAGCTGGGATTACAGGTGCGAGCCACTGCACCTGGCTCAGTATAGTCATGGCTTTAAATCAACAAGAAAAACTACTCTACATAAAATTTACTATCAAAATTGTACAATAATGTCCAGTTATCCTAGGGATTGGATTTTTTTCAGTCACCTATATGGATCTCACCAGAAACACATTAAATTAGGCAATGCAAAC
>NW_012148618.1:12595823-12597273 GCF_000956105.1 Propithecus coquereli | reverse complement strand
CCTCCCTCTTAATGGTAAATGTATGTCTGAAATGGAAAAGTAACTGGAAAACTGAACTGGAGGCTACCCCCAAATTGTCATTGATTCCTCTCTAAACAACAGAAAGTATTGAATCTCAGGGACTGAACAGAACCATGTTTACAAAGGTAATCTGCTCACTGTTTTAACTGGTGTGTCTAACTAATAGTCCAAGCGTCCCTTTCATTAAATTGTATGGTAACACCGGCATTTGTGGGGCTACTTTTAATAAGCTTACAAACTATAAATTCCTAAGGTCATTTTATATTTTGAATGCTTAAATCAGAAAAAAAAAAAAAGTATACGTCTGGTGTTTAATCCAGGTTCTGAGAACAAACAGTGAGTGTGGCCACTACAACAGAATCCTAATTTGACAACCCTTATACTCCCATTCACCACCTCTGCTTTGCCTGGTGATTTAAGTGAGATTAGAGAGGGAGGGAGGTGCCAGTAAGCAAGCCATGGCTACAACCAGGATTTGCTGTCACATGGTTCCCTTTCTTCCTTTACTTCTCTCCAACTCAGTCTAGTCACTCAAAAACACAACAAAAGTTTACCTGCTTTGCTCTCTGCTAATACCAATGCCAATCCACAATTATACTGTACTTACTAGATGCCAGGTACTTTTCTAAGCATCTGATGTTTAATCTTCACAACAACCCACAACAAGTATTGTTATCCTCTCATTCCCATTTAAAGATAAAGAAACTAAGGAGTAGAAGAAAGGTTACCCAAGCTGTGTAACTTACTTAGTAACACTAGTCTAGTACATGACAGAGCCAGGATTCAAACCTGGGCAGATAGAATCCTGGCTCCTAATTTAGTCATGGTTTACTAGTCTAAAACATTTTTTCCTTCTGCCAAAAGAAACAAAATACAGTTAATAAACACTAGTAGTATTATTCCTTGAAGATCATGGTGCTATACAATTATAGGTCAAGTACCAAGACAGATTTTAAAATAATTGACTGCTACAAAGTATCTGTTTTCTTCTTCCAGTCTCTTTCTATTTTAAGAGTATACCCTCCTTCCTTGGCCAGAATGAGAAATGATCTTCTCAGATTAAACAGCTGACACTCTCCCTTGTTCATAAGCAGTCATAAAACGTTACTCTTCTCATTTCATTAGAAAGAGTTAGCATACCAATTTCCTCAAAAGGCTTAACACTGTAAGAATATTGTACTCTTTCATACCTAAATGGTAACTCTACAGACCAAATGTAAATTACAGAAATATTTGTGAGTATGGTCTTTTTAAAATTTGAGGTATAATTTATATATGGTATATTTTTTCCTTTCTAATGTATAGTTCTATGAGTTAGACAAACACATACAGTTTAACCACTACCACAGTCAAGACATAAGACAGCTCTCATAGCTCTTAGCTGTAGGAAAGAAAAAAAAAAAAAAAAGACATAAGACAATTCTATTAT
>NW_012148618.1:12591775-12595773 GCF_000956105.1 Propithecus coquereli | reverse complement strand
GCCTCCCAGAGTCCTAGGATTACAGGCGTGAGCCACTGCGCCCAGCCGAAGCTTTTTAAAATAATTGTTGCTTAGGCAGAGGGTATTAGAACACACTTTAGCTTTTCCTCACTTTGTCTAATATAGTTATGTTCAATTTTGCACAACAAAGTTTTTTTTGGTATCCAAAGTAACTTTTACTAGTAAGCAGTGAAAAATCTAGGTTTCTTTCTTATCTAGCTGGCAGCTATTGGTTTTTATATGCTCTACCCTGTTTCTAAAAAGGACTCTGAACTACCTGATGTAGGACCCTGTTCCCATTAACAAGTGGACTTCTTTGTTTTGGCCATTTTTTTTAACCCCAACCCATGACTGAATCACTGCTAGCTTTCCTCCGCCTCCTCACTCTTGTTTACATCCTTGGTGCCTCTTCTCCTATCAAATGCTTTCAGGGACAGGAAGTGACAGCACCAAAGTGCCACACCACAGCATTATGATCTTCAACCACTGAGGTGTACTTTCCAATCTCCCAGGCTTGATCAATGTAAGCCTTACAGAAATAACTTTGCTTCTTATTTTCACAAGTGCCTCAAGATATCACTAAGAATAATTCATTTACCAAAAAATAATAGACAAGTATAGTCTCTGTCATTAAAGTTAGGTTTTTCCCCCTGCAAAGATACTATATATGAAACATCTACTTATTCTCTCACTAACTGGACTTTTATACTTAATGTCCAGTGTACCTACTTTTTTCTGAATAGGAAACTTTCATAATTTCTCTCCATTTCTCCTCCCCCCCATCAATGAGCTAGATACTTTCTTGCTCTAAAATCAGTGCATGTCTCTCCTTATAACAAACTACCCATTGATGTTTTAACTAAGTTGTTCTTGAACAATTTTCTGTCCTAGTAAAGGACAAACATTTCTACCTATATTCATGGCTCACTAATGACAACAAACAATAAGGTAGGCATACATAAGTTTGAAAAAACTTCACAGTAGCTTCTCGTACAAGCAAGCTCCATGTGACTGAGAATTACCATTTGAACAACCAAATTTCTAAAAGGCAATTTATAGGTAATAAAGATATAAAAGCCAAAGCTGAAATGAAAGACATAGCAAAATCCTTTAGTATGTATTTTTTTCCCACAGAGAGATATATAAATATTCATTACAAGAGAGGTAAAAAAACAAGAGCCACTGTCTCAAGCTTTTTATCTAAGGATCTCTCAGAAGTCCCCTATCCAACCTAAAACGTCTACAGCAGCCACAAATCTGAATTCATAGTAACACCATTGAGTTCTCCAGCGGTTGGCAGGATTTTTGAAAAAAATAGTTTAATAGTTACTTTCTTAATTATACAAAATAATGAAATATTTGCTCTAACTTTAGGTGCTCTGTGCTAAGGGTCAAAGAGACACGATGCAAACCAAAGAACAGGCATTTTTCAGAATGGCCATGATAGAGCAGAGACACTGCTCTTCCCAGGGTGGGCCTGGAGGACTGGGACCTGGAGGCAGCAGCTGGAGCTAAGAACCTTGCAGGGGAAAAGTCACTCAAAGCCTCATTTTCTACCGGGCAGGGTACAGCTTACCTGTCAGCTTTTTCTCCAATAAGTGCATAAATAGTTCGGTAATATTCTAAGGTGAGGACTTTTTGACTCATTAAGTAGCTGCAAGTAACAAAGGGAACTGTAAAGGACTTTATGGTCCTGGATCTAGTGTATTTTTTTTTAGAGACAGGGTCTCACTCTGTCACCCAGGCTGGAGTATAGTGGCATCATCATAGGTCACTGCAGCCTCACACTGCTGGCCTCAAATAATCCTCCCACCTCGGCCTCCCAAAGTGCTAGGATTACATGTGCAAACCACTACAGCCAGCCTGGATCTACTCTATTACAAGTTTTGAGCTCCTCTAATGCTGTGGAGTTGACGCACACTCTGCTCTCCTAGTAGAAGCACCTAAAAAGGATGAAGGGAATCAATACTTCTGTCGTTTAGAGAGGAATCAGTGACAATTTGGGGGTAGCCTCCAGTTCAGTTTTCCCGTTACTTTTCCATTTCAGACATACATTTACCATTAAGAGGGAGGGGGCACATTTTGAAAACATCTCTTTAACTGCATACTTAGGACTCTGACCTAACAAGAGGAATATGGAGAATGAATGAGTTCCAAGGATGGTAATTGTTTATAGCTTAAGAGACTACAAAGACCAAAAACACATTACAGGGTATTCCAAACACAACACAGATTCAAAATTAATAGAATATTGAGTGGGGTGGGGGGAACCACAACAGCTGACTTCTGAAACATGAAAAACAAAAATAGTTGTAGGAATAGTGGGAGAGGGAATTACTTCAAGATTTTCCTGTATTGTCTATGCATTTAAAAAAACAAAACAGAAAACAATACAAAAAAGCAAATTTCTTCATAGACCCCACTGATTTTCTCACAGATTGGGTTATTTTATCAATTTGAGAGGAATTAAAGTTCCTTCATTAAAAATAAAGAAAACAAAAAAATAAACATTCACTACCTCTTGTTGTGGAAAGAAATTTTAGGTCTACTAAATTATTGAAGATTAAGAGAACATCACTACAGTCAATCAGAATGCAATCATTCCCAATTTGCACATGCAGGGGCACTGGTAAACACTGTTCAGTCGTTAACTGAATTTCATTATATTTAATAAACATCTTTTACTTTACTGTTAAAAAATACTTCCCTGCAGGGTAAGAGATTAAACACAAAAGCGATATCCAGCTTCTCTCCAGGAAATTACTAAGGGGAAAAAAGTGTTCAAAATCAAACAAAGAGCATGTAAAAGTGCTTGAAACACCACTACCCCCGACCCCATCCCTGTCTTCCATTAAGGTTCTAGATCTTTTAGGGCCTGGCTTTGTTGGTAGGTAGTTTGGGAAAGTCACCTTGGTGAACAGATGGATTTTCTTCCTTTAAAGTTAACACCATCACTCTGACAGATGTCAAATCAATCATCATAAAGAAAGCTTCTTGTCTTACTAAGTATTTCCCACTAAAATATGGCATTCCTGATAGAAATTATTTTCTAATATGAAAGTGAGACTAAAAAGGTGACAAAAAAAAAAAAGAAAAAGAAAAGATGATTAATAAGTTGTGTGCCTTCTGCAAAAAGCCTGAAAACAAGGCTAAAGAATGGGCTAAAATGCCCTGCAGATGGACCCACTAGGTAACTAACTAGCAGTCCAATGAACATGACATTCAAGAGCTTTCCTTACACAATTTTCTGTCCCTAACAAATTTTTGTAGCTCTTAGGCTGTAGGTCTCAGTTTAAGCAACTGAGGCTGACAGGAGTCACCAACTCAGGGTCCTCAAATATCCAACAGTCCCACAGGCCTAGCCCCTCCACACCCACCTCATCATCACTGTCAGACGTCTCAGAGTCTGACGAGGCTGCAGGCTGACTCACAGGTGGCTCCTTCTCCTCAGAGTCACTGCGCTTCCGCTTTGCCAGGGACAAGAGCTCCTAATAGGGCAAAAATAATCACATTAGTTTTGTTCAACAAAGAAAGAATGTCCAATAAAATGCCCACCCTCTCTAGATCTCTTTCACATCTTTGTGCTTTCAACTGAAGGACATCATCATTGGGACATCCATTTCGTGAACAGACTGATTGCAGTATTCCTAGGTGCTCAAGAAATGTTTCTTGGCCAGGCGCGGTGGCTCACACCTGTAATCCTAGCACTCTGGGAGGTTGAAGCGGGTGGATTGTTTGAGCTCAGGAGTTCGAGACCAGCCTGAGCGAGAGTGAGACCCCGCCTCTACTAAAAATAGAAAGAAATTAATCGGAGAACTAAAAATATATAGAAAAAAATTAGCCGGGCATGGTCGCGCATGCTTGTAGTCCCAGCTACTCGGGAGGCTGAGGCAGAAGAATTGCTTGAGCCCAGGAGTTTGAGGTTGCTGTGAGCCAGGCTGACACCACGGCACTCACTCTAGCCTGGGCAAAAGAGTGAGACTCTGTCGCAAAAAAAA
>NW_012148618.1:12590863-12591615 GCF_000956105.1 Propithecus coquereli | reverse complement strand
TTTTCAAATATAGTGTTTTTATATTTTAAACTTTCAAGACTTTAGTTTCAGTATTGGGATGATTCATCCCCACGTGAAACATCTTGTTACAGAAATGTGTGTATGAAAACTTTACTAAACCAATATATACATAGGAAAATATCAGCTTAGCAGTGAAGGTCTTTATTGGAAACGTGCTAATTATGTATTATCTATATGGTAAAGTGATAACAAAACGCTCTTAGATATCTAGGCTGACTTCCTGGAAAAGCTGTTAACTAAATGAATTTATAAATAAAAGACAGGCTGTAGGTTTATCTTTTTCAGAATGTTCTATTAGTCTTTTTCTATTGATAAAAATATTAGAGCCAACAAGAGATAATAGAGTGTGAATAGTAGTACAATTAGATCAAAGTGGGAGAGCCTGAAACATCAGCTGGGATAAGAGAAAGAGAAGGAAGAAGCTTCAGAAAGAAATTACGTAGAAAAATATGGAATGGGGGAAAAACAAGAAGAGATCAGAATCTTTGAAGAGGCAGGTGGGGGCATAAAGGCAACCTGGGAAGGCTGACAAATGTCCTGGGGAAGAGGAAACAGGTGTGACAAGTGCTGAACTATAAGGCTGGGCTAAATGCTTTTATTTCTCAAAAATGTTGAAAATAAGACTATACATGAAGCTTTTTTTTTTCGAGACAGAGTCTCGCTCTATTGCCCCAGCTAGATTGCTGTGGCATTAGCCTCGCTCACAGCAACCTCAAACTCCTGGGCTCAAG
>NW_012148618.1:12569729-12578048 GCF_000956105.1 Propithecus coquereli | reverse complement strand
AAAAAAAAAAAAAAAGACATAAGACAATTCTATTATCCCCCGAAATTCCCTTATCTTCCTTACTTCCCTTCTCCCATCCTGTGGCAACCACAAACCTGTTTTCTGTTCCTATAGATTTGCCTATTATAGAAGGTCATATAGATGGAATCATAGAGTACATGGCCTTTTGAGTCTGGCTTCTTTCACTCGGTATAATGCATTTGAGATTCACCCATGGTGCAACATGTATCAGTATTTCAGTTTGTCCCTGTTTATTGCTAAGTAGTATTCCATTGTATAGATGTACCACAATTTGTTTAACGATTCATCAATTGAAAAATATTTGGGTTGTTTCCATTTTGGGGCGATTAATATATGTCCAGGTACAAGTTTCTGTGTATGGCCAGGCGCTGTGGCTCACGCCTGTAATCCTAGCACTCTGGGAGGCTGAGGCGGGAGGACTGCTTGAGGTCAGGAGTTCAAGGCCAGCCTGAGCAAGAGTGAGGCACTGCCTCTGCTAAAAAAAAAATAAATAAAAAAATAAAGTTTCTGTATAAGTATAAGTTTTTATTTCACTTGAGTAAATACTTAGGAGTGAGACTGCTGGGTTGTATAGTAATTTGTTTATGGCCTTTACTATTACTTTTTTTTATATTATCTTAATGCAAATTTATAAACTTTGGAAAGACTTCTGGTAAGTAATCTCTTCCCTGACCCCTTGAGGGTCACAAATACACTAGAATTCTTGTTTTAATACTAACTCATTTTAACAGAGATTTGGATACAGTATCAAATACTTCCCTGAAACATTAACTATTACATGCAGTAGATACCTATTAAAAGTTACTGTAACTAAGTGTTAAGATATTAGTACTGCCTTCCTGTTAAAGAGGTTCCACTCTACGCTAAAAACCTAACAAACGGCTCTTCCTCATCAATGAACAATTGGATGTAATAAGCACAGTCTCTCTTCTACTACATTAAATACCATATTAACAACAGTATCATGCTCGTTTTGGCAGCACATATACTAAAATTGGAACAATACAGAGAAGATTAGCATATAATTATATTTCTAATTTAAAAAAAATCCAATAGTATGGAGACAGCAACGACCCTCTTAACGATGTGAAAGATGCATTTTCTACACTTCAGGATTGTATAGGAAGTTATTGGGGGAAATCATAGCAAGGTTACTCTTTTTAGTTCAATCCTTTAGTTCAACCCATCGAGGGCTCATAATAGACAGCTGGATAGACCAATGTGCAACCAAAAAGTCTTCCCAACACTGCACATATAAAGAGACCCATCAGATTTGTTAGGGGTGACTTACCAAGCACCTGTACTCTAAAAAGCCAATCTGAAACTGATCCGGGCACAAGGCATAGGTCTATCTGTAGCTCCTTCCTGCCAGCCCACTTCTCTGTGCCACACTAGTTGAGACAATATTTCTGTGTGTCTCGTGGATCTCTCTCACCACCATCCCCGTATTTCATTTCATGCAGTGAAAACCTTCCCTATTTATCTTGACATTCCTCTAGGGGAATGGAGTGTGGAGTGCCAGGATGGTATATCAAATTTATTTATTTATTTTTCTTTTATCTTTTTTTTCCCTCGCCCACTCCCCTATCAAATTTAGACTGAACTCAAGATCTACTTAAAGTAATGCCAATGCCCAACCTATTATAGGTATAGCTGTACAGGGTCCACATCTGGTTTCCAGAGCGGTTTCTTTAACATTGCTTAAAAGCCATATTTAACATTAAACTAGACCACAAAAACTGAGACTCCAAAAATAAAGCAAGGAAAGGAGAATAAAAGCCCATATAAATAAACTTCAAGAGGTTTTTATAGCTAATCAGCACACTAAGATCTTTTTCACTTACTCATTCTACAAATATAACTAATGTAAATAATTCCTACAGCTAAGGTGACCAAATATCCTGGTTTGCCCAGGACTGTCATGGTTTTAGCACTGAAAGTCCTGCATTCTGGAAAACTCCTCAGTTCCAGGCAAATTGGGATGGTTGGTTATCCCACTACTGGCACCCATTATGTACCGTGCCCTGGGTAGACAGTAGAAGAAAAGATATATGGTCCTTGACCTCATGGAATTTGAAATCAAGTGTGGGAGACAGACAATAAGAAACAATGAATTGGCCGGGCGCAGTGGCTCACGCCTGTAATCCTAGCACTCTAGGAGGCCGAGGCGGGCGGATCTTTCTGAGCTCAGGAGTTCGAAACCAGCCTGAGCAAGAGCGAGACCCCATCTCTACTAAAATTAGAAAGAAATTAATTGGACAACTAAAAATATATAGAAAAAATTAGCCGGGCATGGTGGCGCATGCCTGTAGTCCCAGCTACTCGGGAGGCTGAGGCAGAAGGATCGCTTGAGCCCAGGAGTTCGAGGTTGCTGTGAGCTAGGATGACGCCACGGCACTCTAGCCGGGGCAACACAGTGAGACTCTGTCTCAAAAAAAAGAAACAATGAATTACATCAAATGATAAGTGCTAAGAAGGAAATCAGTCGAGCCAGAGGGCCCCAACCTTTTTGGCACCAGGAACCAGTTTTATGGAAGACAATTTTTCCACAGACGGGGTGGGAGGGATTGTTTCAGGATGATTCAAGCACATTACATTTATTGTGCACTTTATTTCTATTATATTACATTGTCACTTGCCACTCACTGATAGGGTTTTGATATGAGTCTGCAAGCAATTGATTTATTATGATCTCTCTGCTACTGATAATCTGTATCTGCAGCCGCTCCCCAGCACTAACATCACTGCCTCAGCTCCACCTCAGATCATCAGACATTAGATTCTCATAAGGAGTGCGCAACCTAGACTCTTCACGTGCGCAGTTTACAGTAGGGTTCACGCTCCTATGAGAACCTAATGCCACCGCTGATCTGACCAAGGTGGAGCTCAGGTGGTGACTCAAGCAAAGGGGAGCAGCTGTAAATACATATGAAGCTTCTGCCGCTCACCTCCTGCTGGTGGGGTGAGGGTGGGGTTGGGGGAGGTGGGGTTGGGGTTGGGGACCACAAAGTCAAGCAAAGGGAGGGCCTATCCATGGTACAGTAATTGGGGAGGTTTCTCTGAGGCAATGGCACTTAGGCTGAGACTAGAAACTTTCGGAGAGGAAACGAGGGCGCAGTTTTCTGGACAGAGGCCTTCAGATGAAACAGCTAAGTCTCCGAAGCTGCTAACAGCTTGGCTTAGTCAAAGAACTGAAAGAGAAACAGTGTGGCTGAAGCTTAGCGGGCAAGGGGGAGAATGGAAATGAGATGGGTTAGAGGTAAGAAGAAACAGATCATTCTGAGTTTTATAAAGCATGGTCAGGAGCACGGATTTTATTTGAAGGCAGGAGGGAGCCATCAAATGGTTTTAAGCAGGGGAGTAACCCAATCCACCAAGGGTTTTTAAAAGAGCACTGCTAGAAAAAGAAATAAAAACAAAACAAAACAAGAGGGGCCAGGGTAGAAGAGCAGAGAGGAGCCAAAAGGAACCCACAGCGGTCTCATCAGAGTGGACTGTGACCACAGGGACAGAGGGAAGTTGGAGGACTTGAGAGATGATGAAGAAAAAATAATATGTCACAGAGTTTTAAATTTAAGATGTTAATTCCCAGTCTTTCCTTCATATCAAAACTGTTGGTAGAGAAACATGATTTAAACAGTGGATACTGGTTCCTTTTCAGGAGTAAGGAAGGGAGCCATTATGTGCATATATGTTTGTGGGAGAGGGAAGTATTTTTGGTATTGTTGGAATTGGTTCAACAAGCCTATATTATCTTTTCAAATAATAATAATAAAACAAACCAAGGCCAGTGCAGCGGCTCAGGCCTATAATCCTAGCACTTTGGGATGCTGAGGCAGGATGGTTGCTTGAGGCCAGGAGTTCAAGAACAGCCTGAGCAAGAGCAAGAACCTGTCTCTACAAAAAATAGAAAAAGTAGCCGGGCATGGTGGCATGTGCCTGTAGTCCCGGCTACTTGAGAGGCTGAGGTGGGAGGATAGCTTGAGCCCAGGAGTTTGAGGCTGCAGTGAGCTGGTAACACCACTGCACTCTAGCCTGGGTGACAGAGCAAGAACCTGTCTCAAAAAAAAAAAAAAAAAAAAATCAAAACAATGAACAAACAGAAAAACCATTCTAAAGTAATAATTCCAAAGTGGCAGTATAAAAATCTTTTAAATTGCACATGATTGGCACTAAATGTAGTTGCTTTCCCCTTAAATTTCCAGCAAAGCAATTATAATTGTACATAAAAATAACAAGTTATATAAATGCCCACAATGTTGCAGAACTGACAAAATGTTTTGAACTCATTCAAAATAAAAGCTGCATAAAAGTTGGCTGAGTGCAGTGGCTCACATCTGTAATCCTAGCACTCTAGGAGGCTGAGGCAGGAGGACTACTTGAGCTCAGGAATTCAAGACCAGCCTGAGCAAGAGTGAGACCCTGTCTCTACTAAAAATAGAAAAATTAGCCAGGCACAGTGGCAGGCACCTGTAATCCTAGCTACTTGGGAGGCTGAGGCAGGAGGATGGCTTGAGGCCAGGAGTTTGAGGTTGCAGTGAGCTATGATGACACCACTGCACTCTCTCTACCCAGGGTGACTACATAAAAGTTAAGAGAGAGAGAGAGAAAGAGCGATTCTACTACTATTACTTGTTTTTACTTAGCTCCCTTCTCCTAATACACCTTCTAAATAATATACATTACTATTCTTTAAAGAAGGGATATCAGTATTAAGTTGGAGCAAGAACCCCCAAACTGACATGTCCCTTGTCTAAGTAATCTCGTAACCAGGTTAGAAAACTTCCCACCATGGATGTGCTCAGTAGCATTTATTATACTTATTCAACAAAGATTTATAAGTGCCTACTCAGTGTCAGGCAGGCATTATTTTCAACTACCTACTTGATGTCTCCACTTGGATATCTCATAGACTCTTTACACTCCACATATCCAAGACTGAACTCAGGATCTTCACCTCTAAACCTGATTCTCCTCCATGGTTCCCTGTCTCATGCCAGAGTCTGTTATCCATTCCTTATACCTCCTCTTCTCATCCCAATATTCAATCAGTCTTCAAGTGCTCTCAGTCCTACATCCTGAATATTATGTCTATTTCATTCCACTATCTGTCATCTCTGTAACTATCATACCAATCCAAGTCAGTCCTTCATTCAACAAATACTGACAGAATGCCTGCTGCACTGTTCTAGGTGCCAGGGGTACTGCAGTGAACAAATACGCTTGCCCTCCTGGAGCTTCCATTCTAGTGAAGCTTATATTTGCCACCTTCTCTCACCTGGACTTCTCTATCTGCCACCTAACTAATGCCCCCCCTCTACATTACTCTCCACATAGCAGTGTGGGTGAGCTGATAAAAAGGCAAATCTGAATATCTCTCTCAGCTTAAAATCCTTCAGTGGCTTCTTATTACCCTCGGAATAAAGTTCAAAGTCCTTAACATTGCCAACATGGCCCTGCCAGTGTCTTGAAAACTTTTTCTTTTGCAGGATGGTGGTGATGGAAGTCAGAATCTGCTAATGAGTGTGCAACCACTCACCTGCCAAATCAACTAGAAAAAAATTTAAAAATTAAAAAAAAAAACAAAACTTTTCCTGTTAAGGACATTGGTACCTTAAGACAGGAGACTACCAACCTCATTTGCTGGCAAAACACCTTTTTCCTTCTCCTCAAACTACTTGTCCTTGTTCTTTTGATGCGGCCTTGGGGACAAGTGCCAAATTTGGTAACAGAATTTGGTGTCCCTGCATGGGCCCACTGGTGCCCTGGTGGAAAGGCACCCCACGACTGCTGGGAGAGGCAGGAAACAGTGCTGGGTCAAAGCTGTGGGTTGTCTTAATGGGTAGGAGCAACTTCTTTTTGAGGTGAGAGAGCAAGGGACAGCCCCAGCAGCTGCTGGGGCCAGTTTTAAGCTCTGGCGAACTCCTGTCTCTGTCTCCCTGAGGTAGATGTGGCTCCCTGCATCCTGAACTGAGTTGAGAAGAAGGAAACAGATTTGGGAATCATCGCAACAGCCATGGCCATTTGTAAGTAAAGTTCCCCAGGGCACCAAGACCCTGTTTCCCACCATATGGTGGTGAGGATAGGGGGGCAGACTACCTGGTTGGATTTGTTTTGAGTTGCCAACCGGGGTTGGAAGTCAAGAGATTGAGTGGAACTAGGGAACCTGGTTTGGAATGAGCTCATCTGCGGTTCCCAGGGAACCAGGGGGGGATTGTGAGTTGTTCGTTCTTTCACCTGAGAGAATTTGGTTCTTGTTTTGTGGTTCACGAGATTGTCTTAGTCAAAGAAGGAATGAATCAGAACCTTAAAAGCTCTGTACTTCTGCTCAGAAGCAGGACATTGGACTTCAAGACGGGAGTCTACCCACCTCCTCATTTTCTGGCAAATTAATAAACTCCTCTTTCCTTCTCCTCAAAAACCAAACAAACAAAAAAGAATTTTTCTTTTTAACCTTAGCCCACAGTAAGATAAACTATACCTCATGACCCAGTATATGCATACGTATACATGAAACACAAATTCATGGAACAATACTCATCTTTACTATGTACAACACACTTGATATTTTCTATTCTACACTATTTTTATTTATTTATTTATTTATTTTTGGAGAGACAGGGTATCACTCTTGTCACCCAGGCTAGAGTGCAGCGGCATGATCACAGCTCACTGTAATCTCATGATTCTCCCACCTCAGCCTCCGAATAGCTAGGACTACAGGCACATGACACCATACTTGGCTAATTTTTAAATTTTTTGTAGAGACAAGGTCTCTCTGTGTTGCCCAGGCTGGTCTCAAACTCCTGGCATCAAGTGATCCTCCTGCCTCAGCCTCCCAAAATGCTGGGATTACAGGTGTGAGCCGCCATGCCCGGCCTCGATTTCATTTTTATTTTTAATGCTGGTTGTAATCCACTAAACTGACTTCTCCATCTTCAAAGAGCCAAAACAGAATCTACCTCTGCAGTTTCATTTGCGCTGCACTCTCTCCAGCTATCCAACTAGTTATGTTCTAGTCACTCTGAGTTTCTTTCAGTTTTGTGAGGATACTAGGTCCTTCTTGCCTCATTTCTTTTGTAGATGCAGGGCCCTCAACCATGAACACTCAACACCCTTCCCTTTACCCTTCAGTCTTCTAATCTCCTTTTCCTTAACACATATTCCAGGTCTCAGTTTAAATGTCATTCTTGTCAGGCTAGCATAGGGTCCCTGGTCATACTCTCATAATATTCGTGTTCTTCCTTTATAGCCTGTAGTGCAACTGAAAGGAAAGGACTCTTTGAGCAATGCTCCAACTCCCATCTCTCTCATTTCACTCTAACCTCCTTGAAGGTGGAAATTGCTTCATTTTGTTCACCCAATAGCCTAGCACTGTCTAACACATTTGCTGAAAGATGAACAATCTCTACCCTTGGAGAAACTTATACTCTAGGAAGGGAGCAATAAACACAATGTGTTTCTAAAGATGAGTTTTGTATTTTTTTCTTTTTTTGAGACAGAGTCTCATTCTGTTGCCCAGGCTACAGTGCAGTGGCATCATCACAGCTCACAGCAACCTCAAACTCCTGGGCCCAAACAATTCTCCTGCCTCAGCCTCCCAAGTAGCTGGGACTACTGGTGTGCACCACCACACCCGTTCTCTTTTTTGTAGAGGCAGGATTTCACTCTTGCTCAGGCTGAGGTTTTGTATTTTTCTTGAAAGCCTCACTATCAAAGTTTCCATGGGACGCACTCTCACAGTACGATTTCTAACGAAAAGCCTAGTAAAATTAACAAATGAGTTACATCAAGCTAGATGCAACATTATGACACAAATTAAAAACTTCACAAGTTAACATAAGCATTTCTCACAAATTTATCCTAGACTTCAAAATCTGCCTTTGATTAATGTGAAAACTATATTAATGAGAAGTACAATTTTTAAATTTCTCAAGTTTTATGGGGAAGGTTTATAGAAGGATACATTATAACAATGATATTTTTTACATGTAATGCCTGAAAATTGTTCCTAGAAAACACATATGGTGCCTATTCTCTCAAATACATATTTACTTATTGTGGGCTGGGTGCGGTGGCTTACGCCTGTAATCCTAGCACTCTGGGAGGCCAAGGCGGAGGATCCCTTGAGTTGGAGAGTTCAAGACCAGCCTGAGCAAGAGCCAGACCCCACCTCTACTGAAAATAGAAAAAATTAGCCAGGCGTGGTGGCATGCACCTTGTAGTCCTAGCTACTCAGGAGGCTGAGGCAGGAGGATGGCTTGAGCTCAAGAGTTTGAGGTTGCTGTGAGCTATGAT
>NW_012148618.1:12540533-12568519 GCF_000956105.1 Propithecus coquereli | reverse complement strand
AAAAAAAAAACCAAAAAATGAAGATACAGGCCTCAATAAAAAGCATCCCAACAATTCAAATAAATTCAGAGATCTAGAGGAACCAGCAGCTTTGCCACTTTAAACATCCTTGTCAATTTCCTTTGGTTATGTGTGTGCCTTTAACTTGGATGCACTATGGCAGACAGGAAGCTATTTCTCTTCCAAACTACTTATAGTAGTGTCTTACTAAAAAGATTAACTTGCACACAGACAGTGGTCTTAATCATTAACATAAATCATAATTACTTGGGCTGTACCTGTTACAACTGCAGAGTCCAGGGCTCTATCACTTGAGTCTGATTCAATAGGTCTAGGATAGAAACTGCTATATACCCTGTACCTCTCAACTAACTTTTTTTTTTTGAGACAAGGTCTTGCTCTCCTGCCCAGGCTAGATAGAGTACAGTGGCATCACCATAGCTCACTGCAACCTCAAACTCCTGGGCTCAAGTAATCCACCTGCCTCAGCCTTTCTAATAGCTAGGACTACAGGCACGTACCACCCTATCTGGCTAATTTTTCTATTATTTGTAGAGATGGATTCTCGCTATGTTGCTCAGGCTGGTCTTGAACTCTGGGCCTCAAGCAGTCCTCCTGCCTTGGCCTCCCAAAGTGCTAGGATTACAGGTGTGAGCCCCCAGCCTACATTTTAAATAAGCAAACCAGGGAGCTTCTGATACATAGGCCCTCCCCGCCTCCACCAGAAAAAACCAGACTACAAGGCTCACCTAGCTCGTCTTCAATAAAGATTACTTAGTTCGAGGTAGTATTTTTGACATTATGGCTTAGGTTTCCATCTGGAGAAATCAGGGACAAAAGGCCTCCTTAATAATTATGCTCCATTCCACACTAGACACTCAGTGATCTATTATGGTTTGTTCCTTCCACAAGAACTGTAAACTAGATAGTAAGTCTAATGTTATATCCCTAATAGAGACTCAGAACTAGATGGAACAGCCCAAGGCATCTTGGTCAGAAAAGGGCCAGAATGCATTAGTTGTGTTCTGAGGATTCCTAAAGGCCCCAAAACCACACTGACCGTGAACTTCTGCTAAAGGTCTTTGGTGAAAACATCCAGAGGGCAGAGATCTTTCTCTTTGATTCCTCTGAGAGACTGGCACAATGCTGAACACACAAATAGATAGAAGGCATTGGTGCCCCTGTTAGGATGTGCAGGGAAAATGCCTTTAGATCTAGTTCTCATCTGATAACAAGAATGCCAATGAGGAGTTGAAGGGGAAGAAGTTGAAAATGTTGTTAAAACATTATCAGGTATTACCTACAAATTTCACATTTATTTATTTTTTCACAAATAGATATTTAAAATTGGACTTAAGGTTGCAATCCCCTCCAGTTTCCACTGTGGAAAAGCTCTTTGTGGATCAGGTGAAATTCTCTACCACAAAAGGAAGCACTCAATTCATTTCATTCATCAGAATTCCATGGAAACCACTAAGGGCAGAATAACTTGCAGTTTAGTTCATTCCTCATTGGAACAGATGTTTTGAGAGTGCTTTACCTAGAAAGCCATCCAAATAATCTTTTTAACTGATGTACCAATTTCCTCTATTCAGTGTACTTTATAAACAAGAATTCTAGGCTGGGTACATGCCTGTAATCTCATGTCTGTAATCCCAGCACTTTATGATGCCGAGGTGGGAGGATCATTAGAGGCCAGGAGTTCAAGACCAACCTGGACAACATAGGGAGACTCCATCTCTACAAAAAATTTTAAAAATCAGCTGGCCATGGTTGCACATGCCTATAGTCCTAGCTATTCAAGGCTGAGGCAGGAGGATTGCTTCAGCCTCGGAGTTGTAGTTTGCAGTGAGGTGTAAGCATGTCACTGCACTCCAGCCTGAGCAAGAATGAGACCCTGTCTTACACACACACACACACACACACACATACACACACACACACAAAGTCTAGCAACATGGAAAATGGCCATGAAACATTATTCTCATTTTGCAATATGAAAAATTTTAAATTTAACAGATTAAGTTGGTTGAGTGGAAAGAGTATAGGCCTTGTACTCATGTAGATTTGGGTACAAATCTCAACTCTATCACTTACTAATTGTATGAATTATTTAACTTCTTCAATCTCCATTTTCTTCATATGTAAAGTGGGAAAAGTGATTACAAGTTAACCATAATTTGAAAACTCGACAATGTAAATAAAACAATTAAGGTCTCTACATCACTGTAAGCACTATGTAAATGGTAACTGATGTGATTATCTGGAACATCTACATTTGCAGATCACAAAATAGTAAAAGAAAAAAAAAATTCTAATCCTAACTCCCAGTCTAAAATTACCTATCAAACTTTGACAGTCAAGAGTGTATTTTTGTAAACTTCAGGAGCCTTTCAATGAGAACACTTTCAACTTACATTTTCGATTTCCATCCCAAAACAAGGTTTCTATTCCTTAGATAGTTCTCTGCAAGCCCCATTATTTCCCCACCTCTCAACCATCATTTTTAAAACAGCTTTTCTTTGATACCTCTCTAGCCCTTCGTTCTTAAAAGTCCTCCCCTTTCATAACTATTATTTTAGTCCTGAGACCCCTGGCCTAACACAAAGGACCCCCAAGAAGTCATTTACACAAAAACTTTATAACTTTGCTAATGTTTGCAGAACCATTCATTCTTATAAACACTTGATCCTTATAATAGCCCAATTAGATATACAGGCTGATGTTACATCTTGATTTTACAGTTAAGACCAAAGATACATAGCTAAAATACAGGATAAGCCCAGCCTAGAGCTCAAATTTTCAGATTCCAAGTTTAGTACTCTATTCAACTTAGAAAGCTACCATCTCTTGCATATTCTTTCTTTATATCATTTGTTCATTAAACATGGGGGAAACCATCTTTGTATCTCCTGGTATAACTAGGTATCACTAGAGCACTGTTACAAAGAGCAGCTTCCTTCCTACAATATTTTCTAGAGTGTATAAACAGTTCAAGACAATCAGGCCAAAAGTTACTTTCAATGCTTCCTGCACAATCTTCAAGTAAGAAAGAATTCTCGATGTTGCATGAAAAAGGCCAAAAGGCCTGGGCCATACTACCGCCAAGCTGCCCAACACAGTTCTCCATTTCTTCCAGTGCTGCCCTCTTTCCTCCTCCTAAGAGTGTTTTTCTCGGTCTGACATCCCAACGGGGGCCCTTCTCTAACACAAACGACCCTAGTCGCCAAATAAACTCGTGCCCACAGCTAACTCGTGCCGCGCCAAGTACGACAGAGGCTTCTTGGGACATTTACGCATGTCCCTCCTCTCTGTCCACACTCCGTGTCTGAAAAACTTCATCTTCCAGAGCCCGCACCTTCTCGGCTCTCGCCCCCCCACCACCCCACGCTCACCCTTGCACCTCCTCCAAAACCTCCCACCCTCCCGGGTTGGCGGGCGACACTTCCTATCTCTCTGGGCCCCGATCGCCTGGCCTGCAGCCCGCCGCCCCGATCTGACTCCAGCAGATCGCGGCCCCCTTCGGTACCCCCAAGCCCAAGGCCCATCAGCCAGGTCCCTGCCCCGCCTCCCCGCCCAAGGCGCCAAGTCCTCGGGGCTCCGTCTCCAGGCCCGGGCCGGACTCCGAGGGCGCCGACGCTGCGGGGAGGACAAGAAGCGGGTTGCAGCAGCAGTCAGGGCACTGAGCGGGCCGGGAGCTAGGGTCGGGAGGCTCGGGGCCCGGGCTGCTGCCGGCTCCGGTGGCTCCGACTCAGCCCTCCCGCTCCGCCGGCCCGCGCCTCCGCGGCCTGCCCTCACCTGATCCAGGTTCTCGTCGCTGCCGCTGTCCTCTGTGTCCGAGTCGATCACGACGCGGCCTTTCCGCTTCTTTACCATGGTGGTCCCCCGGCTCCCACGCCGGACGCCGCCCGGACTCCCCTCTTGCCCGCCTGCCAGTGGGACCGCCAGTGCCGCCGCCGCCGCCGCCGCTCGACCCACACAAAGGCGACCGCGCATGCGCGCTCCGCTCCGCCCCTGGCCCCGCCCCCGGCCCGGCCCTCGCCGTTCGCCGGCGCCCGGCGCCCCGCCCTGTCCCACCCCCGACGCAGCGTGGGAGGCGGGGCCGCGCTCCCACCTGGGTTCCCGGCAAAGGATGGCGGTGGTTCATGGGTACCGGCCCTGGGATCCCTGGCTGTCTCCGCTGCGGAGCCGAAGTTCGGTGGGCTTCCTGTCTGTCGAGGGCTGGAGCGGCAAGGATCCAGGTCCTGTCTGAGGGGGCTCACGTGTTTCCACTATCCGACACTGATGGAGTGTGGAAGGCGACCTCGGGGGCTGCCGTCTGGAAGAAACAAATTGAATGGAAGGGACCAGTGGGTCGGACCAAGCTGAGGGCACTGGTTGAGGGATGAAGCCTGCATAGCGGGGCTGTGCAAGTGACAGCTGAGCTGAGACCCAGAGAATGCATGAGTTGTCCAAAAGAAGAGTGGAGGAAAGGGTATTTCAAGCAGAGGACAGTGTGGGCAATGGCCCAGAAATAATAGAGAAAGTTGGGTTCGGGCAACTGAAAGTTCCTTGTGGCCAGAGCAAAGCGTGTGGTGTGTGGGGACAGGGTGACAGATGAGGCTAGAGGGACGAGGCAGCCACATCATTCAGAACCTAATAAGCTAACTTAGGAAGTTTGATCTTTAGTATTGAAAGATTTCAAACTGAAGAATGACGTGATTAGATTTGTGTGTGTGTGTTTTGTTTTGCTTTTTTTTTGAGACAAGGTCTTGCTCTCCTGCCCAGGCTAGAGTGCCATGGCGTCACGCTAGCTCACAACAACCTCAAACTCCTGGGCTCAAGCGATCCTACTGCCTCAGCCTCCCAAGTAGCTGGGACTACAGGCATGCGCCACCATGCCCGGCTAATTTTTTCTATATATTTTAGTTGTCCAGCTAATTTCTTTCTATTTTTAGTAGAGATGGGGTCTCACTCTTGCTCAGGCTGATCTTGAACTCCTGACCTTGAGCGATCCTCCCGCCTCAGCCTCCCAGAGTGCTAGGATTACAGGCTTGAGCCACCGCCCGGCCTAGATTTGTGTTTTTAAAAGATTAATCTGGGCCAGGTGCAGTGAGCTCACACCTGTAATCCTAGCACTCTGGGAGGCCGAGGAAGGAGGATCTCTTGAGCCCAGGAGTTCGAGACCAGCCTTAGCAAGGGCGAGACCCCATCTCTACTAAAAAATAGGAAAAATTAGTTGGGTAACTAAAAATAGAAAACATTAGCCGGGCCTGGCGTTGCGTGCCTGTAGTCCCAGCTACTCGGGAGGCTGAAGCAGGAAGATCGCTGGAGCCCAGGAGTTTGAGGTTGCTGTGAGCTAGGCTGACGCCACGCCACTCTAGCCGTGGCGACAGAGCAAGACTGTCTCAAAAAAAAAAAAAAAAAGAAAGTGAGACTAAGGGCAGTGAGACCCCACTTGGGGTGTTGGAGTCTTCTTTGCAGCAGACGATGGTGTCCGGACTAAGGAAACAGCAGTGGATATGGAGAGAAGCAGACAGATTCTAGTTAATTTGGAAGGTAGAATCCCCAGGATTTGGAGATTATTTGTGGGAGGGATAAGGGAAGAAGTCCCAGACACTGATGATGTTCAGATTCTGGCTTAGAAAGCTGGTAGCAAGTGGGAAGTGGGCCCTTCCTTCATCAGGATCTGAAACAAGAGGAGAGAAGAAGGTTTAGGGGACTGGCATGTGTAGGAAATTCAGTTTTATACTTGTTGAGTTTGAGGTCAGCTGATAAAAAGGTCAGCTCCAGAAGTGATTTCCTTGTGGGATATGGAATATAAGCAATAATAATTTGAAATTGTTCTCAAAACTCTTCTGGAGTCCATTAATTCATTTATTCTGGTAGTAAACTTGGGAGTTAGATCCCTGTCTTTCCTGGTTAATACTGGGCACAGGCAGGCTGATGAGTTCTTACTTTCTGGATCCCTTTTCCCCATTTACTGTATAAATTTTATTTTCTCCACCAAGTTGCAATACATATCACATATGTGCATGCCTAAAAATAGCAATAAAAGAAAATATGTCATACATAGAGAAGTCTCTAGAAGTAAACACTTCAATGTACAGTTTGCTTCCAGTTAACTTGAAAAGGTATTCAGGATTAAAGTGAAAAAAATAACCTTTAAAAAGCCCAGCTTCCTCTTTACTTTAGAAGAGTTTTCCTAAAATATAACCTCTAGACTTCTCTCACCCAACATATCCTTAGAACTGAGCCCATTGCCAAGATGACCCACAGTGCCCAGGCCAGGCCAGCTCCCTCATATGTAGCCACCCTGAAGCATGGTGCCCTTCTGTGACGCCCCTCTAAATGTGTTAATTAAAGCAGTCCCCAACCTTTTTGGCACCAGGGACCGGTTTCATGGAAGACAATTTGTATGGGGGTGGGGAGCAGGGAAGACAATTTTTCCCTGGGCGGGGGAGGTCTGGGAGGTGAAGCTCTGGAGTCAGTTCAGAGGGCTTGAGGACTGCAGGGTTAATACACAGAATTGCTGAAAAGAAAGCCATAGTATAGTGAGTGACCCTTGACTGGAATTAATAAAGTTATGCTCTTTGAGTGAAATCTGTTGATTTTTATCTTTCCGCAAGGGGTCCTCTAATGATTCATGGAGTGAAGTTAGTTTATAATAAGACTAATCAGTATCTAAATTGAGTGAATAAACATCCTACACTCTAAACTCACTCTTGAGCTTCCCAGAGAACCCAACCTGTGAAAGTTTACAATTAGTAAAATGAGGATAATGATAGTATCTGTCTCTTTGGGTTCTCGTAAGGTTTAAATAAGTTAACATGTAAAAAAAAAAGTGCTTAGAATACTTCCTGGCAAAGAGTAAACACTCAGTAAATGTCAGCTATAATTGTTATTACACTTTGGGGAAAGAAAGAGACTACAGTACAGTGAGAAGGGGTTGGAGGAAGAGGGTTGGTGATGGAAGATTTTTATTTTTTACTTTATATACTTTAGTTCTGTTTAAACTCTATACTGAGTATGAATTATTTATTATAATTTTTTAATATTTGGGGGAATAGAATAATTTTTTCTGATTATAAAAATGATTCTTGCTTATTATAAATTAAGGGCAGAAAAGTATATAAAAAAAGAAAACTACGTAAAATTCTACCACGCCAAGATACCCATCCAGTCTTTAACAAAACAAACAAAATTGTTTGTGTGTGCATATATTTATTCAAAATGTATTTATCAAGTACCTGGTACATGCCTGAGCTCAGGCACTGAGCTAGCTGCTGAACAAGTTGAATAAGCGACCAAGACAATATCCCTGCTCCCAAGAGATTACATTTATAACACATACACATTACAAAAGGCATGTACATTTAAAATGCTGTGAGGATCCCTTTTTATGCAGACCACCCAAAAGGACAAAAGAGGTATTTTTAACATCTGCTGTTTGAGAAAATGCAGAATGAAAAAAACTACTATAGATTCGCTAACAAATTTAAATGAACTTGTATTCTATTCCTTACAACTATATCTTCTTTAAAAAAATAGCACTAACCATCCTTTTCTTGGGGTAGCGCTACTGTCCAATGAACAAATAATGAGGGCAGTACTGCTAACACCTACACACAACACGCCCGCTAAATTAAACTTTTAAATAAAATAAATTTTAAAAAATAGCACTGGATCAAACAGCATGGATGTTTTTAAAATTCTTGATACATATTGTCAAATTGTCCTATAAAAGGTTCTATTACTTTACATTCACACCCTGGGATCTGGGTGTTTGAAGTCTGAAAGTTATGCAATTTGGGGAAGCTCTCTTTAAGAAAAAGAAAAATAAAGTACACAAGTGAATATTTAGAATAATAAGAGATGCCAGGTGCAGTGGTACAGGCCTGTAGTCCCAGCTACTCAGAAGGCAGAGGCAGGAGGATCCCTTGAGCCTAAGAGTTAGAGTCCCACCTGGGCAACATAGCAAGACTCTGTCTCTAAAAAAAAAGTTGAAAATAACAATACACATATGTGAAATCTGGAGGAAGGACTAGGGAATTCATTACTATGTATTGCCAATTGGTCATGGTGTTGCAGGGTCCTTCCTTTTGGCGACTTGATTATCTCTCTCTCTTTTTTTTTTGAGATAGGGTCTCACTTTGTCCCTCAGGCTAGGGTGCAGTGGCATGATCAAAGCTCATTGCCAACTTGAGTTCCTGAGCTCAAGAGAGATCCTCCTGCCTCAGCCTCCTGAATAGCTGGGACTACAGGCACCCACCACCACACTCAGCTAACTTTTTTTATTTTTTGTAGAGAAAAGTTCTCACTATGTTGCTCAGGCTGGTCTGGAACTTCTGGCCTCAAATGATCCTCTCGCCTCAGCCTCTCAAAGTGCTGGTACTACAGGCATGAGCCATTGCTCCCAGGTGTCATCTCTTTGAGACCCTGAGTTCAGAGTCTGAAAACTGGCTCAGATCTAAAAGTAGCCAAGAGACGGTCACTTTTTATTGGGGGCAACTGTCCACAGTCTCCTGATCCTTAATTTCTTCTGATGGTAAATTGAAGAATAGCTTTGTTGTCTACCCATCTATTTTATCCCTGGAGATGCTATGTTCTACTAACCATCTCCATAATTCTCTGAGGGTCAGACCTGCTTGGCTATCACTCTGACCCCATTCATTATAATACTTGCATCTACCTAGCTTCTGGCAGTAAGTGCTGCCACCTACCTTCTTGTTTCAAGGTCCAATCATCCCATTTCTGTTAGCCTAGTTTTTAACAGGGTAACTGCAGTTAGTCCTGGCCTACACAGGAGAACCACTGCTGGATCTTTAGTGATGCTGGTGCATCTCTTACCAACACATTCCCATGGCCTTGGTAAGTGGCACATCCTCTCAGTATTCCCATGGAACATAACCATTTAATGGGCTTTCTGGCCTTATGTAGTTCAACTACTCCAGCGTTCTCACTTCTCTGAGCTTTTTAATCCCTTTCTCCACCATCTGTCTTGGCAGTTCTGGCATTTTTTACCTTATGTGGGCTGTAGAGTTTTCCATGCTTCTAAAAAGCCATTACAATAGCAAATCTTCGAATCCTGGGATTCTTGGCAGGAGGATAAATTTTGTGTCCCAGGAAAGTGCTCCCAAATCAATGAACTC
Source organism: Propithecus coquereli (assembly GCF_000956105.1). NCBI lineage: Eukaryota > Metazoa > Chordata > Mammalia > Primates > Indriidae > Propithecus > Propithecus coquereli. Next base: position 12,559,388 of record NW_012148618.1, on the reverse strand, counting down.
TCCCTCATCCAATCTTACAATTTGGTCACCTTGATCAAGCACCCTCAGCATCCAGTCCTTTTGCCACTCTCCCAGCTCCTGCTATTATATGCTTGGCTAGTTCTTGCAGATTTTTGGGGGTATAATCCCTTTGCTCCCTTATCAGGCCCAATATGTCCCACACTGGGTTTTGTGGTGACTTCACTTTAGCTATAAACCTGGTGGCCAGGAGGGAGGTAAGGGAAGATTCTGAGGGGAAGGGAGACACATGCAGTCTTGCAGGGTACAGTCCTCTGCACTGTCTACAGGGAAGAGGGGGATGCTGGATGGTAGGCCATTTCTGCAGGTTCAGAGAGTTCTGGAGAATCTGAGAATTCAAGATCTTCAGGGGCATTAACCAGATATCCCCATCCCATATATCATGGTCCCATTATTTCCCAACTAGGGCCCCGGCCATGGCTAGCCTTGGCTTAGCATACCTGCCTTGCTCGGGAGTTTAACCTTATTGGAGCTCAGGCTACGCTGATGATTATCCTGGGCCTCAGTGTTCCTTGCCTCCACCTGCAGGTATTGAAAGCCTCTTTATATGCTACTAAGGAGGGCCTCTGGCTTTCATACTTGGCTTTCAGTAACAGTTACCTGATTCCGCTATTCTTGTAGTTACTATGCTCCCCACATTTTTCAAATGCCTGATACATCCCACCATCTGGTACCTTCCCTTCCACCAGCATACTAACCCTATCCAACCATGATGAAATATTTAACAGACTATCATCTTGTGGCAGGTCTTCCTTGCCAGCTGGATGGTGAGTAACCTAGCTTCTAAACTCATTTTACTGCCTCCTTTCTCAGACCACTCCTGGCAACAACTGTCGCAGGTTGGGTTCTCCTAGAAGCAGCTCTGAGATGGAGATAAGCATGAGGGATGTTAACTAGGGAGTGTCCCTGGGATTGACAACTATAGAAGGGATGGAAAGTGGGAGAAGCTGAACTGCAGTGTGGACCTGACGACCAGGTCAACAAATCGCATGGGCACTCTGAAGCTAAAATAGGCCACAAGAGTTGTCCCACACAGGATTGAAATGGTCAGACCATTAGAGCCCTGCCTTAGTCATTAGATGTAGGCCACCTTGGAAGGATGTCAGCTTGGGCAAGGGGTCTCTCTGCAGCTCAGCCAGACCCTGAAGTATCTGAGAGCTAAGGGCTATCAGCTAGGGCAGCAAGTCCTCCCTTCCAAAATGACACATCTGTGTCCATCCAGAACCTGAGGCACAGACAGGTTCCTAAGGTGGTCACACAGTTGGTAAATGATGGAGCCAGTCTGACTCCAGAGCCATGCTCTTAACCACTGTTAGCAATGTGGTACCTCTGCCTGGTCTGGTAGACAAGCAAATACAGACCACTTATCCAAAGCAATCAGGGGCCAGACCACTGGAAATAACTTCAGTGTAAAACACATGGAGGCCAAGGTTGTAAAAGTGGTCAAGATGGGGCAGGCAGGTAGAAACAAAGTAGTCAGAAGGGGGTCTAGGGAAGGTAGAGTTTTCTAGCATTTCTCCATTGCTGCAGGAGAGAGAGGTCTTGATCAGCTGGCATGCCCAGTCCATCAGCCTGGGAGCCCAGGGTGGGTGACATGCCAGACTTCCAGAATTTGAAGAAAATATCACTTCACAGCCTCCAAATCCATCTTCTCTGAAGCCCCTGTTCTCCAAGCAGCGCCCTAATCTAAGAATACTTTCCCTCCTGAAAAGAGGCTGTACTGCCTGGCTGATGCAAGTATTCCTGGCAAACATACCTCTCATGGTAAATTGTTGGTAAATCATTCTATCTATGGTTAGTAGGAACTGGTTCACCAGAGCTGATCTTTTCAATAATGATCTGAGCAGCTAGACTTTGAGGAGAGAGGAGAGATTGCAGCCTGGGAGCCCTGAGCTCAGTGTTCCCCTCAGCGCAATACCCTGCTCTTCTTGCATGACCCCTCCTCTTTCTCACCTCGGTCTCACTTCCCTGACTTTGACTAGATGACTCTTTTTCAGCCTAAAATCATCCCCAATGCCCTATTGTGTGAATAAAATCACATTTTCCTACCCACTACTCTTATGTATTTCTGTGATTCCTAATGTTACTACTAGAAGGTGGCATAGTCAAGCTGCTTTGCTGCACTATGCTATTATTTTTAAAACAGGGAGAAGGAAAAAGAGAAGTAAGAGAAGGAGAAGAAGAAGAGGAGAAAGAAGAGGAGGAAGAGGAGGAGGAGGAGAAGAAGAAGGAGGGGGAGGAAAATGAATAAGGGAAGAAGGAGGAAAATATGAAATCAAAAGAAAAGGAAGAAAGCAAGCTCCTGCAGCATTGAACTCAGGGCTTGAAGCCAGTTTCTTTGCATTTCTCCCTCCCGGGCACAGTGGCTCATACCTGTAATCCCAGCACTTTGGGAGGCCGAGGCAGGAGGATCACTTGAGACCAGCCCGGGCAACATAGCAAGACCCTGTTTCTACAAAAAAAAAGAAAAGAAAAAAAGGAAAATTAGCAGGACCTGGTGTCATGTGCCCATAGTCCTAGCGACTTGGGAGGCTGAAACAAGAGGATCACTTGAGCCAAGAAGTTCAAGGCTGCAGTGAGCTAAGATTGAGCCACTACACTCCAGCCTAGGCAGAGTGAGACCCCATCTCTAAAAAAAAATTTAGCGAGTCATGAGTAACCATTTTAAAATTGTAATTGAAACTGTGGGAGTATATGACATACAGTAATGGAAATATTGTGTATTTTATTTATATAGTACATAAATGAGGATAGGCTAATTTTTGCTGCAGTAACAATACCAAAATCTCAGGGCTTAACAGAGCAAAGCTTATTTTTCACTCATGCAAAGTCTACTATGGATGTCAGAGATGCTCTAGGGCAACTGTTCTCCTCTTGTTGGCTTAATGACACAGGGTGCTTCAATCTTGTGGCACCTCAATCTCAATATATGCTTTCAAAATCCCTGCTGCAGAGGAAGAGAACACTGGATGGTCTTGAGCCTGAAATGAAATGCTTTGGCCAGGGACTCATAAACGCCACTTCTGCTCATAATCTATTGGCCAGAGCTAGTCATATGACTGCCTAAAATTGCAAGGAAGCAGAGAAGTATAATCCTCCAATATTTCCAAAGGGATAGAAGAAGTAGATGTTGGTGAGCACTAGAAAATTCTACCACATATATATGTATGTATATACTGGGTCATAGTTAATTGCATTTCTTATTGTGAGTCACAGCAAAAAATCTTTGACAAACTGCTATCCTGCTTCCCTCTCCCTCTGCTCTCACTATGTCCTGAGATCCAAAGGAGTGCATAGACCTTATCATACCTGCATTCAGAGGCCAGTCCTACCACTTCCCTGTCTCTGTGAACTTGGTTGGGTTCATGCTTGTTAGGTAACATGCTTGTTACCTAACCTTTCTGAGTTTCATTCCCCTCAGACGTAAATGAGGGAAATAACATCTGTCCTACAAAATTGTGGTAAGGCATAAGAGACATGGTATGGTAAGTGCCTAGCCCTGGGCTTGACTCTGTGTGTGAGTTTAGACAGTAGAAATCTTCACCATTCTGCCAAGCAGAACTCTTCCATTGAAGAGATGACGTGTTTCAGAACCCCATGCCTTCATGTGTGCATGCTCCTTCACCTGGATGGCCTTTCCTCTTCTCATCTGCCTGTTACATGCCTTGTTTTTCAATGCTCAGCTCATGTTCTTCCTCTAGGAACTACTCCCTAAGTCAGATGATCAGATATGACTCAGAGTGGTGGATAATGAGCATGTATCCTGGAGATAGCCAACAGACATGGCTTGAATCCCAGCTCCACCACTTCACCAGCTGTGACAAGCTTGTGACAAGCATGTTACTTAGCATCTCTAAGAACGTTTCCTTCCCTGGGAAATATTAGGTGTAATATTAGTACCTACCTTCATGGGATTATCGTGAGGATTAAAAGAGAAAGTGCTCCAAAAGTGTTAAGTCAGGCCGGGCGCGGTGGCTCACGCCTGTAATCCTAGCACTCTGGGAGGCCGAGGTGGGCGGATCGTTCTCAGCTCAGGAGTTCAAGACCAGCCTGAACAAGAGTGAGACCCCATCTCTACCAAGAAATGGAAAGAAATTAATTGGACAGCTAAAAATATATGTAGAAAAAATTAGCCGGGCATGGTGGCGCGTGCCTGTGGTCCCAGCTATTCGGGAGGCTGAGACAGTAGGATTGCTTGAGCCCAGGAGTTTGAGGTTGCTGTGAGCTAGGCTGACGCCACGCACTCGCCCCAGGCAAGAGAGACTCTATCTCAAAAAAAAAAAAAAAAGTGTTAAGTCAATGCTTGGCTCATACATGCTCATTATACCCTTATTTGGGTCACTTCTATACCTAGTACATCCCTCTACTATAGTTCCTGTCACACTGTGCTGCAATTATTTGTTTGATGACATGCTCTGTACTACTAGACTGTATAGACTATGCACCTGTTGAGCGCTGTCCCAGAGTTCAGCAATAAGTAGCTTTTTTTTCTTTTTTTTTTTTAGAGATGGAGTCTACCTCTGTCTGTTGCCCAGGCTGGAGTGCAGTGATGTGATCCTAGCTCACTGTAACCTTGAACTCCTGAGCTCAAGTGATCTCCCTCAAGTCTTGACCTCCCAAAGTGCTGGGATTATAGGTGTGAGCCACTGCACCCAGCCAGAGCTAGCTTTTTTGAACACTTATAAAAAAAGTCCGAGACTTATGCTAAATATTTTACATATATTATCCCATTTAATATTGATTGGAAACTACATTAATATCTTGCTACTTTCTAAGGTTGGCCAGGGATAGGCAACCCTTCTGCTTCTTTGCTCACTGACTACAACATAGGGGACTATAGGGCTTTACTAATTCATGTTCTGATTCACAGCAGCTTCAGTGTCCTCTGGTCCCAGGCTTCCAAATGACGCTCTTAGTGTTCATTTCCTTTTGAGCAAGGAGTTTCTATTTGGAGTAGCCTGCTCTTGATTTTTTCATTTTCTTCCCTTTGTCATATTATCATTTTAGGGCATTTGCCTACCCTATGTCCACAAATAGACTGTTCCCTGTTGTTTCCATTTCTAATTTGGGTGGGTTTCAGTTTTGTTATGAAGAAAGATATGGGTTAGCTCTGGTGGAGCCCACTGCTACTGCCTTAGAGGCCAAGGGAGAAGATGCCACAGACATGGCCGGGTGAACCTAAATAATCATTTCCCCTCAGACCTCTGTCTTTATTTCACTCCCCTAATACCTCTGCCCTCTCTTCTGCCTGACATTTTCATGTACTTCCTTTTTGATTTGAACAGTTTCCCTCCCAGCCTCTCTTTCCTTACTACTAATAAATACACAGGGGGTTTCCCATACTTAAAAAAAGCAAACAACTAATGATTAGGAAAATGCAAATCAAACCACTATGAGATACCATTTCGCACCCATTAGGATGGCTACTATATGAAAAGTTTTAAAGACTCAGGTTGGGCATGATGGCTCACACCTGTAATCCTACCTCTTTGGGAGACCAGGAGTTTGAGACCAGTATGAACAACATAGCAAAAAATCTTTACAAAATTTTTAAAAAATACTGTCTCTACAAAAAATTAAAAAAATAAAATATTAGCCAGATGTGGTAGCTTGTGCCTGCAGTCCCAGTTACTTGGGGACGCTGAGGCAGGGGGGTCGCTTGATCAAGCCCAGGAGTTTGAAGTTGCAGTAAGCTATGATTGTACCACTGTACTTAGCCTGGGCAACAGAGTGAGACCCTGTCTCAAAAATTTTTAATTTTTTTAATTTTTTAATTTTAATTTTAATTTTTTTTTGAGACAGAGTCTCACTCTGTTGCCCGGGCTAGAGTGCCATGGCGTCAGCCTAGCTCACAGCAACCTCGAACTCCTCGGCTCAAGTGATCCTACTGCCTCAGCCTCCCGAGTAGCTGGGACTACAGGCATGTGCCACCATGCCAGGCTAATTTTTTCTCTCTATATATTTTTAGTTGTCCAGATCATTTCTTTCTATTTTTTAGTAGAGATGGGGGGGTGGTTCGCTCTTGCTCAGGTTGGTCTCGAACTCCTGACCTTGAGTGATCCACCTGCCTCGGCCTCCCAGAGTGCTAGGATTACAGGCGTGAGCCACTGCGCCCGGCCCCCCAATTTTTTTTTAATTAAATAAATAATAATAAATAAAAATCCAGAAAATAAGGGCAATAATTATAGGGTGTCATTGAGTTTGGAAAGAGTGAAAGATTAAAGATCAAAGAGAGCAAAAAGAATGCAATAGAATTTAGGGTTAGTGAGAAGAGGTTTTAAGAAGAGTTAAGGATAGCCAAGGATTTCCAGCCTGGAAGGATTTGGGCATTCACAGAAATAAGGAAGATAAGAGGAGGAGTTAATATGGGGAAATATGGCCAGGTGCTATGGCTCACGCCTGTATCCTAACACTATGGAAGGAGAATCACTTGAGGTCACAATTTGGAGACCAGCGTGGGCAACATAGTGAGACCCCTGTCTCTACAAAAAATAAAAAGAAAATAAAAAAATTAGCCGGGTGTGCTGGGGTACGCCTGTAGTCCCAGCTACTGGGGAGGCTGAGGCAGGAGGATCCCTTGAGGCCAGGAGTTCAAGGTTACAGTGAGTTATGATCACACCACTGCACTCCAGTCTGGGCAACAGAGTGACAACTTTGTCTTTAATAAAAAAAAAAAGGGGGAGGAATATATGTTTAGTTTTAGACATATGGAATTTGAGATGTTAGTGATATATGCCACAGCTAGAACTGCTAGGAGAGGTTGGAAATGTATGCTGGTGTGAACTAAAATAAAATCTTAAGGCTTCCCCGTTTAAACCCACCTATAACCTCAACTCACCCTCCACACACCCCCCTCCACTGAGATCACCAATCTTTTTGGGCCAAACCAATGTATGCCTTCCATGTATTGATTTATGACTTTACCTGTAATCCCTGTCTCCCTGAAATGTATAAAACCAAACCATAACGCAACCACTGCAAGTCCACTTGCTGAAGGTTTCTTGGGTGTGGCTCCTGGTCATGGTCCTCAAATATGACTCAGAATAAATCTCTTTATTTTACAGAGTTCGGCTTCTTTTCCCTTAATACTGGGACTTAGAGAAGAACATTAAATTGTGTGTAGTAATTAATATTTGAAACTAGAAGAGAAGGTGCAGGCTGGGCTATGAAGATAGCCCAAATTTAAGGTTGTGGGAAGAGAACAGAAGAGTTAGTGAAGCAGGGAGATGATAGGAGGAGGTAAGTGTAGAATCTAGAGAAGTTAAGCAGAATTTTAAGAAAGAAGAGGATTTGGTCCGGAAACCAGTAGTGGAGGAAACCTGGAAAAGGCAATTGTATTTGGTGAGCTCTTTCGGAGCCTTGGAGAACTACAGTGTTAACAAGCGATACGATCTCGAATTCACGCTGAGCGCCATGCTAAGTGCTGGGGAAAGGAACAACAGCACAGTTCTGGACCCAAGAAGCTCACAGCGTGGCGAAGGAAGAGCGACATGAATGAATAATTAAGATACAATGTTGAAAGTACTTTAACAGAGGTGTGCTCAGGATACAATAGAAGCCCTGCCGAGTGGCGACCCCGCGGGGCGGGATTGGGGAAGGGCTGGTAGGATGCGTAGCTGTCTGAGTGTGTGGCGGATCTTCAAGGATTCATGTGGGGCAATTCCAGCAGAACCGGTCTTCCGAGGCCTCAGAGAACTCTTAGGGGACTGCGGGGAGATGAAACACGAGGGTGCCCAGGGGTCTGGGGCGAAAGGGCGTTAGCAATAACTGGGTCCTAAGTGAAAGATGCAGGAATGGAGTTTGCAGCCTGAAGGGATGCAAGAAGAGGAGGCGAAAAACTTTTCTAAATTCTCCCCACTTCTTCACATAGGGCAGAATAGATTAGGAGGAGTGGAAATCGGGCCTATTGGGGACCAGGTGGATCAAAAGCCTCAGTTTGCCGGACTACGGAATCCTTGTTACCTTTCTTGGGACTTCGTACCCGGCCGGAACTCCAGTGTTCTAATGACTAGTTGGCGCCGGAAGGGAAAAGCAGAGGTACCTATAAGGGAAACGTGGAGAACCCGGCGGGGAAGAGCGGGGACCCGGGCGGAAGCCACACTTAAGCTCCAGGGAGGTGAGCGGTCTCTGTCTGGCTAGCTGTTGGTATGTTGGGGATGTGGGAGGGCGACACAGCCCTGGCAGGTGAAGGTTGCGGGGGCCCCACCGTGGCGAACGTCCAGCCTCCCGAGCCGGGCAGCGAGTTCCGGGCTGCTTCCCGGGCTCGGATCCAGAGCTAAACACTGGGACTGTTGAGTTTTGCCACTTAGTAGCTGTGTGACCTCGGGTAAATTAATCTTCAAACTTCCGTTTTCTCGTCACTATAATTGGAATAATAATAGTACCTCTCTCAGGGTTGTTGTGAGGAGTCTATGAAAATACACTTGGAACAATTTCTGTCACCTGGATATGCAATCTTTGCTATTACTGCTCGCTTCTAGCTGCGTGGATTACGTTGTCCAAACTCACTGTCAAACTCAACCCGGTATTGTCCAGTTAATAGGTTAGATTTTATGTTTATTGGTAAAAAAAAAAAAACAAACCATGAAACATTTATAATTAAAGTTATATTATTAGAGAAGTAACACTACTAAGGTTTTGGAAAATAGGGTAAATAATGTTACTTATAATCCCATCATCCTACACACTAAGCCCTTTTTTTCTTTTTTCCCCCCAAATCTTTTTTGTCTGTATATTTTATACTTGTAATGTTAGCATATATGCAATTTTGGTTTCTCCTTATTTGCCACTTAATATTGTAGCCTAATCATGGGGTTCATGAGAATCATTTTTATGACTGTACAGTATTTCATTTTATGGGCTCATCATTTGTTTCCCAAATTTCTGCATATTAAGAGGTAAAATCATTTAAGTGCAATGAGTGAGGGAAACTTAAATATTACCCATGATTCCAGGACCTTAGATCAACTGTTTTTATTTTTTCTGGTTCTCTTATGTTTTTAGTCCATGCGAAAACATACTGCTACATGGTTTTCATTTATGAACAAACGTTATTTTTGTCTTTCTTTCCTTATTTTTTCTTCGCTTTGGTATAAACAAATATTACTGAGCATCAGTTATGTTCAAGCCAAGTCCCTGAGTTTAAGGAACTCAGGCCAGTTAGATAAAAGCAAGATTCTAATATTATGTAAAGTGTGCACAGGTTCTTATGAGAATATGAAGGAAGAGCAGTGTCAATACCCTTTAGTCAAAGACCACCGGTAACATGCCTGTAGTTGAACAAGTTGGGTTTGTTACCCCTTGTGAGGGAGAATGCACATCATGGGGAACCATGGGGCATCTTAGTAGGAGGGTGTTAGAAGTGACTTAACTAGTTTAGGTTTGTGTTAGGTGATTTTAGGGAGGGTACTGCCAGGAGGTAGAGGTCATTTTATAATTGGGAGGGAAAACTAGAATTGAGTCTAATGCTATGATAGGACAAGATGCGGCAGTCTCTCACATTAGCCAAGATTGTAGAATGTTTGATCGTTTTTATGGTTTGAACAATATTCATGTTTCTTGCTGTGTTCAGACATTATTTATTTAGATGGTCTTATTAGGGCTGAGGGTGTTGCCCATGGATGTAAGAAATTAAGCCAGGAAAGTGGGCATATTTTGGAGGGCCTCATATGCCATTTCAGGAGTTTAAACTTCTGGAGGGAATTGCTGATGGGAGGGTGGGGGGAGTTTCTATCATATTTAGAAAAATCCCTCTTGTTTCCAGACAAAGAATGGATTAGGAGAGGAGATCAGAGTCAGGGAGATGAGTCAGGACTTTGATACTTAAAGAGTGTTCCATGAACCAAGAAGGGCATGACCTGGGAGTTTGTTAGAAATGCAGAATCTCAGGCCCCATTCCACCTGCATTTTAACAAAATTCCCAGGTGGTTCATAGGCACTTTAAAGTTTAAATTTCCCTTTTCTAGGGAAATTACAGTAGTCCTGATAAGAAGCAATAAGGCTTTGAACTAAGATACTTGTGGCAGAGGTACAGAAATGTGGAGATACATTTGTTCAACAAATACAAGAAGTCAGGCATGGTGGCATGTGCCTGTAGTCCCAGCTACTTGGGAGGCTGAGGCAGGAGGATCACTTGAGCTCAGGAATTTGAGGCTGTATTGAGCTATGATTGGGCCACTGCACTCCAGCCTGGGTGACAGAGTGAGACTCCATCTTTTAAAAAAAAAAACAAAACTCAAATACTGTGATACCTCCTGCATGCTAGGCACCATATTGAAAGCTGGAGTTACCACAATGAAAATAGTTTTTCCCCTCAAGATACTTCTAGTCTGGTAGGGAAGAGTGACAAATGACCTGTTATAACAGGGAAAGTATAAGCCCAGGATGCAATGGGAACATGCTGGTGGAGCGCTGGTCTTGATGGAATTAGGTAGTCAGGAAGGGTGCTTGGAGGAGGTGATAGGTATCTAAGGTGAGTCCCAAAGGATGTTAGCCAAACAAAATTGGTAGAGGACATTTCTGGCCTAGGAGCAGCAATCAACCAACACCTGGGGCCTAGAGAGGGTATACTGGGTGGCACTTGTTGGACCACAAGTATTCTCTGTGATTAGAGCATGGAGTGGGGTGTGGCTAGAGGTAAGATTGGAGAGTTGGGCAGAGGCCAGATCTGGAGGACCTTTGTAGCCCCTGTGGAGAAAGTTGGGCTTTATTCTGAAGGCATTGGAAGCTCCTGAAGGGTTTTTTTGTTTTTTTGTTTTTTTTTTTGAGACAGAGTCTCACTGTGTTGCCCAGGCTAGAGTGTCGTGGCGTCATCCTAGCTCACAGCAACCTCAAACTCCTGGGCTCAAGCGATCCTGCTGCCTCAGCCTCCCGAGTAGCTGGGACTACAGGCATGTGCCACCATGCCCGGCTAATTTTTTTCTATATATTTTTAGTTGTCCGATTAATTTCTTTCTATTTTTAGTAGAGACGGGGTCTCGCTCTTGCTCAGGCTGGTTTTGAACTCCTGAGCTCAAACAATCCGCCCGCCTCGGCCTCCCAGAGTGCTAGGATTACAGGCGTGAGCCACCGCGCCGGGCCTCCTGAAGGGTTTTAATCAGGAAAGAGAAATAAGCTTTGTATTTTAGGCCCTTCTAGATGCTGATTGGTGGATAAAGTAGGGATGGGATTGTGAACCTAGAGGCAAGGAGCAGAGTGCAGTGATCCAGAAGAGAAAAGGTGACCTTCCTGGTATGGGGAGTGAGGGAGGAAGGGTGTTCTAGAAGAATGACAAGTCCTATGTTGTAGTTAGAGTGGTCTAGGTGACATTTTGATGTGGATTCTTAAGCAACTAACGCAGGTGAGCTGGATTGTTGGATATTTGTCATTTTGAGGGTTTTTTGGGGGGAGGTTTTCAGTGTTCCATTTAGTTTCTCATTCATTGCTGTGTTCTGACTGGTGTGTGGGTTTTTGTTTTTCTCTCTCCTGGTCTCTGGGGCTGGGATAGGAGAAAAACAAACTGGAACTGCATATTTTATTTCCTACTAGGGGTAGCTGGGTTAGGTAGGAGAGGGGACTATTTTAGCCTTCCTGGTTCTGCCAGTACTCATTAAATGTTGCTGCTAAAGGCAAAGTTGTCACTTTGTTAGAGATACCCTATAAAAGTTATATTGCTAATGTCTTACTTACAGAGAGGCAGCATCATCTAGTGGAAGGACTTTAAGGCCAAAATTCTTGTTCCAGCTTTGATACTGATTAGTGTTGTGATGTTAGGTAAGTCACTTCACCTGTTGGTGTCTATTTCCTTTAGAAAGGAAATATTTACCTGATGTGTTTCACAGGATTCTTCTGTGGATTAAATGAGATAATAAATGTCTAGATGATTTGAAAATATGAAGAGTGATATCTAAATGTGATGGTAGTAGTAGTATTGCCACTATTATTTAGGTTCTATCTTTGAGGAGCTCAAATAATGACTGATATAGTGAAATTCTCATTAGTCAAAATGTGGGCCTTGGACTAGGAGTTTAGCCATGAAGACTCCTGGAGATCTCATCAGACTTGCAGAGTAAGAGAACCCTCTTTTTTTCATTATTCCATCTGATCTTCAGAAGAAGCTCTTAAAGTACATAGGGGAGATATTGACACAGCCTCACTTCCTGAAGAAATAGAGGCTTCAACAATCAACTGGTTTGGTTTACCTGAGGGTAAACAGTTTTATTAGGTTTAGTTATTTGAAATTGCAATATCATATTTACAACCTAATAAGTGGGCAGAGCCAGGTGTCAAGTCCAAGTTTTCTGGCTCTATTTACAATGCTTACTGTAGACCCTCTCTTTATAGATCAAATGCTAAAATGTAAAGTCAGTTGGCCCAGGTCCTAGTGAATTAATTGAATATTTTATTTTAGGAATCTTTTTTTTTTTTTTCCACAAATGCAGCATAAAAATTTCCTTCAGAGGTGACACAATCTCTTGAGGTAGCTTTCAGCACATACTTGAGTTGTTTTTGGGTTGATCATTACCTGCGTGTAAATGGGGCCTGTGTTTTTATTCATCTTAGTACTTTTTGCACTGCATAATAGTAGGCACTGGGTAAATGTTTGTAGAATCAGAAAATAAGGTCATGAATTTCACAATACCTAATTTCTGTTGAATTTGAAATTGTGATACATTCATTGCTATACTGGTAACTCTTCAATGTCTCTTCTGTTATAGGTAGAATTGGGCTATTTTGCTGAAGCTTCTTTCCCTGGTAGCCTGAGGAAAAAATTTGCATTTTGACTTTTTAATTTTTATTTTTTACCATGGCTTTGATTTACAAATTGCTGAATGGCACTTACATTCTCAGCAAATGCCCAAAGCGAAGTACTGCCTTGCATCCATTTTTGGGTATTCACTTTGCAGACTATTGTTCCAGTAGTCTTCAGAAACCAGAGGCTGCTCCTGGCAAAGCCTCCTCACAGAGGAAGACTGAAGGAGGTTTGCAGGGACATCACCAGAAAGAAGTTGCCGTGGATATAACTTCTCCTGAGGAGAAGCCTGAAGTTAGTTTTGATAAAGCAATTAGAGATGAAATCAAGGACCATTTTAGGCGTTTGAAGGATGAAATTGTGAATCACTGGATAGGGCCAGAAGGCCGCCCTCTGCATGAGGTCTTGCTGGAACAAGCCAAGGTCGTCTGGCAGTTCCGTGGGAAAGAAGATTTGGATAAGTGGGTAGTGACTTCTGATAAGACGATTGGAGGCAGAAGTGAAGTGTTCTTGAAAATGGGCAAGAATAACCAAAGTGCATTGCTCTATGGAACTCTGAGCTCTGAAGCACCTCAGGATGGGGAGAGTAGCCGAAGTGGGTACTGTGCAATGATATCTAGGATTCCAAGGGTAAGTGAGGCCCAGGAGCCACAGTTTTCCAGTGAACTGGAGTGAACTTCATTGTAGCATCAACTATAGCACACAGCTTTTGTTTCTGTAAATGAAAACACCTGGCATGTTATATATGTAGCCATCTCACCTTTGTATGGGGATACATAACTACTGGGCACAAGTGTAAACTCGAAGCACAATGGGGAAGTGGTTCCTGAGGAGGAGTTACTTGTTTCTGGGCATCGCTTCCGGTCAGGGAGGAACATTCTTATGTTTGAGGAATCCTGAAAGGTTAGACATTTGAAAAATGTCTGGGAACATTTGCGTCTTATATAACATAGACCACAACCTCTGTAATGGTCAGGGATTCCTTACAGTAGGGCAAGCCTGTGGCTTTTTTTTTTCTTTTAGGCAAATTTTTTATTTTAGAATAGTTGTAGACTTGCAAAAAAAATTACAGTTGCAAAGATAGTACAGAGGGTTTCCATATACCCCTCATCCAGCTTCTTCTATTGTTAACATCTTACATTACTATACTACATTTGTCGTGATTAAGAAACTAACATTGGTCTAGCACTATTAACTAAATTCCAGACTTTATTTGGATTTTGTTGTTTTCTTCACTAATATACTTTTTCTGTTCCAGTATCCCATCGAGGATACCATGTTGAATGTGGTTGTCGTGTATTCTTAGTTTTCTCTGCTCTGTGACAATTTGTCATTCTTTCCTTATTTTTCACGAGGATCCGAGATGTATTACTGGTCAGATGTTTTTGTAAAATGGCCCTCAGTTTGGGATTTTCTGATGTTTTTTCTCCTGATTAAACTGAGGTTCTCTGTTTTTAGGAAGAATATCACAGAATTGAAGTACCCTTTTCATCATATCATATCAGGGGTACATGCTATCATCATATCCCTAATAACATTAACTTCAATCACCTGGTCAAGGTAGTGTTTGCCAGGTTACTCCATTGTAAAATTATTTTTTTTCTTTCCACAAGTCACTAAGTGCAGCCCATATTTGTGGTGGGGGGTGGGATTAAGCTTTGTCTCCTAGAGGGTGGTATCTACATAAATTATTTGGAATTCTTCACTAAGGAGGATTTGTTTCGTCTCCCACTTTATTTGTTCAGTCATGTATGGAATCATACTTTGGATTATAATTCAATACTGTGTTACTATTTTGTTGCTCAAATTATTCCAGTTTTGGCCCTTGAGAGCTTTTTCAATTTGGCTCCTGCCCCTTTGACATACCCCCTCCTTTTGTTTTTTGAGCACTTTTTGGCACTACAGGATGCTCTAAGCTCATCTCCTATTTTTCCTATCTGAGCCCTAGAATTAGTCATTTCTCAAAGGAGCCCTGATTCTGTTTTTTGGATAATGGTATTAGACAGCAAGATCTGGGTGCTGGGTGTGCTTGTTGCTACTGGGTTGTCACTACTTCCAGGCCCTCAGTGGACACAGCTAGGAAATACATCTATGCATATTAACCTGTGTGTACACACATGTCTGTAATTCTTTATCCATCTATATCTGTATTATACTAAACATGAGTTCATACTGCTGACTCTGACTCTGATCCAGTACTATGTGGTTCATTCTAGCCTTTCCCCCCTTGCTTATCTGTAACTTCCCTTTCTAACAGTGAGAAACATGTGTCCTATTTCCTATCCACTATCCATTTATTTATTAATTCAACCTGGTGTATATGTAAAGCAGTTTCGGAATCCTTTTTTTTTTTTTTAATTTATTTATTTTTAAGGCTGGTCAAGTGAAGCAGTGGGAGCGGAGAAGGAACGAAGGAGTTTCAGAATTCTTGAAACAACTTACCAACTACTGTGTTTATATGCGGTTTCTTTTGTTTTTAGTCTTATAGTTTCAAGTTAAGACACTGTTTTCAAAAGTTATTTAGGCTATTCCCTTGTCTCCCCACTAGCCTCTGACTTTTGTGAATTTTGCTGACCTGTTGTTTCAGGGCTGCCCTGGACAGGCTCCAATGCCTGACCCTGGCCACAGCCACTGGATGTTTGCCTGGATATTGTGCTTTAAGGAGAAAAGCAAGTGTCAGGAGTAATGTTAGGCTCCATATAATAATGAAAAAGAAAGATATGTGCTCTTTCAGACTCAACACATGATACATAGTTTTTTCTTTTCAGGCCCTGAAAATCCACAGAGTGGATTTGGTTGGTCCAGAGTAGTAGATAATTCTATGCCAAGATACCCATTGTGGAATAATGAAAATAGTAGATAACATTTATTAAGTGTACTCTGACAATTCCGGGGCAAAATCATCCCAGTTTTATGGATGAGGAAACAGGCTTTGGGGAGTTTCAGTAACTTGTTCAAAGTTACACAGTGAGTAAACATTAGTTTATATATGAGCATTACTATTCTTGAAATCAGAGTACCCTTGAGATTGCTATAAATAAATGCCTTTGGAAATTAACACTAAATTCCATTTTTGAAGAGAGAGACGATATAGGTAGTTGTTAAACACACAGATTTTAGAGTTATACAGCACTGGATATACCACTATTAGCGGAGTGCTCGGTTTCTTCATCTGTAAAATGGGGTAATGTGGTAATACCTAGCTCATAGGGCTGTTGTGAGAATTAAATGAGATTATGCATGCAAAATAACTGTTGTAATATTCAGTGGATTCTAACTATTGTTATTAAATATCACTTTTTTAAAAACTCAAGCTATATTTTTCATAGTTTTCTGACATATAGAAAGGCAGTTGTCATAAAAAGGGCCACTCAGAAGCCATTGCTCCATAGGACCAGGACAGAAAGTACATTCATGTCCATTCAGCAAATATAAGTGAGTGCCTACCCCATGTAAACACTGCCTTGGGCCAATTGTGTCTTGAACATTACCTTAGAAACATATAGATATGTCAGTATTTTGTGCTACAATAATAATCACCAGGTTTATCTGCCTCTTTATGGTGGAAGAAAGTCAAAAAAGACAGAAAAAGGGTTAGTGAATCCATTTGATACTGCTGACTTGGTGATGACTCACATTTTGCTAATAGTGGAGAATGAGGTCAAATTAACTTCTCTTTCTGTATCTTAGGGCGCTTTTGAGCGGAAGATGTCTTATGATTGGTCCCATTTCAACACTCTGTATCTCCGTGTCCGTGGGGATGGTCGGCCTTGGATGGTGAATATCAGGGAGGACACAGATATAATCCAGAGGAAGAATCAGATGTACAGTTACTTCATGTTCACCCGTGGGGGGCCCTACTGGCAGGAGATCAAGGTAACAGCACAAGTCTTTACTGTTTATGAAAATGAGTTCTTTTGAGATTATGATTACATTATAGTTTCCTTTTGCTTACTAATCCTTCTTGGAAGGTGTGGGTGGGGTGGGTGGAAGGAAGAGGACCTAGGGGAGAGACTTACATAAATGACTTTTTCTCTCATTAATATTAACTTACTAACCAGTAAATATTTTTGATAAGGATATGGCCAGGACCATGCTAATTCACAGGTACATCTGTGTTCTGTGCCCAAATAGACGTTTCTTTTTAAGTTTCTGCCATGTCATCTCTTCTAGGCAACTCTACCAAGCTAGTGTCCCTAGCTTAATAGAAAGGGTCCATTGAGAGGAATAAATACTTCACATTTCATAATCATCAAAATTTTTATTTCTTGGTAATATAAGGAAGTCTTATTTTATGTATCAGAAGAAGTTTTGAGTAGGTAAGCAATGTTAACTTGAAGGAAAAGAAGAAGAAAGTTCAGGGACTGAGGGCAAAATGAAATGACCTCCTTTCTTTTTCCTATTGAAGGTTTTTTTGTTTGTTTGTTTGAGACAGGGTCTTACTCTGTTGCCCAGGCTAGAGTGCTGTGGCTTGATCATAGCTCACTGCAGCCTCAAACTGCTGGCTCCTGGGCTGAAGCGATCCTGCTGCCTGCTGTACTGAGGTTTTTAATCCATAAACTCAAAAGAAAGCCCCCATTCTGCTCATGTCATAAAGCTAAGGGTCATCCTTGCTTCCTGTCTCCTTCACCCTACATCGAGTCTATTATCAAGTCCTGTCACCTCTACTTCCAGAATACACTCAGAATCTGACTATTTCTAGCCGTTTTTTCCACTCTCACCCTAGTCCAGGCATTTGGATTACTGCAGCAACTTCATTATTGATTTTCCTGTTTGTCTTCTTGCCCTGCTAGAATCCAGTCTCCACAGAGCAGCCAGAGTGATCTTTCTAAAACATAGTTCAGATGACATCACTCATATGCCTTAGGACCCTCCAGAGGTCCCATGACAATATTTAGAATAAAGTCTATGGATTGTGAGGTTAAGCTTAGGTGAAAAAAAAAAAAAAAGCATGAAGTCCAAACACCTGAACATGGCCTGTGGGCCTACAGTTTCAGACCTCTGTCTTCATCTTCAGTCTCCCCTCCTGTCTCCCTCCTCCACACTGGCCCCTTTTCTGTCTGTCAAACTCAGCAGCTTCATTTCCATCTTAGCCTTGTACTTAGTTGTTCTGCTGGAATGCTCTTTCCCCGTCTCTTCATCTGCTTCCTCTTTCCTATCATTCACCTCTCAGCTCAAAAGTCACCTCAGAGAGGTCTTTCCTGATCCCTCTGACTAAAGTTGGGCCCTCTAACCCAATCACTTTTTTTTTTTTTTTTCCCCGAGACAGTCTTATTATGTTGCCCAGGCTGGTCTTGAACTCCTGTGCTCAAGCAATCCTCCTACCTCAGTCTCCCTAGTAGCTGGGATCATAGGTGCATGCCACCATGGCCACCTTCAGTCACTTTCAACACCACCACCCTGTCGACTTTCTTCATAGAACTTATCACTAACTAAAATTATTTTGTTCATTCATTTGTTTGTTTATTGTCACTCTCTAACCCCCTCCCCTGGAACATAAATTCTATAAATTCTGTGAGAGCAGGGACCTTGTTTGTATTGTTCATAGCTGTTTCCCCTGCACTAAAAACGGTGCCTAGCACAAAACAGGCCCTCAAGTACACATATGTGCACAAATATAGATGATAACACAAAAAGTATTATATAACTAACACTTGTATACAAGTAACATATATTAATTATTAAACAAAATAATTAGTATTTCACTATAGAAAATTTGGAAAATGCAGAAAAGAAAAAAATTTTACCCTACCGCTATCCAGAGGTAAAATACTATTTTTATTTTAGTGTGTATCTTCCAGACTTCTCTAGTCATACTTTTTTCCCCCAAAAATGGGATTGTGCCAATGCTGTTTTATAAGACATATAGTATTTTCACTAAACTGAATACTGTGTACAACTTTCTGTTCAAATATATTTCTATATCATTTTTAATGTCTGATATTTTATCATATAAGTAAATAATTGTCCTTTGTGAACATTTACATTTAGGTTGTTTTCAGAGTTTTTCACTATGGTACAAACTCTGAGTTTAACATCCTTAATTATTTTCATAGTGTATATTCCTAGAAATAAAATTCTTAGAATAAGTATGTATAATTTTATTT
>NW_012148618.1:12532421-12535742 GCF_000956105.1 Propithecus coquereli | reverse complement strand
CAATCTTATCCCTATTCACCCTGGTTCCTTCCCACCCTCCGTAGGTAACCACTTTTATTAGTTTCTTGTGTAACATTTCAGTTTCTTTATGTAAATATAAGCAAATATGAAAATACTTATTTTTCTCTTTTTTATTTTTGTTATTTCAATCAGCTTTCTCAAGCTGAATCCCTTTAACTCAAAAATACAAATAGTATATTCTATACATCTTCTGTATTTATTACATTTTTAAAATTTAGGAATATATCTTGAAGAGCTTCTACGTAATACATGGAATTATTTTCCATCCTTTTTTTTTTTGAGACAAGGTCTTGTTCCATTCCCCAGGCAAGAGTGCAATGGTGTCATCATAGCTCGCTGCAACCTCAAATCCTCAAGCAATCCTCCTGCCTCTTGAGTAGCTGGGACTATAGGCACATGCCACCACACCCCACTAATTTTTTTTTTTTTTAGTAGAAACAGTGTCTGTCTATTGCCCAGGCTGATTTCAAACTCCTGGGCTCAAGGAATCCTCCTGCCTCAGCCTCCCCAAGTGCTAGGATTACAGGCATGAGCCACTGAGCTGGCCCATTGTTATTTTGTTTGGTATTTCATATTATGTGGATATTCTATAGTTGATTTAATGAGTCCTGTATTGAATGACACTTAAGTTCTCAATTGCTATTGTAAATAATGTAATGAATAACGCAAAGATCACTTTGTATACATGTAGGTGCTTTTGTAGGTTAACTTCCTACAAGTGGGAGTACTGGGTTACAGCGTAAATGCCTTTGTAATTTTGATAAATATTGTTGAATTGTCCTCCAAAGGATTTGTTTCAGTTTTGCATTCCCACCAGTAGTGAAATGGCTGTTTCCCCACAGCCTCGCCACTAGAGGAAGTTGTCAAACTTTTGGATTTTTGCCAGTCTGGTAAGTGAGACATAGTAACTCAGTGTAGTTTTGATATTGTGAAATATATATTTGGTCTTCATCCTGAATGGAATCTCTGGAGTGATAAGAGTATCTTTTGTATGCTAATGATGACTGTTGGCCCCTAGATAGCTTCAGGATGGGAGCTGGTCACAGGAAAGACCAAGGCATAATTAGAAAGTCTCACCCCTCAACCTCTGGGGAGGCGTGAGGGGCTCAAGGTTGAGCTGATCACTAATAGCCAATGATTTAATCAGTCATGCCTATATAGTCAAGCTTCCATAAAAACCCAAAAGGATAGACTTTGTAGAACTTCTGGATCACTGAACACGTGGAGGCTCCTGGAGGGTGGTATGTCCAGAGAGGGCATGGAAGCTCTGTGTTGCTTCTCCCATACCTCTTCCTATGCACCTCTTCCATCTGGCTGTTCATCTGTGTCCTATGTACCGTCCTTTAAAATAAGCCAGTAAATGTAAGTAAAGTGTTACCCCGAGTTCTGTGAACTACTCTAGTGAATTAATTGAATCTAAGGTGGGGGTTATGGGAGCCCCAATTTACAGCTAGTCAGTCAGAAGTATATGTGAGAACCTATATTGACAGCTGGCATCTGCAGTGGGGGGCAGTCTTGTGGGACTGAGCCCCCAACCTGCTCTGTCTCCAGGTAGATAGTGTCAGAATTAAATTGAATTAGAGGACACCCAGTTGGTGTCCACTACAGAATTGATTGCTTGTTGTCTGGGGAGAAATCTCCACAAATTTGGTCACTGAAGTCTTCTGTGTTAATTGTTGAGTGAAGAGAATAGAAAAAATAGTTTTTTTTCCAGTCAGCTGTAGAATTGCTTGGTGTTTGGAGAAAACTCCACATACACGAAGTGTCAGAAGGGTTGTGCTGAGTGGTGTGTGAGTATAAAGGGTAGGAGAAACAATTTAGTTTTTTCTCCTATATCCTCAGAAGTTTTGCTTTGTGTTTCTCTTGTTATGAGTGAGATGGAAAATCTCTTTATATTTTTAAAGGCCAATTTTTTTTTTTTTTGAGACAGTCTCACTGTGTTGCCCGGGCTAGAGTGCCGTGGCGTCATCCTAGCTCACAGCAACCTCAAACTCCTGGGCTTGTTGATCAGTGAAACCAATTTGCTGGTGAGTACATGTGGTGCTTATTTTTCCATTCTTGGGATACTTGACTTAGTAGAATGTGTTCCAGCTCTATCCAGAAAAATACAAGAGGTGCTATGTCACCATTGTTTCTTAAAGCTGAATAGTACTCCATGGTATGCATATACCACATTTTATTAATCCACTCATGTATTGATGGGCACTTGGATTGTTTCCACATCTTTGCAGTTGTGAATTGTGCTGCTATGAACATTCGGGTGCAAGTGTGTTTTTTATAGAATGACCTTTGTTCTTTTGGGTAGATGCCCAGTAGTGGGATTGCTGGATCAAATGGTAGATCTACTTGTATCCCTTTAAGATATCTCCATATTGCTTTCCACAGAGGTTGCACTAGTTTGCAGTCCCATGCTATTTATTTCTTCATGAATAATTCTCCTTTAGTTAATGGAGATGAGATCCTCAAATATTTATTCTGATTGTAGAGAGAAAACATAGAGTAAACAATGGAGAAATTATGTATATTAGTTTTCTGTCACCTGTGGAAAGAGAACAACTGTTTATCGTTTTCTTTTAATGCAAGCTTTACAGATTTAAAGTTCCTTCTTAGTCTAATTTTTTTTTCCAGGTTAAATAATCCTGTTCCCTTGATGTAGTCAGTGTTTTTAGAGAATTCTGTGCCAAAAAGAAAAGAGATTAGTTTAAGTACACCAGTGGGGTGGGTGACACATATACCCTGAATGGCAAGCGGGTAGTGATGATTGCATATATGAAGTATGTTTGGAGTGAGATGGATGAAGTGTCAAACCGGGATGCAAAATGAGACATTGGCAAGGGGGTCTCTATCCAGTTAGTTGACAGAAATGAAGGGAGCAGGTCATATAAGGACTTGAGGACATTCAGATTTGCTATGTCAGCAATGTAATCTTGTGCAGTGGTGGTTTATTATATAAGCTTTGAATTGAGTCTCTTTAAAATTTTTTTAAGTTCCTTTTTTTTTTTTTTAAGAGGTGAGGTCTTGCTATGTTGCCCAGGCTGGACTCGAACTCCTGGGCTCAAGTGATCCTTCTACCTCAGCCTCCTAAGTAGCTGGAGTGACAGGTGTGCACCACTATGCCAGGCTTGAACTGAGTCTGCTTTTATGTCAAGAATGTTTTTAGTGATAAATAGTTTCAACAGTGTATTTTATTTATTTAAATTCATTTTTATTTTTTAGCTCAAAAATCAAAATGCTCTAAAAAGATGTACATTGAGAAATCTCACTCCCAATCTTATCCCTATTCACCCTGGTTCCTTCCCA
>NW_012148618.1:12527844-12532371 GCF_000956105.1 Propithecus coquereli | reverse complement strand
TTTTTTTTTTTTTTTTTGATTCATCTTAAAGGAAGTTGCTGACATCAGTACATTTCATCTCTAAACATTTTAGCATGCATACCATTAGACTTCAGTATTTATTTACAGTTTTTTAGGCCTTTTTTAAAAAAAACCTAAATGAGCTTATACTGTCTCGCTGTGTCACTCAGGCTGGAGTGCAGTGGCATGATCCTAGCTCACTGCAACCTCAAACTCCTGGGCTCAAGTGATGTTCCTGCCTTAGTCTCCCAAGTAGCTGGGACTACAGGCGTGAGTCACCATGCTGGCTAATTTTCAAATTATTTTTTTATTTTTTATAGTGACAAGGTCTTGCTATGTTGTCCAGCCTGGTCTTGAACTCCTGGCCTCAAGTGATCCTCCCGCCTTGACCTCCCAAAGTGTTGGGATTACAGGCGTGAGCCACCACGTGCAGCCTATATCTTATTTTTTTACTAATAATATATCACAGAGATTTTCTCTTTGCATCCTGTATCCTATTTCATCCTACTTCATTTTAAAAATAGCTGCATATTCAGTTGTACAGATGTACCATAATTTATCTGTTACCTTATTTTTTCATTTGACATTTTTTACTATTAGAAAAAGCTGTATCTTTATGTATTTTTCAGAGATTATTTGTAACATAAATTCCTAAACGTGAAATTGGTATGGCATTTCAAATTTTCCTAGATATTGCTGTATTAGTTTTCTATTGCTACGTAACAAATTGCCACAAATTCAGCAGCTTAAAACAACATTTGTTAGTTCACAGATCTGGAGGTTGTAAGTTGGGACACAGTGTGACTGAGTTCCATGCTCAGGTGCTTATAAGGCTGAAATCAAGGAGTCAGCTGGGCTGCATTCTTTTCTGGAGTTTCTGGGGAAGAATCCACTTCCCAGCTCATGCTGGTTGTCAGCCAAATTCAGTTTCTTATGATTGTAGAACTTTGTGTGAGTCTTTGCTTCCTTGCTGGCTGTCAACCAGTGGCTACTCTCAGTTCCTAGAAGCTGCCTGCATTCCTTATTATGTACATCCCTCCATCTTCAAAGCCAACAATGGAGAATTTCCTTCCCATTGAATCCGTCTCATGAAATCTCTTTCACTAGTCCCTTTTATGGGCTCAAGTGATTGTCAGGCCTACAGAAGATAATCTCCCTTTATTTTTAAGGTCAACTAATTTGGAATCTTAATTACATTGGCACAGTCCCTTCACAGCACCACTGAGATTAGTGTTTGATTGAATACCTGGAAGTAGATGTATATTTACCTGGGGTGGAAGTCTTGGGGGCAATCTTAGAATTCTACCTCCCACAATTGTCAGCTGCCCTCTAAAAGAGTTGTGCTAATTTACACTCCTACTAACAGTATATATGTGTGCTTGTTTCTCACCATCCCCATTTTTCTATTTGGTTGTTTAATCTTTTTCTTAGTTGTTTGATTTTTTTATTTTAGAGTCAGGGTCTTGCTATGTTGCCCAGGCAAGACTCAAACTCCTGGACTCAAGCCCTCTCAAGTAGCTGGGATTACAGGCAGGCAGCATCGTGCCCTGGCTTTTTAGTTATTTGTAAAAGGTCTGTTTAGGATACTAGTCTCTTGACCATAAATATTACAAATATTTTTTTCCCTAGTTTACCCTTTGTCTTTTGCTCTCTTAGTTTTATCTTTGATCCAAGTGGTAGCCTGTTATAACTGCAGATATTGACCAGAATGGTGGCTCATGCCTGTAATTCCAGCACTTTGGGAGGCTGAGGCAGGAGGATTGCTTGAGACCAGGAGTTCAAGACCAGGCTGGGCAACATAGCAAGCCCCCATCTCTACAAGAAAAATAAAATTAGCTGGATGTGGTGACATGTGCCTGTAGTCTTAACTACTTGGGAGGCTGAGGCAGGAGGAGCCCAGGAGTTCAAGGATGCAGTGAGCTATGATTGCACCATTGCACTCCAGCCTAGGCACCAGTGTGAGACCCTGTCTCTAAAACACAAACAAACAAAAAAAACAATGCTGCATATATTAAATAATTTTAGAATTAAATTTAAATGACTATTCTTTTATCATTGTATTACTTACATTTCAGCTATGAAGTAAATGGTTTCTTTTTTCAGATTCCTTTTTCCAAATTTTTCTTCTCCAATCAAGGAAGAATCCGGGATGTTCAGTCTCAGCTTCTGCTTGACAAGGTAACATTTTCCTGTACTTCTCACTCAGAACAGTATCATCTTTAGTGAAACAGAACTCCTATGAGTCTGAGTCTATGCTGGAAGGCTAACAGATGAAAAATGAAAATTCTGGCTGGGTACGATGGCTTATGCCTATAATCCTAGCACTTGGGGAGGCTGAGGTGGGTAGATCGCTTTAGGCCAGGAGATTGAGATTAGCCTGGGCAACAAAGCGAGAGACCCCATCTCTCCAAAAAACAAAAAAAAGAAAGAAAGGAAAATTAGCCAGGTGTGGTGGTGCGCACTTGTAGTCTCAGCTACTCAGGAAGCTAGCTGAGCCAGAAGGATTGCTTGAGCCCAGGAGTTTGAGGTTGCTGTGAGCTAGGCTGACGCCATGGCACTCACTCTAGCCTGGGCAACAAAGCGAGAGACCCCATCTCTCCAAAAAACAAAAAAAAGAAAGAAAGGAAAATTAGCCAGGTGTGGTGGTGCGCACTTGTAGTCTCAGCTACTCAGGAAGCTAGCTGAGCCAGAAGGATTGCTTGAGCCCAGGAGTTTGAGGTTGCATTGAGCTATGATGACACCACTGCACTCTAGCCCAGGCAACAGAGTGAGACCCTGTCTCAAAAAAAAAAAAAAGGAAAAGGAAAGAAAAATGAAAATCCTACTCAGAGCCACTGGCCACTGCTGTTATACCAAGACATGCTGACTCAGACCTATCTTGTGAGCTAAACCCCCCATCTTGGAGGATTTTCATATGACCATTTTTTTTTAGCATGCTTACATTTTATTTTAGCTTTAAAATAAGAGTTCAGGAGAGCTTCAAGGAACCTCCATTAGGCATCCATGTTGTCCCTACTGGTCATAAGTGGCACCACTTGAAGGGGTGGACAGGAAGTAGAATGTGAAAAGAAAAGCAGTCTTGTACTTCCTCTTATAATTTGCTACAGCATATGAGAACTACTGTATATTTGCTAAGGGCTAATAGCATAAAGACACAGTTTTTGTAATCACCTCATGGGATTTTAAAAGTCCAGGAATAACATCAGTATATCAGTGTATGAGATTTTAATGAATTTCTCTTATTTTAAATTTAGATCTCTTCCATAGGATTTACCTTGGCCGATAAAGTGGATGGTCCATTCTTCTTGGAAATTGATTTTATTGGAGTGTTTACTGATCCAGCGCACACAGAAGAATTTGCCTATGAAAATTCTCCAGAGATTAGCCCAAGACTTTTCAAATAAAGATCATGTGTAGTTTTGCATTACTAAACTAAGGGTAGTAGATCTGCAGTGATACTGACAAAATAAAATATTTCTTTAATGGCATCCAACCAATGGCTGGTATGAAACCCTAACACAAATCTAAATGCTATTGCTAAGAGGGCCCAGATAAGGGGAACACAGCATGAAACCAGGTTCTGAGCTATGCTTTAGTTCATGGAGTGCAAGTACTGATGCAGAGGAACTGTGTAAATAACTTAACTGTTCTTGGTCAGAATGGTTCCTATTAGGAACATTTCCTACATGAGTAGACAGTTTCCAAAGCAAAGAGTCTCTGAGATAACTGTTGATGGCCTTCTACCATTCTGTTCCTTTCAGGTTTCTTCTATTTTCCAGCCTGTCTTTGAGGAAAGGAGACTGCTAAAGAATAGATGCCATAGAAGTTGCTGGGAAGTGAGATACCTGCTTACAGAGTTTGTCCTCCAAAGATGCATAATCCTTGCTAGTTCTTACTATATAGTGACTTCTAATGTAACCACTGGAGGAACTAAAAGGATTAGACTACTTACTATGCCCAAAGCTTCCCCAGTCATTTTAAGTATTTAGAGATTGGATATGCCAAAAATAAGACCCTGATTAACACAGTTTAAATTGATTAGTTCTTGTCAGCCTCGAGAGAAGGGGAGGTAGGAAACAATAATATAGCTGGAGTACCCTGAGCCAGGTTTGCAAAGAAACAAGAGCTACACAAAGCTAACAGCTTTTTCAACATCTTGGTCTAAAGTCCATTGTGTACATTTGTATGAAATTATCTTTTTTAACAGCTTTACTGAGGTATACTTTATATAACAAAATTTGTCTGTTTTAAGTATACAGCTCAATGATTGTTTTAAATTTTTTTTTTTTGAGACAGAGTGTCACTCTGTTGCCCGGGCTAGAGTGCCGTGCCGTCAGCCTAGCTCACATCTACCTCAAACTCCTGGGCTCAAGTGATCCTCCTGCCTCAGCCTCCCAAGTAGCTGGGACTACAGGTATGTGCCACCACGCCCGGGTAATTTTTTCTATATATTTTTAGTTGTCCAGCTAATTTCTTTCTATTTTTAGTAGAGACAGGGTCTCGCTCTTGCTCAGCTGGTCTTGAACT
>NW_012148618.1:12513590-12527794 GCF_000956105.1 Propithecus coquereli | reverse complement strand
TCTGTCCCCAGGCTGGAGTGCAGTGGTGAAATCATAGGTCACTGCAGCCTCAAACTCCTGGTCTCAAGTGATTCCCCTGCCTCAGCCTCCTGAGTAGGTGGGACTACAGGTGCACGCCACCACACCCAGCTAATTATTTTCATTTTTTGTAGAGATGGAGTCTTGCTATGTTGCCCAGGCTGGTCTTGAACTCCTGGCCCCAAGCAATCCTACCACCTCATCCTCCCAGAGCACTGGGATTATAGGTGTGAGCCACCACACCATATTACCAGGCCAGTATTGGTCTTAAATCCTGCAACCTTACTGACCTTATTAATTCTAGTAGCATTTTAGTGAATTCCTAAGGATTTTCTATATATAAAACCATACTATTTTTATTTTTTAACAGCTTTACTGAGGGATAATTGGCCACACTAGATTGTATGTATTTAATGTGTATATTTTAGTTTTGACATGTATATGCCCTTGAAACCATCAAGACAAAGTGATTGCAGCCAGCACAGTAGCTCATGCCTCAGCTCTGGGTGCTGGGAGGCTGGGGTGGGAGGATCACTTGAGGCCAGGAGTTTGAGACCAGCCTGAGCAACATAATGAAACCCCGTCTCTACAAAAAAAAAAATAGAAAAATTAGCTGGGCATGGTGGTGTGCACCTGTCATCCCAGCTATTCGGGAGGCTCAGACAGAAGGATGGCTTGAGCACAGGAGTTTGAAGTTGCAGTGAGCTCTGATCACATCATTGCACTCTATTCTGGACAACAGAATAAGACCCTGTCTCAAAAAGACAAAAAAATAACGATTGCAATCCTTACCCACCCCTGGGCAATCCCTGATTTGCTTTCTATCACTATAGATGAGTTTATTTTTATTAGAGTTTATTATAAATAGGACCATACAGTATATACTGATTTTTTGGTGTGGCTTGTTTCAGCAGTTACTCAAGATTCATGCATGTGCTCTACTGTATATCAATAGTTCATTCTTTTTCAAGTAGCAAACCATTGTATGAATATACTAGTTTATCCATCCATCACCTGGTGATGGACATTTGGGTTATTGCCAATTTTTTTTTTTATTTTTAAAATTTTATTTCAGCATATCATGAGGGTGAAAATGTTTTGGTTATATAAATTGCTTTTGTACAGTTTGAGTCAAAATTTTAAGTGTGCCCATCACCCAGATAGTGTGCATCATAACCGTTAGGTGTGAATTTACTCATCCTCTCCCACTTGCTTGATTTCTGATGAGTTTTATTTCCATATGTGCACATAAGTGTTGTTCAGTTAGTTCCAATTTAATGGTGAGTACGTGTGCTTATTTTTCCATTCTTGTGATACTTCACTTAGAAGAATGATCTCCCGTTCCATCCAGGTTAATACAAGAGGTATTAGTTCATCATTTTTTTTTTATGGCTGAGTAGTACTCCATGGTATACATGTACCACATTTTGTTAAATCCACTTATGTATTGATGGGTACTTGGGTAGTTTCCACATCTTTGCAATTGTGAGTTGTGCTGCTTATAGCCAATTTTTGGCTATTACAAATAAAGCTACTATGAACATTTAAGTATTTTTAGGAACATACATTTTCATTTCTCTTGGGTAACTACCTAAGAGTGGCATGGCTAGATCACAGGGTAGATATACACAGTAACTTTTTAAAGAAACTAGCAAAGTTGGCCAGGTGTGGTGGCTTATGCCTATAATCTTAGCACTCTGGGAGGCCGAGGCGGGAGGATTGTTTGAGGTCGGGAGTTCGAGACCAGCCTGAGCAAGAGCGAGACCCCGTCTCTACTAAAAATTGGAAGGAATTAATTGGACAACTAAAAATATATAGAAAAATTAGCCGGGCATGGTGGCGCATGCCTGTAGTCCCAGCTACTTGGGAGGCTGAGGCAGAAGGATAGCTTGAGCCCAGGAGTTTGAGGTTGCTGTGAGCTAGGCTGACACCACGGCAGTCTAGCCCGGGCAACAGAGTGAGACTCTGTCTCAAAAAAAAAAGAAACTAGCAAACTGTTTTCTAAAGTGGTTGTACCATTTTACATTCCTATCAGAAGTGTATTTAACTCATAGCTTTCTTCATTGATCTGATCTTTGCCTTTTGATGGAAAACTTGAATTTTTTAAGTACCTAAGAGTGTGCTATGTTCTAAAGACTCATATGCAAAACAGGAAACTTAATAAAGTCTGAGAAGTGCTGTGGGAAGATAAAGGAAGCCTACAGCCATTTCTTCTTGGGGTGGATATAGTGGTCAGGAAAAGATGTAATAAAGGGTACACAGAAACTCTTACTAAGCTTAGCTGGTCAACTAAATCTTGGAAGATTGTTTACAAATCTACAATGAGAAAAAAATTTTATTTATGACAATCTTGAGCAGAACAAAACTTAGAAGCTCTACTGAGGTGCAAGGAACATGGATGTGATGCTAAGCAACTCTTTTTCCATAAAATGTGTAAGATAAGAGTATGATGGAGCATGGTAATCCTGAAAGCAGTAATCCTCATATTTCAGTAGAGCCCTGTAGCTTTTATTTTAAAATAAACAAGGCTAGAAAGAACTATAGAGTTTTCTTTTTAAGAATATAGTGAGTAACAACAATTACATGAAGCAAGCTGAGCAAAAGTACATATAAGTATAAACAAAACATTTTTCACCCAGGTAAAATATTGATGCCATAACCAAACCATATGGTCCAGATTTATTAAGATTACTAGATTCTCTCAACTAGAGGATGCAGCAGTGGCCTTTCTATCCTAGCTTACCCTATTCTTAGCTTGTTCAAATTCTACTGAAGCTTGTATAACTAGCTGCCATCAGTTAAATGCTATTGCCTAGAAGAGGACTGCAGTTCTGTTAATAATTAGAACCAGCAGGGGAACTTGACGTTAAGAATCTAGGTTAAGAATCTCTAGGATGTGAGTGTGGTACATGGACGACCCCTCGGTCTCCCCCCCTGGCCTTGCCTTTGTGGGAATGTGGAGAGTGTGCATCTATCATCTGGACGCCAACATCAGAACAGCCAAATTTTGTCATCGGTACACCTACAGTGATGACTTTCTCCCTCGGGATATCCGTATTTCTCAACACCTCTTATTGATTGCCACCATACTAGGGTTCCTGGGGAGAGGCCTCACCATCTTGGCACTTAGGAACATGTTCATGGGAATTCCCCAGAGGCACAACACCTGCAATCTATTTGTTGTTACGGGGCTTCTGAACATAATTGCTGGTGTCTTGGTCGCAGTTGCCGTGCACTACAATTACCAGTCTGTCAGAAATTCACAGGGGATTGCCTTCCTGCCCTCTTTCCGTTTGCCCTTCAGGCCGGATAGTCAGGAAACCGGGTGTACCGCTTTAGTGGCAAGTGTAGGTGCCTTCCTGATGCTGTTAAGTGGGCCCTTTTTGCTCTCTGGCCAATGTCCCCTGGGCATCCGAGTACATCCTGTGAATTGAAAAACATGGATTTCCTGTTTCCTTCTGTTACCTTGTGTGTCTGAATGTGGTTCATTGGTTAGTTGAATTAGAAACTTTCATTAAAAATGTTTCTTGCCAAAAAAAAAAAAAAAAAAGAATCTCTAGGATGGTTCTCATTAGAAAACTGACTTAGCTAAAAACCATTTCAAAGAATTTGAATTTGCGAGCTTTAAGGTGATGTCTTTTCAGAGATGTAGCACATGAAGAACCCATGGACACTATGTAGATTATGAATAGTTAACAGTAGAAAAAGATATTTTGATTAAAGTGAGGAAGACAGTATAAAAATATTTAAAAAAGGAAAATAAGTTCAGAATAAAGGAATTTACAAGATGTTCAAAAATTACTAATCTTCAGCCATACTGAGGCCCCTTCGTGCTCCCAAAACCTTTGCTTTCTTCTCCTTTCGTTCTTGCTCGTGTTTCTTCCGTTGCTCTTCCCTAAGAGGGACAGGTCATACGTTAGGCTCTAATGAAGCTCTACTACAGACACTTTAAAGCAACTACTACTGAACTAGTATCCAAACCTAAAATGACATCTAGCACACTTGTGTAAAACAGACTCTTAGAGGGCACTGTGCTTGCCTAGTAGTCTGACACCTGTTAGTCATTGTTGTGTTAAAGGGCTAGGAATTGGTATTTTCCTTTTTGTTAACTCAGCATTCTAAAATCCTGCATGGAACTGGAAACAGAAGGCACCTTGGTGATTGAATCCAACTCCTGTACTTTTAAAAAGTTTTATTTATTTATTTGGGCCATGCTAATCTCTGTATTGTTCCAATTTTTAGTATATGTGCTGCCAAAGTGAGCACTAAAAGTTTGTTTTAAATGAGAAATCTCTATACCTGTACACCTAGAAATCAAAGTCAAAAGTCAAGCTCAAAATCACAGTCTGGTGAAAATGCTAGAACTAGAACCAGGGGGGTCTACTGGTTCAAGCCACTAGGTTTTTCACTAGAGGGGATTAAGCAGAAAATGAAAGGAAAAGCCCAGTATCATGTTAACTATCTTAATAAATACAGTTGGTAAAGGCATTGGTGGCAGCTGGCTATAGGCAAGAGTCAAATGATAAGTAGCCCTGTATCAGGAGAGTTCCACTCAGGGAATCTAGACTCACCCAGAACCAGCTGAAGCCCAGGGTGAGCTCTGGCTTTTTAAGTTGGTTTTCATGCTGAAGGAAATCTCTAAGGACCCTCCTGGGTGTTTTTTCCCCTGAAAGGGCCTTGACACCTTGTACGCCTGGTTTCCTTGAGTGAAGAATTTACATCTACCTGCATACCTAGGTTCCCCGGGCACTTGAGCATTGATGTCTGGAGGGATATCCATGTGCATTGTTTGGTCAGATATGTTATGCAAGAGCAGTATGGTGAATCCAGGTCTTCTTCTGAATCACCTGTAAAGCCTTGGGAACAAGGCAGATGTTTGGATCTCACCCCAAACCTACTGACTAGGAATTCATTATGCTGGAGACTAGACACGTGTACTTTCTGAAAGTTCTATAGGTAATTCCACTTCTAACCTCTCCTTAACACATTGACTGCCACACTAGAAAAAAATTTTTTTTCTTTGGGGCCATAGTGTTTTATTATGAGAATAGAATAGGTTGGGCACAGTGGCTAACACCTATAATCCTAGCACTCTGAGAGGCTGAGGCCGGAGGATCGTTTGAGATCAGGAGTTTGAGACCAGCCTGAGTAAGAGCAAGACCCCATTTCTACTAAACATAGAAAAATTATTAAGAGCTGGGCATCGTGGTGGGTGCCTGTAGTCCCAGCTACTTGGAAGGCTGAAGCAGGAGGATTGCTTGAGCCCCCCAGGAGTATGAGGTTGCCCTGAGCTACAATAACACCACTGCACTCCACCTGGGGCGACAGAGCAAGAACAAGACTATCTCAAAAAAAAAGAAAATAGAATAAAAACTTTGAGAACAAAATGATCCTTTCTAATTTAATGAAAATTTGTTATTTTTTATTGTTTTCCGTACATGAGTTTTATGCAACTTGAAAAATAGTTCTTATGGCTCCCAAGGTGAAGAGACATGAATTACACATGCTTCACGAGGCCCGGGGCTCAAAAGTAGCGTGAGTTACATACAACTCATATGGCAATTAAGTGTTAAACACCACTATACTGAGACTATCCCTCAGAGGTGCTGTTTTATATATACAGTCTTTTGAAATTAAAAGAATTATAAAACTGAATAAGTATGTACTCACCTGGTCTGGAGACGAGGTTGTTTGTAAGTTTTCTTGTGGAAGTTAACTCTGTTTACATGTTCATTCAGAGAATTGTTTTCTTTAGATTGCCCCCATGGTTTCAGCTTTCCTAGTTTAGGATAGAGACAAAACCAGTTGTATACTTTCAACTTCATTCTCTTCATCTGTGGCTACTTGCTTGCTATCAACATTTATATTTTGTTTTTATAGACACTTGCCAGTATATTCTGTATTTTAATTTCACATTTATTTTAATTTCACAGATATAAATAACATTTTTCCTCTAAAGATGTGTCCTATTTTTTAATCCTTGTTACATCATAGAAAAAATGTTAACAGTAAAAAAAAAAAAAGTCTTGGGGAGTACATATTCAGGTTTACTTGAATCTGTGTTTCTGGGAAAGAAAAATAAAGATAAAAAAAACTTAATACTAAACCAGCACATTAAAAGAAGCCATTAAAATCAAGAAGTTTATCCCAAGACTGCATAGGTGTTGTATTTAAAGTAGTATTTAATTAAAGTAGTATTAATATTAAAGTAGTATTTCACCTGTGTCGTTTGTCATTACTGTTAGCTATTAAAATGTATTTGGAAAGGAATGAATGGGACTATTTTGTTGGCTTTAGAATTGGGACCAGATCCAGTAATCCCACTTCTGGGTATTTATCCAAAAGATCTGAAATCAGTTTGTCGAAGAAATGTCTGAACTGCAATATTCATTGCAGCACTGTTCACAATGGCCAAGTTATGAAATCAACCTAAGTGTCCATCAACAGATGAATAAAATATAGTATACATACACACACACAATGGAATACTATTCAGCCTTAAAAAGGACGTTCTGTCATTTGCAACAACATCGATGAAATTGGAGAACATTATGTTAAGTGAAATAAGCCAGGCACAGAGAAATTCTGCATGTTCTCACTTGTGTGGAATCTAAAACAAATTCATAGAAGCAGAGAGTAGAGTGGTGGTTAGAGGCTGGAGGTGGGAGGAATGGGAAGATGATGGTCAAAAGGTGTCATTCTGATCACATATACATTTTGAGCAGCTGGTATGTGCCAGGGACTGTTTTGGGTACAGGAGACAGAACAGTGAACCAAACAGTAAAAAATCCCTGCTCTCTGGGCTTACCTCCCAATGGTAGAGACAGTTAATAGTCCAAGTAACATATCGTCAGATGGAGCTAAGTGTCATGAAGAAATGTAAAAGCGTGTAAGGGGCAAAGAGGGATTATGGGAGGCAGGAAAGTGAAGGAAAGGCCTTTCTGAGGTGGTGACAGTTGAGAGGATACCCCATGGAAATGAGGGAGCAGGCTGTGCAGAGGTCTGTGTGAAGAGTATTCTAGATAGGTAGAGGGATAGCAAGTTCAAAGATCTTGAGGTGGGAATGAACTCAGCATATCTGAGTAGTTGGGACAGCAGTGTGGTTGGAGCATCGTCAGAGAAGGGAGGATGCAGTGAAATGGGGGGGAGGAATCTTGAGAAATTTTGAGCAAGGGAGTGATGTGCTCTGATTTGTTTTTAAGGATGTAGTGGGACAAAGAGGCTACTCTAGCTCAGGCAAGAGATGATGGCAACCTGGACCAAAGGGGGTTGCAGTGGAGGATTAAAAATGGACAGATTGAAGATCTCTTTCAAAGGCAGAGATGGAAGGACTGGCAGGCTGGATATGGGGTCTAAGAGAGTGAACAGGCAAGGATGACTCCAAAGTTTTTCCCCCAAACAACTAGGTAGATAGAGGTACCATTGCCACAGATAAGAAAACGTGGGGAGAAAAAAAATGGGGTGTGTGTGTATGTGTGAAGTAGACAATTCTTTTTTACTACAGTTTAGCTGATTGTACTTCTAAATAAGATTTAAGTTTCATTATATTTGTTTCCTTAACCTTAGTGGTTTACAGATAAACATTGTTACCTAAGTGTGATTCTTTTAGGAACTTTGTGTGCTTTAAAGTAATTCCAGAAGCACTGAAAGACAGATTACATCTTAATATATGCTTAAGAGTGGTTGTAATGGGGCAACCTTGGAATCCTTTCTAGGATTGTCAAGTATGGCTTCCACTGAGACACTAGAATTTTTTCACATCCTTAGATGCAGGATTGATTACTTTAATCTGATGTCTTTTATAGGCCCTAAACCTCAAAACACTCCCACATACCTTTGTGTGGTTCATAGTTGAGGGGACGAGACAAACTTGCTTTAAGATCAAACACTGGCTTCTTATTGGAGACTGGAGTCTGCATTGCCTCCGTTGTCACCTTGAATGGGGTAATATCTAACAAAAAAAGCACCAAAAAACACCAAGTGCTTAATTAGAAAAAAAGACCTGTTATACTTTTCATCAAAGTATCACTTCTTAATATTAAAAATATAATCTCTGTTATAGACTGAATGTTTGTGCCATTCTCCCCCACCCCAAAATAACATTGAAATCCTAACCCCCCCTATGTAATTGGTATTAGGAGGTAGGCGCTTTGGAAGGTAAGTAGGTCATGAAGGGATTCATTTCTTATAATGGGACCTCACAGAGTTCTCCAGCTCTCTCTCTACCACATGTGAGGATACAAGAAGTTGGCAGTCTGCTAACCAGGAGAGGGCCCTCGCCAGAATCTGATCATGCTAGCACCCTGATCTGCCCTGATCCGGCCTCCAAAAGTACGAGAAATCAATTACTGTTGTTTATAAGCCAGTATATGGTGCTTTATTATAAAGCAGCCCAAACAGACTAAGACAATCTATATGAACAGTCTGAAACAGATGTGGGGTTAAAAAGGAGAAAAGGAGAGAAAACAATAACTAAGGAAAGCTCACCTATTAAGCTTTGTTTCCCCTGTTAAGCAAATATTCTGAATATTATTACATTTTCTAGGATCAGCTGGGAGTTTAGAATTCTTTTTGAAGGAAAAACCGGGTAATTTTTCAGTCGGTTTCCCTGATAGTAGATACCCTTTTAGAAAATTATGTTATTGGCCAGGCACAGTGGCTCACGCCTGTAATCTTAGCACTTTGGGAGGCTGGGGTGAGAGGATTGCTTGAGCCTAGGAGTTCGAGACCAGCCTAAGCAACATAGCAAGATTCCATCTCTACAAAAAATAAAAAGAAAAAATTAGCTGGGCGTAGTAGTGGCGCATGCCTGAAGTCCCAGCTACTCAGGAGGCTGAGGCAGGAGGATTGCTTCAGCCCAGGCATGTGAGGTTGCAGTGAGCTATGATGTACTCTACCCTATCTCAAAAAAAAAAAAAAAAAGAAAAAGAAAAAAGAAAAAAAAAATTAGCCCAGCTTGGTAGCACACGCCTGTATTCCTAGCTACTTGGGAGGCTGAGGCAGGAAGATTGTTTGAGTCCAGGAGTTTGAGGTTATAGTGAGCTATCATCATGCCACTGCACTCCAGCCTGGGTGACAGAGTGTGACCCTGTCTCTTAAAAAAAAATTGTGTTATTAATAGTATTATCATTAACACAAACAGATATAAAGAAACCTGATCAGATATAGTTGAAAAGATTCGTGGCTCTGGTTAATAATAAAGGCTGTATAACTTATGAATGTGAATTTTTCCATCATAAAGTTAGAAGTATACCAAAATGGTATAATTTGGTAAAGCTTTTTTGCTACAGATGGGCATCAGTATCTGGCACATTTTATAATCCCTTTTCCTCAAAGAATAAGCCACTCACTTTCATCCAGGTCATTGTCAAATGTTAACACCTGCCTGTATTTGTGAAGCAGCAGTCAGAATCTATAAGCTATCCCCTCACGTCACTATCAAGTGCTGGTAGGGAGTGGAACAAGGGGCTATCGTCATACAGTGCTGGTGGGGGCACGAATAGGTGTAATTCAGCCAGGATAGTAAATGTCTACATACCCTCCGATCCAGCAGTCCTGCCTCTAGGTCTAGAAAAACTCGTGCACATGTATAGGAGACATGTTCAAGAGTGTTCAGTTATATCATATATAATAACAAAAACTGGAAATACCAACATGTCCATAAGCAGTAGATAAACCAAAATATATCCATACCCCGGAAAAGTACAGTGAAAATGATTGAATGTGATTGAATCTTCAAACGTTATGCTGAGTGAATGAAACAAATCATAGGAAAAAAAATCAAGAGTTTGATTTTGTTTATATAAAATTTGTCATTTGTTAATGGGAAAAATATAAAACTATCTCATCCCAACTGGGTACACCCCCAAATTACTTACAGAAGATGGCTCAGTATGTTGTAATCATTTAGTCTTGGCCTCATGTCTTTATCTGTGGGCATTTGTAAACCTGTTCTCATTATAAAGGTAGGTGGCTACTGTTCAGTAACTGCCAGCTCTTTATAAATAACAGTCATATCTTAGGTAAGTCCAGCAACCATTCTCTATCACTGCCCCCTACCCAGTGCCTTTCTTCATGATTTGGAATGTTACATGGAATGTTTGCTGGCAGATACAGATAAGGTTAAGGGGGTAGAGCAGGAATGGGAGGTCATTTGGGGAAGAATCATAAATTTACTATTCCTACCTCTGGACTCACTTGAAATTTGGTTGTCAGTCTCACTACTCAGTCTTTAATTGAGGTCATTAAGACATGAAGAAATCCTTAAATGGAGTCTCCACACTGATTATTACCAACCATACTCTCCTCTAGTCTTATTTCTGATGGAGTCTTTTAGTCTCAGGGAATCTGGCAATCGTTTCTGTATCTGTGTAACCAAAGCTCTTGGACCACCACATTCCACAGGACTCTCGAGGGAATCTCGACATATCTAGTTGTATTACGGGCCTCAACTTGGTTGTAATGTTTAAACCTTCATATCACTGCTGCAAGTATTCTTTTGAAAGGTGGTGGTCCACTGTGTAGAAAAATACCTGTATGTCTTACTCTGGCTTGTACAATCTATTAGTCATTAGTGTGGCACTTATTCCATGAACTCTGTGGTCTGGGATCCTGTTAGTTTCAAAGTCCTGCAGAGCCTCTCAGAGACTGTAATGCATACTGTGCTCTTCCTCTTACTCCCCGAGTCCCAGAAGGGGCACAGTGCTCTTTAGGGAGCCATCAGGCAGGTATCAGGTTTTTGCTGGTGTCTCTGACATT
Organism: Propithecus coquereli; assembly: GCF_000956105.1. Lineage (NCBI taxonomy): Eukaryota > Metazoa > Chordata > Mammalia > Primates > Indriidae > Propithecus > Propithecus coquereli. The sequence goes on along the minus strand of NW_012148618.1, from coordinate 12,517,018 downwards.
TCTGTCACAAGTATAAAATGAAAAATATCCTATGGGAAAATTTTCACTTGTGATTTATAGATACGGAGAGGCTTTAAGGGAACAGATAGACTTAATAATTTTGGGAAATTACATGGCTTAAAGATGAAACAGAAGGGTTTTTTTTTTTTTTTTTACCAATAACAGCAGAATTCCCCTTGGTGGTCTTGTGTGTCCCAAGCACAGCCTGGCCTTTTGAGGCAATCCCAGATGTGGTCACACGTGCAGACTTTCTGGCTGGAGTCTTGGTCAGTGAACGCTTATGCTCATTATCTTTAGTAGCAGCTGAAAACCTGAACAGTACAGTGGAGTATAATACATGGAGCTGAGTACTTGGGGCAAGAGTAACCTGTGTCAAGCTTATAAATAAAACCACTCGACCATCAGCAAGCAGTAAAATGGTCTCAGTAAATACTTGTTATATGAATGAACCTCTTTTGCAGAAGAAACATGTTCTTAAGGCTGATACTAAAGCAAATCATTGATCAACTTCTGATACTTGTTAAATATGTTCTTGTATTTTCTGCTCTCCCTGCCTTGGCCAATGACAGTATAAGATAGCACTCAAGGTATGAGCCTGTAGGCCTCAAGTTATAGTTCAGGACACAATCCCAGGAGCTCCCCTTCTTTCTCTTCCTGCTCCTGGGGTCAGCATGTCAGAGGGAGCAGGAGATTGCTATGCCAGATGAGTAGTGAGATCTTATATCTTCAAAGAAGAATGCCATTCAGTTGAGTGGTACAGAAATAACCACATTCTCTACTCATGGCAAATGGCCATTAATATACTTCATTGATTCTCTGATGTATATTTTTTCTACATTTTAACATCTCTGACATTGGTTTTTGTTTTGTAATTGGTAACATGTCAATAGTTAATTGGCAGTCACTTTTCCTAATGGTTCATAAAATAATGGTGAGTCTTCAATCAGTGATGTCTTAGATTGAATGAAAATCCAGTAATGACATATATAAATGCACATAGGTTTGCTGGTGATAGGGTTAACAGAAAGAAACTTCTGGACTTATAAATTTGATGGTCATCCTGAATCAACATGCTGAAATTATTACCAAGGACTATATAATGGAGTTAAAAAAATTAGATGTTTCTTGGCACAGTGGCTTATGCCTGTGATCCTAGCACTTTGGGAGGTCAAGGCAGGACAATCACTTGAGCCCAGGAGTTTGAGACCAGCTTGGGCAACACAATGAGACCCTGTCTCTACAAAAAATTAGAAAAACTAGCCAGGTGTGGTGGCATGAGCCTGTAGTCCCAGCTATTTGGAAGGCTGAAGCAGGAAGATAGCTTGAGCCCAGGAGTTTGAGGTTGCAGTGAGCTATGATTGTGCCACTGCACTCCAGCCTAACAACAGAGCAAGACCCTATCTCAAAAAAGAATTAGACGTGATATGATAGGTGCTGTGAAGTCCAGCTCTGTGCTTTACAGTGAAGGAAGGGCCAGCAGGTTCACCATGGGGTTCTTAAGTAATATTCAATGAAGCTGGGGCAGTGGCTCACCCCTGTAATCCCAGCCACTTGGGAGGCTGAGGCAGGAGAATCGCTTGAGGCCAGGAGTTCAAGAGCAGCCTGGGCAATAAAGCGAGACTCCTGTCTCTAAAGAAAAAAAAAAGTACCAAATGAAATCAGAACCACTAATTATAGGTATTTCATATTCCAAGCTAACTCAATAAAGAGAATTCCAAACTTAAGGCTGTTTTTAAGTTTTAAAAACTATGTTAGATAATTGCACATGTTGGGAAAAGTTACCATGCCCCAGGTCTATTAGACACTACAAATACCTTTTGAAAAGGAGAGAATAAAATTTTGGTATTAGAAGGAACCTGAAGATTTTCATCTGTGAGGACAGTCACAGTTGAAGGTGACGTTGATGTCAGGAAAGGCACAAGCAAAGAAAAACAGGGATTAATGGGGCATAAGATGGCTATGATACTGCAGTGCCCGATGGGTTACAATGTTAGTACTTTAGGAAAAATCAATTTTTCAGTTCACTACATTGAGAGACTTTCTGTAGGAATTTAGCTTTACATATTCTATTTAAGTCAATGGAAAACTTTCTCCTTAGACATCTTGGCAGGTATACATTAATAAAATGAAGACTATCCATATATATCTTTTTTTAATATTTACTTATTAATCAAGTATATGCTTAAGAAAGCTGGATAATACACAAAAACTGAACACAAATTTAAAGAGAAAAGATTAGAACTTAAACTGTTCACTGATCTCTCTGTTCCAGATCCTCTTTCTGTTTTGTTTTTTTTTTAAACCAATGTTAAAACAAATTTGGTGTTGTCCACCTGAAATCTTGCCTATGATTACAACTCTGAAGTGACTTCTTTACCTGACATTCGTTTTAGTTGCGGAGATAGCAGAGCACTTGACTGACCCCTTCAGACTCAAAGTGCTCTGACTTGCAGGGCTGTGAAACCAGCCTTGTGAGTGCTGTTGGCTGACAGGAGTACAAGCCACAGAAATTCTTCCTCTTGGAGGAACTGGAGTCACTACCCTGCCCTTATTGACAGTCTGCTTCTGAAAAAGAGAAAAGGGCACCATTTTAAAAGCTTGGTCTCATAAACAGTACTGTCTCCAAGACAAAGCCCAGAGCAGTGTTCCCATTTCCCCCTGTGTCAGCCCCACTTTTAACTCCACCTGGCATCTCTTCTGCGCTACACCACCTTGTCCTGTCCTACCTGTCTGTCTAGCAGCCCAGTTACCCACCACTGTGTTGCTGTGGTGATTCTGCTGTAAAGAATAACTTCTGGTTGTGAGTTACAAGTCTTTCCCAGCTGCCATGTACCCATACATAGAAGAATTTTCTAACTGGATAAAGAATATAGCACAACTGTCCCTTGTAGCCAGAAAGAAAGAATAGATTCTCTTGGCAATATGGTAAATTTGAGAGCATGATATACAGTTTATTAGATACAAACTGAAAGAAGAAACTATTATATATTTAGCAGGTGGCATCTACAAATAATTCCACCCTCTCCCTCTCTTCCCAAACAATAGCATTTTGAAGTTCTTAAAAATAAAAAAACTAAGGCCGGACACAGTGGCTCATGCCTGTAATCCCAGTACTTAGGGAGGCCTGGGCAGTAGGATCACTTGAAGCCAGGAGCTTGAGACCAACCTGAACAAGAGTGAGATCCCGTCTCTAAAAAAAATAGAAAAATAAGCTGGATGTGGTAGTACACACCTGTAGTCCCAGCAGGGAGGCTGAGGCAGGAGGATCACTTGAGCCCAGGAGTTTGAGGTGGCTGTGAGCTATGATAATAGCACTACACTCTAGTCTGGATGACAGAGCAAGACCCCGTCTCAAAAAAAAAAAAAATTAAAAAAGTAAAAGTGGGCCAGGCGCGGTGGCTCACGCCTGTAATCCTAGCTCTCCGGGA
>NW_012148618.1:12505681-12513019 GCF_000956105.1 Propithecus coquereli | reverse complement strand
AGTGAGACTCTGTCTCAAAAAAAAAAAAAAAAAAGTAAAAGAGTAAAGAAAAAAAGGGAGGGAGAGAAAGAAATGCTCACTTTGAAATCGCTATGAAGGGATCCACTTAGGTTATAGCTTTTAGATATTGTCAAGACACAAACAGTAATTGAATCTTTTGCTATTATCAATCTAAGATCTGTTACAAGTAGAAGAAATGTAACTTCATTACCAAGACAGGACAACTGAAATTGGCATATAAAAAAAATGTGGGTTAAGGATTAAAAACAGGGAAGAATAGAAATAAATATAAGAGCATATTTTAATAATCTTGGGACAGGCAAGGCCTTACTAAGCATGATGAAAAACTCAGCCTTAAAAGGAAAACTTGAACAAATTTAACTAAAACAGAAATAAGACCTTCCTCAAGGTAAGACACCATTAATATAGTTAAAAGATAAACTATGGGAAAGTATATATAACATATAATATATACCATTAATATAGATAAATAAGAATTGGCAAAAGAAAAAGTCCACAGAAAAACAGGCAATTATATAAGGATTTATAACTATATAACCAACATATAACATACAATGATGAAAGAAATGATATTTCTTCAGGCTGAGAACAGTGGCAACATAGCAAGACCCTCATCTCAAAAAAAAATCACTTAGAACTTAGCACCCAGTGTGTTTCCCTCTTGGTGCTAGTTGCTGGAAAACTCAAAATTCAAGTGAATGACTGATAGTTAATTGGCCTTATCTCTTGGTGACAACTGTTCTATAAACAGAATAAAGAAAAAATAAAAACAAAAAAGTTTTATGTTATGTTTAATACCACAAACTGCCTTAAATTCTTTTTGAGAAACAGGCATCTTATTAAATATTATTAAATTCTAAAATAAATGTTTCTCACTCTTTATTTGGTACTCCCTTAATACCAGATACCAATATCAACAACTTCCTAGAATGTCATCAACTCACTACTCTGCTAACTCAACCTCAGGGCTGATTTTATCACTTTCTCTTTCTTGAGGAGGCCTTGAGTCCAGTAGGACTTGGATTGAAGGCCCCCAGGGGAGCTGTTAACATAGAAACTCTTTAGGTTAGCCACTATTAATCACTGCGTTTTCTTTTAGGTGAGAGAGAAGAGAAAGAAGATGGCTTGGGCCATAAGTTAGTCCATTCTCAATGAAAGTGATAGGCAAAACGTCTTAATATGGAAAATAGAATGACTTATTAGCATTTTGGAATTAGTTCTTCATAGTGAGGATTCACTGATTTGGAGGGTTTTGAAAATTCTTAAGGTTGTAGAAAGCAATTTTAAGATAAAGATATGTTAAGCCCAAACAAATCTATTCCATTGATAGAGAAATAGAAAGCTGGCTGTATTAACCATGGTGTTATACAGTTCATGCATTAAAATTAAATAGTTTAGTCCCAGTAAGAACGTAATTTTATCTACATACCTTCAGTTCATTAACCAAATTGTGTTCTTCAAAATGTTTCTTTTTTCTCTCAATATATTGATCAATGGACTCCATTTCCTTAAAATGAGCCTCATGAAGCTTCTTAAAGTCTAGAATGTCACCCCGAATATGAAAATTAATAACAAGACAAAATCCACTCATTTACTTCCTGTGTTTTTCTGGTAACACTTATCCTCTTTTTTGCATCCCTGACATTCAATTTCAACATAATTTTTGCCAAAACTTCAAAATATTTAGTTTTTGGAAAATCAGGGGCAAAACATATTCCTCTTATAACTAAACATTTGCTATCTGTCCATTTTATTTTACTAACTGACATTTTGGATTAGTCCAGAGAATAAGAGTAACAGATTTATCTTCTCCAGTTAGTCAAATGGCTTTTATTTAACTGTCATAAATTTGATATTCTATAATACTTAGAAAGCTCTATGCCAAGGACTGACAAACTTTTTCTGTAAAGGGCTAAATAAAAAGTATTTTAGGCTTTGTGGCCATGTATGGTATGGTCTCTGTCTCTTTTTTTAAAACTTTAAAAATGTAAAAACCGGCTGGGTGTGGTGGCTCATGCCTGTAATCCTAGCACTCTAGGAGGCCGAGGTGGGAGGATCGCTTGAGGCCAGGAGTTCAAGACCAGCCTGAGCAAGAGTGAGATCCCCGTCTCTACTAAAAGTAGAAAAATTAGCTGGGCATGGTGGCTCACACCTGTAGTCCTAGCTACTTGGGAGGCTGAGGCAGGAGGATCACTTGAGCCCAGGAGTTTGAGGTTGCTGTGAGCTAGGTTAATGCCATGGAACTCTAGCCCGGGCAACAGAATGAGATTCTGTCTCAAAAAAAAAAAAAGAAAGTGAAAATCATTCTTATCTCAAAGGATGTAAGATAGGCCAAGGCAGGCAGTAGTTTGCTTACCCCTGCTCTATGCCATTATAATATTCTAATTAAGTATATAAACATCGACTGAATCTCTAATATATGATCAACAGCATTCTAACTACCTTAAATATATAACAATCAACATTCTATGTGCCAAGCAGCGTTCCAGCAATATAAGATAGAGAAGAATTACATATCTAAAAATGGAGGCCCTTAGATTTATGAGAAACTATTACAAGGTGGGCTTTATGTCAAGTACTTCATAGAAATTCATTCATCGGATTTTTTTTTTTTTTTTTTGGAGACAGAGTCTCATTCTGTTGCCCGGGCTAGAGTTCTATGGCGTTAGCCTCGCTCACAGCAACCTCAAACTCCTGGGCTCAAGCGCTCCTCCTGCCTCAGCCTCCCAAGTAGCTGGGACTACAGGCATGCGCCACCATGCCCGGCTAATTTTTTCTACATATTTTTAGTTGTCCAGATAATTTCTTTCTATTTTTAGTAGAGATGGGGTCTCACTCGTGCTCGGGCTGGTCTTGAACTCCAGACCTCAAACAATCCTCCTGCTTCAGCTTCCCAGATGCTAGGATTACAGGCATGAGCCACCACGCCCGGCCCATTAGATTTGTTTTTAAAGATAGGATCTTGTGTGTCACTCAGGCTGGAATGCAGTGGTGCGATCACAGCTCACTGTGACCTTGAACTCCTGGGCACAAAGTGATCCGTCCACCTCAGCCTCTTGAGTAGCTGGGACTATAAGACACACACCATCATGCCTGTCTCATGCATCAGATATTTACTAAATCCTGGATATGGGCTATTTGCTGTGCTAGGTAATCAGTAGTGGAAAAAATATTCTCAATTAATCTATATATCAACCTGATGAAATATGCGCTGTAGTAAAATTATTTACACTTGACACTGAGGAAGTAGGTTTATTGAGGATAAATAAGTTGCTCAAGATCTCAAAGCTAGAAAATGAGAGAACGAGAATGTAAACCCTAGTTTCAGCATTTAAACTTTTAGCTGTTCCAATCCACTGCCTTTCCAACATCAGTCTAAAGTGGGCCAACCATTACTTTATGTATCTTTGTGTATAAAACTTACTTGGAGTAGTGATTGCAGTTCTTTTGTTTTTTCCACGTTTGTAAAATTCATCTCTGTAGGGAGACTTCTTTCTTTCTGAAAATACCTTTGAATCTTCATTACCTAAATCCAAAGACACAGAACAAAGAAGGATTTCAAAAAATTTAAGAAATGTCTGCAAGTTAACAGAGCATTTTTATACTGTAGGCTCTGCCACCGTGGTGGTAGAAATGGTACATAAGGAACACAAAGAATTACAGCATTACTACCATATTAGCTCATAAGCTTCAAGCGGGCAGAAATTTTATGCTGTCTGTATAGAAGTTATATAAACATACCAGAAAGTTAAATAAAACTTTTTCAGAATTTTTACTATGAATATGTTATCATTATAACTAGAGTGATGAAAATCACAAAATCCCAACAGCCAAAGAAATACCATCAGCATTTTGGCATATTTCCTCTGGTTCTCTGATTCTATACTTATTTTTAAAGAGACAGGTCTCGCTATGTTGCCCACGCTGGCCTTGAACTCCTGGGCTCAAGCAATTATCTTGCCTCAACCTCCTGAGTAACTAGGACTACAGATCTGTGCCACCACATCACTTACTTACTTACTGATTTATTTATTTTCGAAAAAGGGTCTTGCTGTCTTCCAGGCTAGAGTGCTGTGGCCTGCTCACTGCAACCTCAAACTCCTGGACTCAAGTGATCTTCCTGCCTCAGACTCCCAAGTAGTTGGGACTACAGGCGCATGCTACCATACTGAGCTATATTTTTCTATGTTTTGTAGAGATGGGGATCTCGCTGTTGCTCAGGCTGGTCTTGAACTCCTCGGCTCAAGCAATCCTCTTGCCTCAGCATCCCAATGTGCTGGGATTATAGGTGTGAAGCACTGTGCCCAGACTAGAGCACTTTTTTTTTTTTTTTTTTTTTGAGACAGAGTCTCACTCTGTTGCCCTGGCTAGAGTGAGTGCCATGGCGTTAGCCTAGCTCACAGCAACCTCAAATTCCTGGGCTCAAGCGATCCTACTGCCTCAGCCTCTCGAGTAGCTGGGACTACAGGCATGTGCCACCACGCCCGGCTAATTTTTTCTATATATTTTTAGTTGTCCAGATAATTTCTTTTGATTTTTTTTTAGTAGAGACGGGGTCTCGCTCTTGCTCAGGCTGGTCTCGAACTCCTGAGCTCAAACAATCCGCCCCCTCGGCCTTAGAGCACTTTTAAGAAGACAGATGTACCTGGAGAGAATGCCATATGATAACAGAAGCAGAGAGTGGAGCCATGCAGCTGCAAGCTAAGGAACACCAGGCATCAATAAGAATCACAAGTCAGGGAAAGGCAAGGAAGGATTCTACTCGTCATCTCAGAGAAGCATGGCTCTACTGACACCGTGATTTTAGACTTCTAGCCTCTAAAACTATGAGAGAGTCAATTTCTGTTGTTCTAGCCTCTGAAAGTATGAAACAATCAATTTCTGTTGTTTTAAGCTACCCAGTTTGTGGTATCTTATTATAGCAGTCCTAGGAAACTAACTTACATGGCTATAACTAGCAATTTTTTTTTTTTTTTAACATTACTTGGCATACCATTTATTCCACTTTTTCCTGAGGAAACTGCATTCTCAGCTCCTTGGCTCTCATCTGATGGAGAAGGGGTAGAGCTCAGATCTTGGTTTTCCTGCTTTTCACGATTCTGGAATTCAGTAGGATCACTTATTTTTATCTGTGAATGATCCTGCTAATTTTAAAAGGAAATAAAAGATTTAGATGATAAGTAATTGCTGCCTTCCAAACATAGCTGCCAAAATGAAGGGAGGAAGAGGCTAAAGGAATAAAAGTAGGAGAATGAGACTTCTGAGTGGTGGATTTTGGTCTCTGCCCCACCAAGTATCAAGAGAATGTAAATTTAGGAATAGGAGACACTAGGGAACATTGGAAGGCATCAAAGAAATTGTAAAATTATCTCTCTTAGGGATGATAAGCTAACACTGATATATAGTCTACTAACCAAAGGACTATATGAAGCTAGAAAATAAAAAATTAAGACTGTCTGGTAAAAGTTAAATTTAAATGGAAGGATAAGATAGAACAATAAAATTAGAATCAAAGCAAATGAGGGAAGGCCCTTGCTAATCACATGACCATAGTGCTGAAAGACTAAGTACATGGTGATCACCAGGCAGGGGTCAATTTAGGAAAGAGAATTCAATGAAAAAAATCATAGTTGATACGGGTTTCTCTTCTTATTTACTACACCTCATTTAAGTGAACACTTAGTGAAAGTACCTATTTATTCAAATATTTATTTGTGCTTAATACTTAAGAAGTACTTCTTGAGTGCCAGGCCCTGGGGTGCGTTAAGCAGGTAAACTTGGTCCTGGGCCTTCATGGAGCTTATAGCACACAGTGAACTTACAACCACCTGATATCATAAGGAAATTTAAAAAAGAAGCTCCTTAAGAATGTGCCAGTTTGGCACAGGTGGTGGCTTATTTTCAGTCTGTACACTTCCATTCACCTGGGAGTCAGGGTTCCCATGGACTGTCTTGCGCCTTCTCCTTGTTTTGGTGACATGGCCAGCTGGCTCTCTCTCACCTTGTTCCTGATTGTTAATCTCAGTCTCATCACAAGAGGATGCAGAAGTTTGACTTTCATCCTGAAAAGAGAGACATTAATCTGCCACGTCCTATGTACAGAGGTATAATGCTTAGGAAGAATCAGAATTTAAACTGAATAAAAAACATATTGCATATACAAAAGATAATTTTTTAAACTCTCTAGCAATAAATTATAGGCAAGGACAAGAATTACAGAGTATTTAAAAAGAAACAATCACATTTAATAACCCAAGATAATGAACTAGGCTGGGAAAGCATTCCAAGTTATCTTAGTGGGAATAAATTAAGATAATTATTAAAAATGCATTACGGCCGGGCGCGGTGGCTCACGCCTGTAATCCTAGCTCTCTGGGAGGCTGAGGCGGGCGGATTGTTTGAGCTCAGGAGTTCGAAACTAGCCTGAGTAAGAGCGAGACCCCGTCTCCACTAAAAATAGAAAGAAATTAATTAGACAACTAAAAATACATAGAAAAAATTAGCCGGGCATTGTGGCGCATGCCTGTAGTCCCAGCTACTCGGGAGGCTGAGGCAGGAGGATCGCTTAGAGCCCAGGAGTTTGAGGTTGCTGTGAGCTAGGATGACGCCAGGGCACTCTAGCCCAGGCAACACAGTGAGACTCTGTCTCAAAAAAAAAAAAAAAAAAAAGCATTAAGTTATTGAATATACACTATGTGCCAAGCACTGTGTTATTAGCTAATAATAATTATAGCGAGTATTATAACTTTACTGGGTTAAGTGTTTACGTGAATTATCTCATTTATTCCTTAAAGCCTATGAGATAGGTATTATTATCCCCCATTCACAGATTAGGAAACTAAACCTCTGAGAGCCCAGAATAACTTATCAAAGGTAAAAATAACAGAGTAAGGTGAAAATCACTTGAATCACCATAAACTAAAAGTAAAATGCTACAAAATGAAAACAGTGTGGTCAGGTACCAGAACATCCAAAATAGACCTGCTTATGTAAGAAATCATTGTATGATAATGGTTGCACTTCATATTAGTGGGGGAAGATTGGATTCATTATTCAACACATGATGTGTGGAAAACTAACAATGTTTTTATATTTTTGGTGGCTCGAAAAATTGGTTATTCTCTCACACCAAAATGAAATCTGGATGGATTAAAGATTTAAATGTAAAAAGTAAAAAGTAAAAGCTTAAAAGCACTAGAGAAAAAATAGGTGAATATATTATCATGAGTGTGAGGAAGGCATATTATCTTACCTAGAAACTATAAAGGCTTGATTTGGTTTTAATGTTTTTGTATTTTGTTTTAAGTAAATTCTAAT
>NW_012148618.1:12494785-12505587 GCF_000956105.1 Propithecus coquereli | reverse complement strand
TTTTTAGTAGAGACGGGGTCTCGCTCTTGCTCAGACTGGTTTCGAACTCCTGAGCTCAAACAATCCACCCGCCTCGGCCTCCCAGAGAGCTCGGATTACAGGCGTGAGCCACCGCGCCCGGCCTAAATTCTAATTTTTTGAACTAATACATACATATGGCTAAAAAAAATTAAATCAAACAGTAAAGAAGTCATTATAATGAAAAGCAATTGGTTCTCTGCCCACCCTTGCTATTTGTAAGACTTAAAAGTTCAGGTGGTTATTTAATACATCACTAGTGATTTGCTGATGGGATATTTGTATTTTCAACAGCTATTTTAGTGCCTATCACGTGCTAAAATTTAGCTTATTTGTACTCTAATGTTGCCATCTTCTTCCTAATCACTCTATTAGTTACCTTTGCAGCTATAGATATACCTTTAAAATCTTGTTCCACAATTACAGGCAATATATCCTGTAAGTCAGAGATATTAGCATCTTTATGTGTCCTTGTACCTCTTGTCTTCCTTTTACTGCTCAATTGCTGTCATCTATTCATTCTAAGTATCAAAGTTAATGATTCTCCTGTACATACTGAGCTGAGAACCACAATATAAAATATGTGTGTTAGGAGTAAAAGAATAAAGAATGGAAGGCCTTAGACAGAGGTGAAATATTACAAAAGTGGAATGGTTCCAAGAGATGTAAGGTCCAGGATATGTCCAAAGAAGTAGATGGCTGACGAAGAGTAGAAACAAAGGTCATTAGAGTTAAGGAATAAGAAGGCCAAGGTAGTAAAAAGAGACATACAGATGGACCTTTGAACTCATCCAAAATAAGGTCAGGACATAAGGCAATGACAATGAGACAGGGAATGCTAGAGAGCAACTAGGAGGTCAGCAGATAAGAGATTAGAATAGGTGAGCATAAGTTTCAAAGGAACGGGAATTTTTACATGAGAATAGAAAAATCCTATCTGGATCCCACTTTTAAAGTATCCCCCACCACCCCATAGTAGTATAGGGATAGGTCCTGTAATTGGTTTAAATACCTGTTATTGTGACTCCCAGAGATGTCCTATTTTAATCCCATGTACCCAAACCATGGTATGGGAGTCTGACAATGATCAGGGAGCAGGATGTTCATTCCTGAATGGACCGTGATGTACCCTCTAACTCACTTGTCTAAATCTAAGACTGAAGAGGCATACCTGCTTCAGTTGAGGCAATGGCCAGCACACATCCAGACTAACATAGTCAGAGCTGTTCCAACTCATATATTTAAGGCTTCTAGAAGAGCCACTGTCACCCTCGCTTAAATATAATACACAACTGTGCACTTCTCAGATGATTTTGGGGTCTGGAAGCTTATACATCTCTCTATCCTAGGTAACACTGAAGATCTCTTTGCCACGTATCTGGACTTTGCTGACTTGCCTCTGTATTCTTAAATAAACTCTTTGATTTACCCAAGTGATGTCTACATCAGGTCTGTAAGCTCATTATTAACAGATTCACCACTTAGGAATCCTGTATCTGATTGAATTTTGATTATCACATCCTGTTCTTATAAAATTTTTAAATGTGTATAAATTAGAAAACAGAGGAAGAAGTTAGATTTTCAGTTCATGTTTATATTTACCTTCACTTTCAGATATATAATCAATCTTTCCAAGGCTGAGTCCTTAAGGCCTTTCAACATTTCCCTCTATTTCAAGTTAAGAATCCTGGCCCTTGATCTATTTTAGGTGTCATGACTTATCAAAAATCTTTGGCATTGGTCTGAGGCAGCCATGACAATCTCTCCCATCAGCAGTGGTTTACAGCTTACAAGTAAGTCACTTTCACAATCCCTACCTTCATTTGATTCTTACAACACTCAATTCAGCACAGCAGATATTATTTCCATTTAAAAGAGGAGTTTTAGTTTTCCAAAGTCACAAAGAAAGAAAAGAGAGCTGCTACTTCACCTGGGGCTTTCTGACTTCAAATCCAGTTACCTCCCTACTCATCACGCCATCTCTCATCACATTTGGCAACTAGTACTTAGCCTTTGTATTCATATAAGAACATCTTATCCAACAGATTACTTGCCTCAAGGCAGTTTTACCATTCATAACAAATAGTTATTATGAAAGGATTCAGTCCCTGGCACTATTACCAGTAATGATCTCTTTGGTAATAAACAGCATGTCTTAAATCATCACTAGTTATGTGTTAATTGCTCATTACCTAAATATGATTGTTTTGCTAGCTAATAGGTTATGATGAAAAATTACTCACCTGATTCTCATTTTCTTTTTTTGCTTCATGTTTAAGGTGGGCTTTTAAGGCTTTTAACAACTTGTCTGCCTGCAAAAATCAAATAAACAGGGAAGATACATTGAACATTTTCTGTTTTTGTATTCAGATGTACTCTTGTCAGACTGTAGGTCTAGAACTATGACCTAGATAAACTGGTCCTTGTCCTAAGGGATTTCATGCCTGAGTGGGAAAGTCAGACAAGGAGAGAGGCAATTGCAATACAGTGGGGTAAGTACCCAAGGCAGGAGGCTCAGGCTATGAGAGAACGTAGGTGGGCTTGGCCCCAGGCCAGTTCTCAGATAAAGATGTGTTGTCTCTAGCTGCTGAGATCTGAAAAATGAAGGAGAGTGAGTCAGAAATAGAGAAAAGGGTAGAGAAATAGCATAGCAAGGCAATGCCAATGGTGAAGTTTGAGGAACTTAAGTTCAGTGCAGCTGGAGCATGGAGCTATTGGAAGGAATGGTGAAAAATAATGTTGGGAAAGTGGGCAGGGGCCTGACCTTGCCAGGCCTTGCAAACCTCTTAAGAGTGTGAACTTTACTCTTAGGGAAAAGGGCAGTCTCTGAGGAGTTTGCAGCAGGGCTGTGGGTGACCAGTTTCAGATTACTCAGAATGATCACTCTGGTTTCACAATGTGCAGGATGCATTCAATGGGGATAAGATTAAAGACAGGGAAACAGCCAGGAGGCTGTCGTAGGAAAGCAGAGATGCTGTGGCCTGAAGTAGAACAGGGCTAAGGCAGCATGGATGGAGTCAAAACCTTCTTAGGAAGTAAAATTAGTACAAACGTGGGAATTGAAGAATAGGGAAACTTTGTAATGCCCAGGTTTCTGGCTTGGGCAGCTGGTGGGACATGGTGGGGGTCCCTAAGATGTGGAATGCAAAAGGTCCCTGGTGGGAAGGGAACTCCTAGCTTCTCTTCCCATCTTGGGAAACCTTCCTTTCTTGTTCTTTCTTGAAAGAGGAATATTGATCTGATTGGTTACATTTTCCTGTGCTTTAAAAGGTCAAGTATATTGGTTGAGCTCTCTTTTCTTCCTCTTCCGTCCAGCCATGCACTTGAGGGCCAGAGACATCCTTTTCAAGGTGGGCCCGCCACTGGGCTTGGCTCTTTTCTTCTCACAACTTTTTTTATTAGTCATGTGCCCGGTAAAGAATGGCAGAGATCTTGATACTTGGTTTGGGCTTTAGGGGACAGGAGAGGTTTTGCTTAGGGTGTGAGCCTAAGCCACATCCTACAGCCCACTTTATCAGAATTTTCTGTATAACAACAGGTACCATCTCAGCTAGTAATAAAGTGGTACCTTATTTCCTACTTGTTCCTTGAACTGCTCTTGAGGGTCTTCTCTGGGAAAGAGGTGATTGGCAAGGCAGAATTCAGGCATCCTTGATCATTCTGACTCTAATACCTTCTTAACATACCATCAGAATGTCACCAAACATGCAAGAATGCTGAAGTGAGGTACCTGTGGCAGAATCAAGTAAGGACATTTAGCAGGTTAAATGATCTGGGCTGATACTCAAGAGTTGTGCTGAAGGTAGAGATGTTAGTTATCAGCACGTATTCATGCATTCCTTTGACAGCATTTATTGTGCTTCCAGGCACTAGCGAAGACAGTGGTAAACAAAACAGACAAGGTGTCTGCCCTCCAGGAGCTTCTAGTGGTGGACTAGTTGGAAAACAACCTATTAACCAAGTAAGCTAGAAATTAATGCTATGACATCAGGTGCTATAAAGCAAAAATACAACTGGGTGACTGGGGTAGGAGGGGGTGCTATCTGAGTTAGGATGGTCAGAAAAGGCCTCTCCGAGGTGGTGGCGTGAGCTGAGATGTGAATGAGGAAAGGGGCAGCAGGTGAAGTTGTGGGGAAAGAGCACTCCAAGCAGAGGGGACAACAAGCAGAGAGGCCCTGAGATGGACTGATGAGTCAAGGAACAGAAACAGCCGCTGTGGCTGGAGCCTGGAGAACACAGGTGCATGGAGGGCAGGGAGATCAGAGAGGTGACTGAAAGCTGGGTCAAGTAGATTTATAGGCCACTGCAAGGAGTATGGATTTCTTCCCCCTAATTTATTAGAAAAATATCAGGCCTATAGAAAAGTCAAAATAATGTAATAAACACTCGTACTCTCCACCTAGATTTGACAATCATTGTCTTGTATTTGCTCACTGTATTAATATATATTTCTTGCCAAACTATGTGAAAGTTCTAGACATCATGATATTTTACCACTAAATACATGAACCACATCTAAAGATAATGGGAGATTCTCCTATATAACCTCTAATGCATTATTGTACCTATGAAAGTAATAATTTCCTAATATTACCTAATACATAGCCCATAATGAAATTTCCTTGTCTCCAATTTTAACTGTTTTATTTAAAAAAAATTTCCCTCCAAATCAGGATCAAACCAAGCTTCTCTCATTACATTTGGAAGAGTTTAGATTTTATTTTAGATGTGAAAGAAGACATTGGAGGGCACTGAGCAGAAAAATGACATGTTCTATGTTCTAAATATCACTCTGACTACCAAGAGAATACCATTAGGAGGCAAGAGTAGAGGCAGCAAGCCCCGTATGGAGACTGAAGCAGTGGTCAAGAGATGAGAGTGCTAAGGCCCAGGTTTGCAGCACTGGGCATGGTACCCAGAGGTCAGTTTCACGTGTACTCGGGAGAAAGTGCCAAGAAGGATGAGCGGGTGTGAGCAGGGAAGTGAGGAATCAAGGATGATCCAAAGTGGGCCTGAATCATATACTGAGATGGAGAAGAGATCGTCAGTGTTTGGAACTCACCATGCTGTCAAAGCAGCAGCTCAGAGGAGAGCGCCTACTGGAGATGTGGGTTTGGGAGGCATTAGCCTCTTGATGAATTTAAAGTTATGGGAGTAGATGAGATCACTAAGGGAGAGAGCACAGTTGGAGAAAAGGCCAAGGAACACTGCTAAGCATTCCACATTTAGAGATCTGGCAGAGGAAGAAGCAGCCAAGTAGACTAGAAAGAAATGCTAGTGAGACAGGAGGGAGTGAAATATCAAAGAAATCTAGACAGAAAGTGGTTGGAGCAGACAGGAGTGTTCAATCATGCCAAATGCTACTGATAGGCAAGGGTAAGGATAGAGATGGACCACAAGCTTTGTAAGATGGTGGCCTCAACAAGAGCAATTTCAGTAGAAAAGACTAGGGAAATGGGGCAATAGATGGAAGACCATGGGTCAGGAGAGGATTTTTGATTTCTTTTTTTTTTTTTTAAAGATGAGTGATATTAAAACATGACTGCATGCTTTATGGCAATGAGCCAGCAGAGTGGGAGAAACTGATGCAGGAGAGCCGATCTCATTGCAAGAATGTAGTCCTAGTGGAGGCAAGAGGGCCCAGGATTCTCAGCATAAATGGAAAGGTTGCCCTTAGATACAGCCTCTTACTATAATGGGTGGGAAGGAAGAGTACTTGGTGCAGGTGCAGACCAGCTAGAGGGTTTGGTGATGGAAGGATGAGGTAGTTTTCAGCTGATTGTTTCAATTTTTTCATGACCTATGAGGAAAAGTCATCAAGGGAGGAAAGGGAGCCAAGTTGAGTAGAGAAGATAGGAAATAGTTATCCTCAAAAATGGGAAAGTTAATGACTAACAAGAAAATGTTGGAGGATCATATGACCATTTTAAGATTTAGAGTCATATATTTAAAATAGGTTCAGTCAACAAAGTTAGGTGGTTTCTCTAGCCAGTCAGCTGCATAGCTTTACGCAAGGATTATGCACAGCTGAGTTTTATTAGGCCTGGGCTTTGCCAGGTTGAGTACAGGGAGAAGCAAGGAAGTGGCAATAGTGCCAGTCTTTGTATTATAATTTAAGCTTGCAATAAGGGAAATGAGGGCATGAAAGAGGAAAGGGCCAGTGGCCCCACAATAAATATTATAACTGACTCCCTCATTTTGTTTTACCATCAAGAGAAGTGTCTCAAAAGAAAGAGCTAATGTTTTCTCTTTTAAATTTATTTATTTATTTTGAGACAGGTTCTCACTCTCTTGCCAGGGCTAAAGTGCAGTGGCATCATCATCATAGCTCACTGTAACCTCAAACGATCCTCCTGCCTCAGCCTCAGCTTCTTTTCTTTCTTCTTTTTTTTTGTCCCCCTTTTAAAAGACAGGTGTCTCCCTGTGTTGCTCAGCCTGGTCTTGAACTCCTGGCCTGCCTCGGCCTCTGAAAGTGCTAGGATTACAGGCATAAGCCACCTTGCCCAGCCTAAATTTAACTTTAACAATATCATACGGGTGGAATTTATTTAAATTGTATTTTGTTGGGCAGGCATGGTGGCTCATGCCTGTAATCCCAGCACTTTGGGAGCCTGAGACACCCCCCTCCTCTACAAAAACAAACAAACAAACAAAAAAGCAGGGTGTGTTGGCAGGCACCTATAGTCCCACCTCCTCAGGAGGCTGAGGCTGGAGGATCTCTGAAACCCAGGAGCTCAAGGCTACAGTTAGCTGAGACTGCCCAGCTACACTCCAGCATGGGCAACAGAGTGAGACCCCATCTCTTAAAAAAAAAAAAAAAAATCGTGTTAAGTTTTAATCAAATTTTGATAATTTCTCAGAGCAATTTATTAAGTTTTTTGCTATGTTCTTGGAATTTAAACAGGCAATTGATTTAATGAGCTTGAGCTGTACCAACAGTAAATAATTTAAAACATCTTATTACAGAAAATTTCAAACATACACAAAAGTAGAGAGAATAGTGTAAGGAACCCCCATGGATCTATTACCAATTTCAATAATTATCAACATTCTACTGTTCTTCCTTCTAGTTCCCCCCTCTTTTCTTGGAGTATTTTACAGCAAATTTATAGGCACTATAACATTTCTCTTATAAATACTTGATATATATTACCAAGAGATAAGGACTTTTAAAAAAAAGTTAACATAACCATTATCATACCCAACAAAGTAAATAATACCTTTTACACTAGACCAAGTTTAATTTTCCTCAGTGGGCTCAAAAGTGTCTTTGGTGGGTTATAATAAAGCCTCATATGGTCAAGTTCGCCTGAGAAATAGTACATTCCAACAAATATTTATCTACACCTACTATATGACAGATATTGCTAGGCAGGCAGTGGGTTCTGTAGTGAAAAGACATACTGTATTACCCCACAGCTATGAAAACTGATTAATTGGCTACCCCAGATCAAGTGCCTCAAGAGACTATGATAGGTAGGACTTTGGGGAAAAAAATCTAACTTGCTGGAGCTTTTCAGAGATCCAAATAGTTGTGGTGCCTTAACGTTAGCCAGAGCTCTGAACTCAGGTGAGAAACCTCCACGAAACTCTTGCCAACCTAACTACCTTCTGGTGCATTATTCTAACACTGCCAAGAAGAAACTGTAAATAGCTGTGAGTAATTATTCAGCATCTCCTACATAAAATGTACTGCAGTTAGTGCTGTGAAGACTCCCAAGTTGGATGGATGAAATCCCTGTTCAAAGAACTTTACTTTTAGTAGAGAAGATAACATACATACAGGATTGCAAGGTGAAACCTGGCAGGTGCTCAAATATAGTACTTGAAAATAAACTGCTTTAAAATCACAGATCGCTTCTTGGCTAAGATCAAGTGTAGTATCTGTTCTTATCAGTTTAAAAGCCCAGAGGGCTCCTGGGATTACTGGAGCAGTAGACATGTGGCCAAGGGAATGAAGAGCAGGGGACCAGGAGCCAAGTCAGTGATGACATTTTGTTTAGACCGTGAAGGGTAATTGAAAATTATCCATGCAGATAAAGGAGGAGAGAAAAGGGGATCTGAGGCCAAAGGGTCAAAATGAGCAATGGCACAAAAATGGACAAAAGTGCCAAGTGTTCAGGGATGCAGCCTTGGATAAAAGATTTCATTCATTCAGCAAAAATCCTAAAGTATTTTAAACTAAGAAATTAAGGCTTTGTTCATGAAGTATTAGGGAGCTATTAACCACTATAGCCCAAAAATATCCCAAAGGACACTCCCCAACAGGTACCTGAGCCTGAATTATTTTGTTTAAATCATTCGAAAACATTTATGATGACTGATACAGGCATTCATTCAGTGTAACTGTCACAGCCTGCACGACAAATATCCAGAGGACACATTAGTATTATGTGGGAAATATCAGCTAGAATATATAAAACTCCAATCCCATATTGAAACCCCACAGTTTCCCCTAACATCTTGCAGCCTCAGAGTCAAAGACCTTAGCGGTTTTGAAAGAGACCGCCACAACAGAGATCAATAAATAAACGCTTATGCTAGATCAAGGTCGAGTTATAAAAATTTATGCCCTGGGGGTGGCCCCCTAAAAGTCATTTTTTCTGTTAGGTCCCTCAGTAAAATATCAAGAGATTACGGGCACTATTACAATTTACCGAAGTGTTATTGTTTGGAGTTTTCCAGAAGCTGAGTCAATTATTTGTTCAACTGCCTTAAAATTAACCGGCATTTCTTGGGCTTTTGGGGCCTGCGTTTCGTAATCAATACCCTGAGAAGTATCGTAGAGTACTTCCAAAAAACCCAAACCAATCAACCCTTTCGGAGCAGAGGCCTATGTGAGCCCCTAGAAGAGTCAGCCTCAAAGGAGGTGAAAACTTTGGCTCCTCTTCCGTTTCGCAGAGTTCTAACTGGGACCACCGTGAACCAAATCTACCGGCGGGGACAGCTACCTCAGCCCGCTCAGTCCCTGCGCTCAGTCCCTGCGGAGCAAATCTCCCCGAGGCCGCGAAATTCCTACACCGCCCGCCCAACGCTTTGCACCGCCAGCTCCGTACCCTTAGATTAGCCCGGAGGCCCAGGCTCTTGGCTAAGTTCTGCAGGTCACTGTACTTGAAGGAGTCCAGCTCCTCCAGGGAGGGGACGGTCATCGCGATCCGCAATCCAGTCGATCCGCAGAGGACGGACAACCGAATCTAAGCAGCACCGTTCAAAACTCTGGCGCCACTCTCAGCTTTGACCAAGTAGGACTTTATAGTCAGTTTAAATGAAGAACATTGCACTTCCATTGGATGAAAATGTCTGGAAGGCGGGGTCTCTGACCCCGTAAACCAATAGAAAGGCTGATTTCGCGCCTCAACTGTCGCCCGCTCGTCCCCACGCCTCACCAACACGCAGGCGCTGAAGGGCCTGTAAGGCGGTGGAGCCCACAGCCCATGATGTCCAATGAGGACCCAGGAACCGTGTTTGAGGCGGGGCCTGGTGCGGGTTCGAAACGGAGGCGCCTGTTGCTGGAAGATGGCGGCTCGGCCACAACGGCATCGCTCGCGCCGTGAAACGCTGCCTGAGGGTGACTTTAATGATGGAGCTAGGAGGGCAATTGACGAACCTTCTTTGACAACTTCCATGGAGTGGGACACGCAGGTAGTGAAGGGATCCTCGCCTCTAGGCCCCGCAAAGCTAGAGGCGGAGGAGCCTGCCACTGTCCCGCAGCTGCCGTGGTGGCTGGAGCCCGAGAGGTGCGCTGTGTTCCAGTGCGCCCAGTGCCACTCCGTGCTGGCCGACTCGGTGCACTTCGCCTGGGACCTGTCGCGGTCCCTTGGGGCCGTGGTCTTCTCCAGTGAGTTGGATGCGGCGTTTGGGAAAGGCGGGCCTGAGGGGGTGTTTCGGTTTTCTTCACTGGGTGGCTGAAAACCAGCTGGGGAAGAAAACGGGATGAAGATTTGTAAGGACATTAACCCCTTGACTTGGGGGGTAGGGGCGGGAAATGGGGGAGTCTTTTCTTGATTTTTCTTTTTTTTTAATGACCACGATGAGTCTGTCTAGGGGGGAGGATTTCTATTTCAAGGCCCGCAGAAGTACGGATTCTGACCCATGTTTGTCTTTCTAGGAGTCACAAATAACGTCCTTTTGGAAGCGCCCTTCCTGGTTGGCATTGAAGGTTCGCTCAAAGGGAGGTATGTATTGAGAATTCCCGATCGGTCTTTAGTTCCTGACCTAAGACTGAGGACCGTGGAACTGACGTGTGCGAGGAGAAAACAGTTTGTTCCTATGTTGTGCTAGAAGAAAAGGTTATTCCATTCCTACGGTATATTTGAAGGATAGGAGGCTGCTTTTACCTCTTTGACTTTTGTACAAACTTGATGTATTAATGAAATGGAAAAGTTATATTAATATTTGTGTTTAGGTTTTAAGATCTTTCTGAGGGTTACATCTCCCTAGTGGCATGTACAAGTGAAGTGAGGCTAAGAAAGGTATGTCTAGTAGTGGAAAAAAGAGAAAATATCCTTTTGGTTTATAGTGAGAATAACATACTATAAATTACAGTCCTGTGAGATACTGGGACTTCTAAGTTTGCATTTAATGTGGAGGTTGTAATAAGCTATGGCAAGTCTAATTCTTCTGTAACCCCAGAAACTGGGGAAAAACACAAGTTGAATGTTATGTACTTTAATACTGCCTTGTAAACTTTGCATCTTGCCAGTACTGTGATTTACAAGTGACAAAGTACTCAATGAGTTCGGAATTACAAGGCTCCTCAATTTTTTTTTTTTTTTTTTTTTTTT
>NW_012148618.1:12477975-12479605 GCF_000956105.1 Propithecus coquereli | reverse complement strand
TTTGAACTCCTGAGCTCAAACAATCCGCCCGCCTCGGCCTCCCAGAGAGCTAGGATTACAGGCGTGAGCCACCGCGCCCGGCCAGCCATGTGATTTTTATACTCTCTTTTATTAATAGAATTCTATACAATATACTGTACTTATATAATTTTTCCCTTACTAAACCACTTTAAAATTGCTTTTGATACATGCATGATGAAATAGTTAATTTTTTCTTAAAATGTTTTTTCTAATATTTGAATATGTGCCAGCAAATATAATAAGTGACTTTCTCAAGTATTATAACAAGAGCTAAAATCAACATCTGATTCCTCATTCAGTAATCTTTGAGAACATAAAGGAAAAGAAAATAGCAAGGTGGCTTGCTAAGGTAATGGGATTCCTTTTTCTTTGTTTCTTTTGCTTTTAGTATGGGTATTTTTTCCATTAAATTTTTAAAAATATATCTGCAAAAGAAAAATCCTGATTTTAGTTCTATTAATAAATGGTTTAGTAAGCCCCTATCAACTTGATTATTTTTCCATGAACTGTGAATTGATATAATGGTAGCCAATTTACATGGTGATTTTTAGTTTTAAATGTCTAAATGTTAGATTAGTTAGCTGTTTTTCAGGGGTAAATTACCTTTCTCTGTTGAAGTGACAACTGTACATCCATGATTGTTTTTGTGGCTAGAATCCAGAAGGGTATCTGTAATCTAGGGTGTGATTTAACTAAAATGAGTTAATCTTTGTGTTTTTTTTTTTTGAGACAGAGTCTCACTCTGTTGCCTAGGCTAGTGCCATGGTGTCATCATAGCTCACTTGCAATGTCAAACTCCTGGGCTCAAGTCTCCTGCCTCAGCCTCCCGAGTAGCTGGGACTATAGGTGTGAGCAACCATGCCCGCTAATTTTTTCTATTTTTAGTAGAGATGGGGTCTTGCTCTTGCTGAGGCTGGTCTCAAACTTCTGAGCTCAAGCAATCTTCCCGCGTTAGCCTCTCAGTGTTAGGATTACAGGCGCGAGCCACCGCAGCCGGCCAACATTTGTTAAATGTGACATTCTTCCAGTCTTATTCCTATTATGGCATAATTTTCACTTATGTCTTATGTGACCAGAATGCTTCCAGAGACTGGTTGTTTTTTAAAAATTCTCTGATATTCTTTCTTACCCATATTCTGTTTTTCCCTTCCCTCAGCACTTACAACCTTCTATTCTGTGGTCCCTGTGGGATTCCCATTGGTTTCCATTTATATTCTACCCATGCTGCCCTGGCTGCCTTGAGAGGTCACTTCTGCCTTTCCAGTGACAAAATGGTGTGGTGAGTAGACTTAGATATTGTTCATCAAATTAATATTAAAAGATCTTCTAGAAAAGACAAAGTGTTTATACCAAAGAAGATGCTTGAAAAGGAGGAAAAAAGATGCTAAAGCCAGGATGAAAATGTAATCTCATAACTTTATGAGCATTTTAAATGTTTTATAATCCTACTATGTCTTAATCATACCCTACAACAATTCAGAGGGAATTCTTTCATTAAAGATAATAAACTGGCTGGGTGTGGTGGCTCACGCCTGTAATCCTAGCACTCTGGGAGGCCGAGGTGGGAGGATCGCTCAAGGTCAGGAGTTCAAGACCAGCCTGAGCAAGA
>NW_012148618.1:12473786-12477095 GCF_000956105.1 Propithecus coquereli | reverse complement strand
GCACTGCTGTATCATTAATTTCACTATCTGAATTTATTAAAATTTTTCTTTTCCTTGTGTACTAATACTCAATGACATATAGGCATGCCTTGTTTTATTGTACTTTACTTTATTATGCCTCGCAGATACTGCATTTTTCTACAAATTGAAGGTTTGTGGCAACCCTCCTTGAGCAAGACTATCAGCACCATTTTTACAACAGCATGTGCTCACTTCGTGTCACATTTTGGTAATTCTCACAATTTAAAAATTTTTTCATTATTATTATATCTGTTATAGAGATCTGTGATCAGTGATCTTTGATGTTACCATTATAATTCTTTTGGGATGCCATCAACTACACCCAAATAAGATGGCAAACTTAATTGATAAATTTGTGTGTGTTCTGACTGCTCCACTGACTGGCAGTTCCCCGTCTCTCTTCCTCTCCTCGGGCCTCCCTATTCCCTGAGACACAGAAATACTGAAATTTAGCCAATTAATAACCCTATAATGGCCTCTAAGTGTTCAAGTGAAAGGAAGAGTCACAAGTCTCTCACTTCAAATCAAAATCTGGAAATGATTAAGCTCAGTGAGGAAGGCATGTGGAAAGCCAAGCTGTGAATGTAAAGAAAAAGTTCTTGAAGGAAATTAAAAGTGCTACTCCAGTGATATGCTGATACAGAAAATTTTAGTAGTCTGGATGGAAGATCAAACCAGCTACAACATTCCCTTAAGCCAAAGCCTAACCCAGAGCAAGGGCCTAACTCTCTTCAATTCTGTGAAGGCCGAGAGAGGTGACGAAGGTGCAGAAGAAAAGCTTGAAGATAGCAGATGTTGATTCATGAGGTTTGAGGAAAGAAGCCATTTTTATAACATAAAAGTACAAGGTGAAGCAGCAAGTGCTGATGGAAAAGCTGCAGCAAGTTACCCATCCAGAAGATCTAGCTAAGATCATTGATGAAGGTGGGTACATTAAACAAGAAATTTTCAATATAGATGAAACAGCTTTGTATTGGAAGAAGATGCCATCTAGGACTTTCTTAAAGCTAGAAAGAAGTCAGTGACTGTCTTCAAAAGACAAGCTGACACTCTTGTTAGTGGCTAATGCAGCTGGTGACTTCAAGTTGAAGCCAATGCTCAATTTACCATTCCTAATATCCCAGGGCCCTTAAGAATTATGCTAAATCTACTCTGTGCTCTATAAATGGAACAACAAAGCCTAGATGACAGCACATAGCACATCTGTTTACAGCATGATTTACGGAATCATGCCCACTGTTGAGATCTACTGTTAGGAAAAAAAGATTCAAAATATCTCTGTAGAAACCATCAGATATGAAAAAATAGATTTACTGCTCATTGATAATATACCTGGTCACCCAAGTTGTATAAGGAAATTAATGTTTTCATGCCTACTGACTCAACATCCATTTTGAAGCCTGTGGATCAAGCAGTAATTGACTTTCAAAACTCATCATTTAAGAAATATATTTTGTAAGGCTATAGCTGCCATAGGTAGTGATTCCTTTGATGGATCTGGGCAAAGTCAATTGGAAACCTTCTGGAAAAGATTCACTATTCTAGATGCCATTAAGAACATTCATGATTCATGAGAGGAGGTCAAAATATCAACATGAACAGGAGTTTGGAAAAAATGACTTTGAGGGGTTCAAAACTTCAGTGGAAGAAGTAACTGCAGATGTGGTAGAACTAGCAAGAGAAGTAGAATTAGAAGTGAAGCCTGAAGATGCCACTGAATTGCCACAATCTCATGATAATTAAATGCATGAGGAGTTGCTTCTTATGGATTAGCAAGGCAAGTGATTTCTTGAGATGGAATTAACTCCTGATGAAGATGTTGTGAACACTGTTGAAATGACAACAAAGGATTTGGAATATTATTATATATAAACTTACTCGATAAAGCAGTAGCAGGATTGGAAAGGATTGACTCCAATTTTGAAAGAAACTGCAAGTAAAATGTTATTAAACAGCATCACATGCTACAGAGAAATCTTTTGTGAAAGGAAGAGTTAGTTGGTGCAGTGAATTTTATTGTCTTATTTAAAGAAATTGCCACAGCTACCCCAGCCTTCAGCAACCACTGTCCTCATCAGTCAGCAGCCATCAACATCGAGGCAAGACCTTCCACCAGCAAAAAAATTATTACTTGCTGACGGCTGAGCTGATTAACATTTTTTAGCAATAAAGTAGTTTTTAATTAAGGTATGTACATTGTATTTTTAGACGTAATGCTACCGAACACTTAATAGACTATAGTATAGTGTAAACATAACTTTTATATCCCCTGGGAATCCAAAAAATTTGTGACTTGCTTTGTTGTGATATTCACTTTATTGCAGTGGTCTGAAAGCAAACCCACAGTATCACTGACATATGCCTATATTTCTGTTATATTGCATGCATAAGCATAATGTTGGGATTTCTTTACATATTGTGTTGTTCCATATAGTAGTTTCTTCTAAGATAATTTGTCTATAGGTACTGTGCTTTGAACTAATTAATTACTATGTGGAATTAATCCAGATTAATGCAACTTTATTTCATGGCTTGCTTTTTGGTTACCCATATTCATAAAATTACAGTACTATATGTGTGGTGTGGGACTTATTATTACAAAGAAATTTAATATATTTTGGTCCCCGCCTCCCCACCCCACCCCCCTCCAGGCTGGAGTACAGTGGTATGATCACAGCTCACTGCAACCTCGAACTCCTGGGCTTAAGATATCTTCCCATCTTAGCCTCCAGAGTAGCTAGGACTACAGGTGCATGCCACTGTGCCCAGCTAATTTTTAAA
The DNA here is from genome assembly GCF_000956105.1 of Propithecus coquereli. Lineage (NCBI taxonomy): Eukaryota > Metazoa > Chordata > Mammalia > Primates > Indriidae > Propithecus > Propithecus coquereli. Next base: position 12,474,293 of record NW_012148618.1, on the reverse strand, counting down.
ATTTTTTTGTAGAGTCGGGGTCTCACAATATTGCCCACACTGGTCTCAAACTCCTGGGCTCAAGTGATCCTCCCACCACAGCCTCCAAAAGTGCTGGGATTATTGGTGTGAGCCACTGTGCCTGGCCTTAATATATTTTGTTACTTATTGTTATCTGTTGACATGAATGTATTTCTTTTTAGCCATGTGATTTTCTTTTTTTGAGACAGGGTCTTGCTCTGTCCCTAGATAGAGTGCAGTGGTGTGATCATAGTCCCCTGCAGCACTGAACTCCACTAATCCTCCTGCCTCAGCCACCCAAGTAGCTTGGACTACAGGTATATAGCACCATGCCCAGCTGATTTTTTTGTCTTGTTTTATGGAGACACAGTCTCATTATGTTGCCCAAGCTGGTTTCGAGCTCCTGGGCTTAAGTGATCATGCTTCCTCAGCCTCCCAAAATGCTAGGATTGCAGGCATGAGCTACTGTGCCCAGCCAGCCATGTGATTTTTTTTTTTTTTTTTTTT
>NW_012148618.1:12471925-12473736 GCF_000956105.1 Propithecus coquereli | reverse complement strand
TCACAGCAAGACGATTCATTTTGACCACAATTTGGTTCAGTTTTAGGATTAAAGTATAGGAATTCTTAGTTGCTTTGCCCAGTAACCAGGAAGAGTTCGGTAGCTTGAACAAACATGAAACTGAGTTAGACCCATAGCTCCCTTTCTCTTTCCCAACTGAAAGACATTCCCTGTTGCTATTGGAGTCATCTTCCCATCCCATCCAAAGGGGACAGAGAAAGAAGGAATGGTGGCCTGCTTGGAATTCAGTGATATGGGGCCAGAGGCAGAAGCTCCTTGAATCTCCTTTTAGAGAGAAGGATGATGCATCTAGATCTGTGCTGTCCGTTGCTGTAACCACTAGCCACATGTGGCTATTAAAATATGGCTATGCTGAATTGAGATATACTGTGAATGCAAAACATACACTAGGTTTCAAGAACTTGGTACAGAAAAATTGATCACTTTTTAATAATGATTAGATGTTGAAATGACATTTTTAACATATTGGCTTAAATAAAATATTTTAAAACTAATTTTACCTGTTTCCTTTTTTTTTTAAGCAAGACTAGTAGAAAATTTAAAATCACATATGTGGCTCACATTATATTCCTATGAGACAATGCTGGTATAGATGCTTTGCAAAACACTGTAGGGAAAGTCCCATGTGTTTCTGTATTTGTGGAATAAGAAGAGCTGTGGGACTTAGGGAGAGGATAATGAAATGGCACAGCTCACGACAAGTTGATTTTTTTTTTTTTAAGAGCTTTTGTGTTCATTACCTAGATGCGCTCAGAGAATGAATTAAGAGGATGATTACTGATATAGCTAATAAAGCAAAAATTTTGAAATAAGACTTGGGTTCCAATTTTAATTTTATCTCAGTAATGCATGTGAAGGATATTGATCCCTCTCAATCTACCATATTTGATTAATTCTAAGATATACTCTCCCCTTCCCAGGGGGTTTTATTTAAACATCCTAAAATTGGCATGAGCTTTTCAGTTGTGATAATCCTCCTAGATTCAAAGTCACAAGGTAGGTAGATACAAGGTTATTTCTTGCACCTACGTTTTATTATTCTGTTACTGGTAGAAGGTTTATTGCAACTAATTTCAAAAAGCATTATTATAGTGTGCTGACACTTAGAAATAGCTTTGTTACTCTGAGATTTTGTTGTGCTTCACTAAGTGTCAGTATTAAATGGAATTTTGCTTATATCGATTGTAAATAAAGTACATTGTTTTTTAATTGTTATGGCACAAACACCAGACAGAAGAGTATAATGAACTATATACCCATCACTACACTAGAACAGTTAATCCATGGCCAATCGTGTTTCATCAAAATCATACTTAACTCCTTCACCCCATGTTTTGAAGCAGATACTTGAAATTGTATCATTCTATCCATAAATATTTTAGTGAGAATCTTTATAAGATAGGAACTTTTTTCTTTTTTCTCTTCTTTTTAAAGACATAACCCAATTCTAAGACAAGTATGTTATTGGGAAAGTACTTTTTGGAATAAGCTAAGTTAGGCATTCAATATTGTTTGTAGATGGACTCTTTTTAAAACTTTTTATTATGGAAAAATTTAAACATACCCCAAATACTGTACCCATAACCTTTTTTCAACAATTATCAATATTTTGACAATTTTGTTCCATTTATACTCTTCACTTGTTTTATCCTGAAGTATTTTTTTTTTATTCGAGACAGAGTCTCACTCTGTTGCCCGGGCTGGAGTGCCGTGGCATCAGCCTAGCTCACAGAGTGATCCTCTTGCCTCAGCCTCCCGAGTAGCTGGGACTACAGGCATGCGCCACCATG
>NW_012148618.1:12446474-12461350 GCF_000956105.1 Propithecus coquereli | reverse complement strand
AAAATTTTAACATAAATTTGAAAAGCATTATGGGATTTTGATTAATATCTTAATCTTTGAAATGAGTTGGATCAAAAGTCAGTACATTCTTTTTAGTTAAGTAGAAACTAGGAAAGTATTGGTGGCATGAGTCTGGGAAGATAATAAATCTCTGTCAGTGAGAATGAATTTAGTTGCTAATAACAGAAAACCTCACTGACAGTGGCTTTAGTAAGAGGTGGGGGCAGTTGGCTGCTTGCAGAATCATCTAGTTGCTCAACCATCACAGGGCTCTGGGTCAGCACGTCTCTGGTTCTCTTGGCCTTTTCCTCTTGGATGCAGGATGACTGCTGCAATTATAATCATTCCATCGATCCATGGTAGCATCCTCAACAGGAAGAAAAAGGATATGGGGAGTATGGGAACACAAGAAAAAAATCTCCTTTTATAAGCATAAATTTCCTTATTTGTGGTCACCAGAATTATGTCACATGATCACCATAAGCTGCGAAAGTAAATATGTGGCAATAGGGTTGTCACAGGCTTGGTGCAATGGCTCGCACCTGTAATCCTAGCACTCTGGGAGGCCAAGGAAGCAAGACCATTTGAGGTCAGGAGTTCAAGACCAGCCTGAGCAAGAGTGAGACCTCGTCTCTACTAAAATTAGAAAAAATTAGCCGGGTATGGTGGTGCACATCTATAGTCCCAGTTACTTGGGAGGCTGAGGCAAAAGGATCGTTTGAGCCCAGGAGTTTGAGGTTGCTGTGAGCTAGGCTGACGCCACGACACTCTAGCCTGGGCAACAGAGCAAGACTCTGTCTCAGAAAAAAATAAAAAATAAAAAAAAATTTTAAAAATAGGCTTGTCACAGTTGGCTTAGAACAGTTATGCTTCATCTGCTAGGACTGGGCACGCTGCTGCCCTAGATAAAATCTGGATTCTGATAGCAAGAAAGCTGTGCAGAATGGCCACTGGGTAGGCAACCAACACTATTCTCACAACGTGATTACTTCAGACTATGCTACAGATCTGCTGGTGGAGTGTGAAGCTTATATTCATCATTATTCATAAGACCCTGGTTTTTGTCTTCAGTTTATCCTGAGATAATTTTGTCTCTGGGAAGGAGTAGGATGAGGCACAGAGCCTCTCTGATTTGTTTACTGAGAATTTGTTTTTCCAACAAAATATAGTTATCTCTCAGTATCCATGGTGGATTGATTCCAGGACCCTCGCAGATACCAAGATCCACAGACAATGAAGTCTCTGATATAAAATGGTGTAATATTTGCATATAATCTTCATATATCCTTCCATATACTTTAAATCATCTCTAGATTACTTATACAACCTAATACAATGTAAATGCTATATAAATAGTTGTTATAATGTTTAGGGAATGATGACAAGAAAAAATGTCTATGTATTCAGTACAGACATAACCATCCTTTTTTTTTTTTTTTTTTTTTTTTTTTTACCATTTTCAGTGCACAGTTTGTAAATCCATGGATGCTGACAGGGCTAACTGTACATCATAAGTTTTGAAATGGAAATCAGTTAAGAGGGCAGGCTTTGCTTGACAGATCTTTTCTTTAGATGGCAAATTTGGTTCGTTGATAATCTTAACTGCACTATGATACTAATGTTTTCTCTCTGTATTTTCTATTTAGCTATCATTTAAAAACAAAAGCCATTGTAAATGCATCTGAGATGGATATTCACAATATACCTCTACCAGAAAAGATTGCAGAGGTAAAATTTCATGATGGTTCTTAGTTCCTTTAATATAAACTACTCTTGATAATTTGTGCCAATGAGCTAGGGGATGATGAAATGGTGTGATACTCAAACGCTTTATACTTGGTGTGGCCTTCTTTATTGACAAAGCAAAATACTAAAACCACATTTTAAGATCTAAATCAGGAAGAGGGGAAAGCTACTCATCTACTGCATTCCTGTATTCGCCTTTGTGCTGGGAATGGACAACAACATCTTGCATAGAGCTGTCCTCTCTGCAATTACCTTATAATTGTTTACCAAGTCTCAGAGGAAAGCATGGTAGAACAATTATTAAGAATTCTTATTTAAATGGGTTTTATGAGCAGTTAATGGCTTTGAATTGAAGAAAGCTTTTTGGTAGCTTGCAGACTTATTCTGAGTGAAAATTTGGCTGTAACTTTATTACCCTCAAAAGAACAGTCTTAGAATTTACTATTGATTTTGTCTTTAGTGCTGTTAATTGTTTATTCCATGTGCATTACATATTTTGTAACCAGTGACATTTATTTTTCAAAATTTAATATTAGGAGTAACATTAAGGACAGAACAGTGATTTTTTGCTTTTTTACAAAGCTAGCTAAGCTCATCAGACAACATTCTAAGCCAGGGTTGGCAAACTTTTTCTGTAAAGGGCTAGATGCAAATATTTTAAGCTTTGTGACCATATAGTCTCAACTACCCTACTCTGCCATTATAGTGCAAAAGCAGCCATAGACAATGCATAAACAAATGGACATGGCTGTGTTACAATAAAAATTTACTAAAATGGGCAGTAGGTCCATAATTTACCATTCCCTACTCTATGAGTTCACGAGGAGGTAAGTATTGTGCTTAAAAATAATTGACATGGGAAATGACTTTGGAATGATAGGGTCCACAAAGCTGAAGAAAATTAAAAAGAAAACAACCATCTTAAGTCTGTGGAAATTTTCCTCAAGGCATTCAACAAATAGAACAACAAATATTTAAGAAAATCTACTAAATCTTGATAAGAACAGTGAAGAGAGCCTGTGGGATCTGAGCCATAACATATTCTCTCCCTTCCACTCCCCACCCTCAGCACAGGAGGGAGGCTCCATCTGGGCAGGTGCAACCAAGAACAAAGAAATCCTTTTCCCCCTAGCTCCCAGTCAAAAGATATGGTATCTCCCCAGAAGGGGTGGGCCACCAGCATTTCTCATTCCCCTACTCTGTGTTGCCGAAGCTCTGTTCCAGGCAAGAGTGGCCATTTGTAGTGTATTGGTTCTACTACAGGCACGGTAGGCCAAGAATATTGGGAACCCAGCTGCATTTGCCCCAGCTTGAGTGTAGGTGAAAATTCCATGCTGGGATGGACAAGCTGAGATGACCAGAAACCACTGCCCCGCCCTGCTGAGGAACACCACTAAATGTGGTTCTAAATATAGCTGTTCTATCTTTGCGTAGTGGCAGTATTGTAGCCAATGAGGTTTACCTGAGGCACAATTATTGCTAATTGAAAACTTTACCCAATGCCCTGCCATGCTGACTTGTAATGTAGTCAGCATTGGCAATTTTTGAAAGTCCCTATGGGGAGTGAATAAAAAAAATAAATAAATAAATAAATATAGCTGTTCTAATGTGACAGAACTCTTGGAAATTATCTAATTAATTACAACAAACATTTGTTCTAAACCTAATAACCAGAGTTATTTTTGAAGACCATTTGCAGAATATTCAAATCAGAAAGGTATTTGTTACTGTTAACAAAGGGTTCAAAGAAAAGCTAAATTCTTGCCACTGGAAAAGGAGGTGAAGATTAATTGATGCTTCTATTTCCACAAAGCTCTCTGACCACTTTTTATTCCAGTCCTCACAGAAGCAGTGATGCTCAGCAGCGGTTGGTCTTTTTTCATATGAAACTTTATGTCTAAGGATCTTACTGTGCACTAGGTTGTTGTATGAAGTTCTTTCAGAAACAGAATGTGTTCCTGAAATGTGTTGAGACATTGCCAGCTCCCAATCACTAGATATAAACTAGCTTAAATTTGAAGTGGATTTACAACTAGCAAATTGGGAGTTAAGCTTAAGATGCCCTGATATCTGTCTCTCTCTCTTCCTAGCTAAAAGAGAAGATAATGTTAACGCATACTCGCTTAAGTTCACTAATGAAGATTCTGAAGGAAGTGACTCTTGATCAGTCCAAGCCAGAAAACTGATCCAGAACCAAGGCTCAAGTATCAGGTTCAGGCTTTATTATCTTCAACAATTTGGTTTTCTCTTGAAAAAAATTGGCTTCAAAAATGGGGGAAAATGCAGTTTATTATGTCTGCTGCTAGACTGATTTTCCAAATGATTTGTGAAACTGTTTTTAGATTAGAAATTAAAGAGTCTCCTGTCCAGGTTTAATAGCTATTTGCCTTAAGAACTTATTTTAGCTTCTTATCAATTTCATAATACTTATCTCTGAACACATCTTTGACTGCAAATTTAGGAATTAGGATGCAATGTTCCACGTGTGCTCTGTTCTAAAAGTTGCATGGTTGGTCTGAAAGTAGAGCTGGGTTTAATGTTGGCTACTTGTACTCTTCCTCCATGGAGCAGTTGTTATGAATGCTGAAAAATCATTTTTTTCTTTATGTGAAAGAGAGATACCTAATACTCTGTAGGTAATATTTAATAAATTGACTGGATAATGTATAATTTGTCTCTTTTCTGTTGTAAACTGAGCTTAACAGGATAATAATGAAAGGAATGATAAAGTATCAAACATTCACTGAAGTATTGTTTTCTCTAATTTTCCTTTATGTAGCACTTTGGCCGAGTAGTTTATCAAAATATTCATTTAAATATTTATAAGGTATTATGCTTAGGTGCCGGGTAAAAAAGGAAAGCAAAAACAGTCACTGTGTAGCTTCACAAAGTTTATAATTTAGTCAGAGGTAGACATTCAAATAATCACGTAAAGACGTTAAATTATGACAGTGGTAAGCGTTTTGAAGTAAAGGGACCGTGCTACAAGCCCACAAAGCAGGCAACTGACCTGGTCTGGGGTTCAAGGAAGGCCTCTCTGAGGAAGTGGAGTTTCAGCAAGGGTCTCAAAGATGAGTAGCAATTAACAAGGTGATGGAGGGAACAGCAGCATGTGCCAAGACCCTGTGAGGTCTTTTGAGCCTATTAAAAGGCAGCCTGCAAGAATTGTAAAGGTAGCCAGAAACCAGAGGGTGCAAGGATATTTATTTTTAACCCAAGAACAACAGGAAGCCCTTGAAGAATTTTAAAGGGGGAGGTGTGTGACAAATCAAATTTACTTTTTTAGAACCTCATTTTGATTGTCCTGTGGAGAATAGGAGGGAAAGGCAACAAGCAGACACTAAGCAGGGGCTGTGGCACTAGCATAATCAAGGAATCATATATCCAAGTGGTGGTGGTATAGATGCTAACTTGGTTGAAATGTAGCTAGTAGAATTTTTTTAATAGCAGATTCTTTCCATTTTATACTGCATATAGGATATTTTCCTTTAAAAAGGTTTTATACTGAGAAAATTCGGATTTGTTTGCAAATATGCTTTTGAGTTGCCAAATTTGGTCCCTTAAGCAAGGACAATAAAGGGCACTAGAAAAACTTTTAAAGAATGGGACCTAATATCATATTGAATCATCCTGGAGTTTTTAATATATGTATGGGTATGTCCCCCTCAACAATTTCCTTTCTTTATCTAAATTAAAAAGCTGTTCTTCTGTATCTATTTTTCTTAACCTCTGGATTTGCCATTTTGGTTAAGATGTAGAATAGAAAATTAAATGCTTCAACGTGACAGCAAATTAATCTGGCTGGCTTTAAATTGGTTCTTTCTTTTCAAATTACATGCTCACTCTAGAAAAAATTCAGATATAGATGTATGACAAAATAAAGAGTTAAAGTACACTTCTTGCCCTTCCATTTTTTGGGGAGGCACAATATATCATGCTGTTAAGTGTCCAGGTTCTGGAACAAAACTTTGGATTCAGACTGTTACTTGGGTACTTATTAGCCATGAATTTGGAGAATTAAATCTCTATTTTTATTTCCTTCTATGTAAAACAGGGATAAAAACAGCAACTAGAGCTACAGTGGTAATTAAATGAATTAATGACATCTAATATAATTAGAGCTGTTTATTGGCACATATTAAGTGCTCAATACTAGCTATTAACCTTCATGTATATGGATACACACATATAGACATAAAATAAAGGTAATTTTATATATGTTAAAAAAGCATTTCAAAATTCCATGTGGCTATAGGAGCATTACATTGTATATCAAAATTGTAAATTTTTGAGCTTCTTAATTAATGTTAGAAACCATCTCCATTTTCGTAACCCCAAAATCTAGCACAGTACCTGGGAAAGTGAAGTGTACTAGTAAATGTTTATTAAATGAATAATTTCATAAATCAGAGGAAGTTACATTAGTAGTCACATGGACAAAATCCACATAGCTTCTTTGTTCCTCCCCATTTGACAACAGCCAATCCCAAGGAACTCTGTAACATCTACTTTACTTGAAAAAGCCTTTCCTTTCTCCTGAATCCAGAGAAGCATCTTTTTTTTTTTTTTTTTTTTTTTTTTTGAGACAGAGCCTCACTCTGTTGCCCGGGCTAGAGTGCCGTGGCGTCAGCCTAGCTCACAGCAACCTCAAACTCCGGGGCTCAAGCAATCCCCCTGCCTCAGCCTCCCGAGTAGCTGGGACTACAGGCATGCGCCACCATGCCCGGCTAATTTTTTCTATATATTTTTAGTTGTCCGATTAATTTCTTTCTATTTTTAGTCGACACGGGGTCTTGCTCTTGCTCAGGCTGGTTTCGAACTCCTGAGCTCAGACAATCCGCCCGCCTCGGCCTCCCAGAGAGCTAGGATTACAGGCGTGAGCCACCGCGCCCAGCCCAGAGAAGCATCTTTTAATTATCAGTTTAATGTTAACCTCTTTAGATAATAGCTAAGCCAACATTTACATACTCAATATAAGAGCATCTTAAACACTTTATATCGTATTTCAGATGGGAAGCATTCCCTGCAATAGTTGTGTCATGATTATATAATAACTTAGCTATTTCCATACCAGAAACTAAACATTTGTTGATAGACCTTGCATAAGGTAGGCAAAACAGCGAAATGGAGTCAGTTGAAACAGGATGCCCATTTTTCTTCAGACGGCTGCCTGTTCCACTGGACAACATACACCACAGACTGCCACAGGTAGGTATCAAGAAACCTTGTCCTTAGTCTGTTCTTTGATGTCTGGAGCCTACTTGAGCACAGGTCTATGGAAAGGCTCCTTCTCCCATCATAATTTTCTGCACTATTTGAAATTACTCATTCCAAGTAACACACAATGAAATTTCAGTGCATTCTCAGCCCATGCTGCTTTATTGCTAAAATATATATATACACACACAGGTGCAGAGTTTCCAACTCTCGTAACAGTTTCTTTTTACATCAGAGAATAAAATTTCTTGTTCAAAATCCCAAAGATGCATAGATTAAAAAGCAACCTGCCTTTTATAATACTTCAAACATATTCAATAAAATTCTTTCATCATTATAACATGTACTAATGATGCAATGGAGAGTATGTAGGACAACAAGTAAACATAGTAAGCAACTCCTGTACTTACAGGACAGGACAGTAAACTATAATATGGACATTATACAGAACAGTAAGTAAACTATAATGTGAAGGGCACTGTAATACTAATCTTTTTAACTACAAGAGATGGGTGGTTTTAAGATAAGCGACAAGACTACTACTGTTATTTACAAATCGACGATAATGATTTGCCGGAATACTTTTCTTACCTTTGGAAGAAAAATGTATGTTAAGTGATGGCGTGGCATATCATCACCAAGAGAGACAAAACCTGAAAACTATATCTATTTTTTGTTTAGGAGTATGAGTTCCTGGAGAAATCTGTGATGTTTGGTTTTCCAATATTGACAAGCTTTAGTGGAATAATCAGAAGAATTTACAGAGACTCTGTCCTTAAATCTTCATTGGTTGACAGACATGCTTTTTTTTTCTTATTTTGAGACAGAGCCTCACTCTGTTGCCTGGGCTAGAGTGCCGTGGCATCAGCCTAGCTCACAGCAACCTCAAACTCCTGGGCTCAAGCAATCCTACTGCTTCAGCCTCCCGAGTAGCTGGGACTACAGGCATGTGCCACCATGCCTGGCTAATTTTTTCTATATATTTTAGTTGTCTGGCTAATTTCTTTCTATTTTTAGTCGACACGGGGTCTCGCTCTTGCTCAGGCTGGTCTCGAACTCCTGAGCTTAAACGATCCACCTGCCTCGGCCTCCCAGAGTGCTGAGACATGCTATCATTAAATGCCAAAGAGAAAATTTGGGATATGACTCCTCACTTCATATATTTGAATGGAAACCAAACATCGCAGTGACAAGAAGTCTAACTCAATTATGAACCTCTGAAAAGTTACCATTCCACTTAATTCATTCCCAGAAGTATTTGTAGTGAAGTCTCACAGCAAAGAATACAAAGTTAAAATAATTTTCAAAAATAATTTTTTTCAATCATAGAACATGACACCTGGAAGGAATCTAGTGAAAACCATCTAGTTTAGTCTGGAATTCTCTTCTATTTAGGCTTCTTTCAGACATGAATCCCATTTGTACATTATTTGTCATAATCATTTGTACTTATAAAGGTTATTTCAAAGTAAGAAATCTTCTCAAGGAAAATTTTAAGCTATATAATAAATTGATCTATTTATTCATCAAATAAAATAAATGGCAAGGATTTTCTTGTTTTTTAAAGTGAAAAAACTTTCTCCTGTTTACCTGGGATCAAAAGCTTTAGGGGCCAGGTGCAGTGGCTCATGCCTGTAATCCTAGCAGTTTGGGAGGCCAAGGCAGGAGGATCACTTGAAGCCAGGAGTTTGAGCCCAGCCTAGGCAACACAGCAAGACCCTGTTCTCTACAAAAATTTAAAAATGAGCCAGATGTGGTGGCACGCACCTGTAGTAGTCCCAGCTACTTGGGCTGAGGACCGCTTGGACCCAGGAATTCAAAGCTACAGTGACTTACGATCATGTCACTGTACTCCAGCCTGGGCAATAGAGCAAGACCCCATCACTTAAAAAAAAAAAGCTTTGGGCAAGAAATTGTACAGTCTGACTAAACTATCAAGGATAAAACTTTGACTATAAAAATTTTTTAATGTAATACAGTAACAGAAAATAAAAAATAGATGTATCAATGTCTACAAAATGGGACTGTCTCCCTTGTAGGGGTCCTTTATGGCTGGTCATTACCAGTACCATCCACAACAGTTGCCTAGTTACCTGAAAATCCTGAAACATCTGAAATATGTGCATGTTGACTCTACTCAATTCCAAGATACTACTTTTCAGAGACCCCAAACTTAATCTATATAAATTTTAACATAAATAAACCCCATACCCAGTTATTTTATATACTCAATATTGGCATTCTTTATTTTCCTATCCTTTCTGAAACTCTGCACCTTTCTGATATTACTGCCATAGCAGCTTATTTATTCACATGCGTAGTTTGTGCCTTTTGTTTTCAAACATGCTTGGGGACTAATGGAACCAGGAAAGAGGTTAGAGGGTGAGCACTGTTATGCCCTATTCCTGACAGTTTGAATGTCTTGTGGTTGCCCCTGTTTATCTTCTACTTCCCATTTTCAATGGAAGTAAGATAATCTTTAATTAAAAAATAAAAACTAATAATCCAAATAAATTCAAGCTATTGGTTTAAGTCTCTATTGCTTCATTATTAATAAATGCATATATAAAATTACTAGTAACCACAACACTGGACATGTTCAGCCATGCATTAGAATATTAGTACTCTAAAATCAGAGTTATGGGCCTGCCAATATTGCTTGCACTTTCAACCAGACCCAGTTTTAGTTTAACAAACATGCAAAGTAAACCCCTTGATTGAGAGGAATTATGGAAGTAACATGCAAAGTTTCAACTAAATGTTTGGGTTAATTGCTTAGAAATGCAGGCAGATGCTGCACATCTATCACAACGCTGCTTCAGAACAGAGGTACAAGCCATAAACAAAAGTGTTAAAATAAGGACCACTAATCAATTTTAAAAGGCTTATATGCAAATCCTGCCCTTTTGAGAATGATGTAAAAGCTCTGGGAAAGGAGAGATGTACAGTTTTATGGTGTAGTTAAGTATTCTTGGCCATTTATTGACAGCTATATCATAGAAGAGCATAGGTGGCGTAGGGAGATGAAGATGCTCTTAGGCAGAATGGTTTCTTTTCTGATTCACATTAATAAGCATTACCTGCACAGCTCCCTGGGGAAAAGATGATAAAAAGCAGAACTAATACAATGTAAACTCAAGCATCAATGCCCTGAAATTTAGCATAGTTCTCTGCTTTTCAAAATTATTCACCAAGGGATCCTTCCAAATATGGTGTAATTAATAGCCAAGCAATGTTCTTAAACTAGAAGCAATTTTCTTGCACCAACAGCACCATGAGAATGTAAACTCCTGGATGTCAAGGGTCTCTTCATATTTTGCATATCACAGGTACAGAGAATAAACGTAAGACCACAATAACTTTGCAAAGAAATTAACTGCATACTTCGAGACTATGAAAACTTGTAGCATATTTTAGCATTTAGGACTATTGACATGACTGTTAAGGGTAATCTTTAAAAGTTCCAAGTAATAGAACTATTGACATCACTGTAATATGTACCCCTGTTCCCATGATCATGCAGATATCTAAATATTGTTTCAATGTCTCTAACACCAACTGAGGGTACTCAAAGAGGAGCTATAATCAACTTAAAATAGCCTTTTCTCTATCTGTTAGAGTTGTCATATAAGAATTAAATATTCAAGAGACACTATTTTCTTCGATCCATACCACTTATCTTTTAGTATTTTTTTCCTCTGGGAAAACAAGGGAACATAGACCCAATCTTTTCAGGGATCTTCAAGATGCTAAATGGCAAAGATGGACATGAGGTAAATGGGAGTAAGGTATCACCCTAGTTCCATTATTGTATCCTGATATGAACTGTGTGATTCCTCAGATCAAGAAAGAAATTAGTTCGCTGGGTTCTCCTTGTTAAGAGAATAAGCAATCACAGGCCACAGGCCACATCTCCATTAGACAAGGTTTAACACAAACACACAAACATACAGTCATTGGCTATTCCCTTCAATCCTTTTCCTTTTCACCTTTAAATCCCAATTCCATAACCACAAACATGAGGAAAATCCAGCTATCCATGTTCTTGGGTTTTATTAAGACACTAAACACACAAACTTTTCTCTTCTTTTTAAAAAAAATGTACAGGAAAGTAATGGAGAAAAATGAGACAAATCAGAAAAGTATGCCATTCTACAGAATAAATGCCTGTTGCTAAAAAAGAACATCTTAAGCAAAAAACCCATATGACAGCTTCAATGGAGCTGTAGAAGCATATTTGTTTTCCAGTTAAACTTGCACTAGCAAGTTTTCATTTCAACGGCTCTCATCCTCTGCTTTAGGAAACAAATAGGGTCTTTAACCTTTAACTTACACAAAAGTTGTTATTTCTCAAACAATGATATATTCATATACATTCATACTGTTTTAAAAGAAAGTACTTTTTATATGCTCTTTATCCAGAACATCTTTTTCCTTTTGTGCAACTCTGTTGATTGCAGAGCCCCACAAACTCAAGTAGTATCACTTACTCTACTATACAACCTTGTTAATGCAATTTACTATACAAGCAAAACTGTTATTGCTATTAAAATTCTACCTCTTGAAAATTATTAGTTCATTTTATGGCTTTTTTTTTTGTTTTTGCAACAGGAAATATCCTTTCCTATATACTGTGCTATTTTGCATTCATTACCTTTTCAGAGGTATTTTTTTAAAAAAATTAAATGCTTTTCAGAAATGGATTCTCCCAGGCACTAAACTACTTGAGTCAAGAGTACAACTATGAGAATCTAAACCTGAGTCCCTGGAGATCTGCTGCCAGAGGCTTCTTATTCTAACTTGCTTGTATATAAGATACACCACATTAAAATAGTTTTTGTGTTTCCTATCATACTAGCTGTAGAATCTGTGTCAACAAATCCTGGACTCAAATCTTTAATACTGAGATTTAAGAATCACCTCAGAAAACTGCCACTTCCAAGTTCTCAAGGTAGCTTTTAGAGGTAGGAATTCCTTTTCTATAGAAAGCTATCTTAATGCTTTCAGAACAAAACTGTCCACAAGGAAAGTAGTAAAAAGTGAAAGCTGTCTGAGGCTTTCTTATAACCAAGGGAAAGAGTCTACTTATTTCATAGCAACCTAGGTACGTGCCATCCTGCTATATCTCCAATTCTCATGAAAAGGTCTTAAATTCAAGGTCTTAAATTCCATTAATACACAATTCAGCAGATTTGGAAGTAGGAAGATCCTGTTACAAATAATCTAGGACACTCTGAATTACTATAGTATTTACACACAGCATGCTGCAGATAGGAAATGTAAATGGTCTGCAGATTAAAAAAGCACTCACTGAAACAACTACTATGGCATCTTAGTATGACATGCAAAATGTAAAATAATTTCTTGACAGACAAAGAATGGGAAAATAATTAACCTAAAAGACAACTAATATGAAGACAGTTTAAGAACAAAATCACATCAAACTAAGAGCAAAGCGAAATTAGGAAAGGGGTCTCATTTTAAGATTTCAGAAAACAAAAAGGCTTTCCAGCTACCTCATGGAAAGCTGAAATATCCTCAAACACAATATCTCAAGACTTTGACCCCACATTTCTATTCACAAATGACACTTATTTGGCCTTAATCTCCTTTCCCCAGGGAGAATATCACAGATTCAGATATTTATGAAAAAAAGTCTAGATTTTCCACTCTTTTTACACTATTATTGTTATCAACAATTCATCCTGAAGTGTAAAATTATTACTAAGTTCATGCACTAACCCCTAACATGGCACTACAATATGCTACCAAGCACTAATGCTTACAAAACTATACACATCTCAAAATGGAAGACATTGGTGATTTTGTTGTTCTTAAACAACTTGTAACATTTGTCCACAAGTATTAAAATATACATATATATATATTCCTATTGCACATATCCCATTTTCGTTAAACTTTTCAAAAGAAAAACTGCCAGCTAACATGTAAGAGCAAGAGAAAGGAAGGATGCACAACTCCGTATCAAGGCATAGTCCTGCCTAAAATTATAGCTTTTGCCATCAAGAAGGGGACCAAAATCGACAAAAAAAAATACAGATGTATAAGTAAACACTGGGCTACTACAACTGGAATATACCCACTTCGTTAAATGACATCTGATATCAGCCATGGAAGATGCAGAAAACAATTTGAAAGAGCATTAAACACGGGTTATCTGAACTGAGAAATGAAAAAATACAAAGCATCTGGAGAAGCTTAGTCTGATACTTGTTCAAACCAGAGGGCCACAGCTGGTTTCACTGGTGCCGATGAATACAAGTACCCTATCCCCTGCCCAATGATCCTACCAAAAAAAGTTGCCAAAGGACATGGGGAAGACGGGTAACAGACAATTGGAAGGTATAAATTTTCCATGATAAGATATTCATAACATACCATCGGGACCCATGTATGCAGACAGCATTCTGTCTTTAACAATTCCAAAATACTAAAGGAAAACATCAGGAAGTGGCTTGGAGTTGAGAGAAAAATTTAAGTTACCTTTAACCAAAGTTAATTCAACTATGCATTACGACTTAGTGATTCCTTTCAATTAAAAGAAATTATATTTTATCTGTATCATGTAATTATTTTACTAAAATTCTTTTTTTATCCCAATTCAAATTGGTTAATCAATCTCACTAATCATTAAGAGTGCTCAATATTTTCCATTTGGGGCCATTTCTATCACTCAAATTTTGATGAATCTACCCTAAGTTCCCAGCACCACAGCATGCATGGCCCTGAGCAAACATTCCAGAAAACACAGAGATGATCTAATTCTGTTCTTAATTTCATCTAAGAAGTTTTAAATTCATTCTGTACTCACAAAGAATCATAAAAGTTTTACTCTTCTTATGTAAAGACCTGACAGTGCATACAATGTTCCTCTGTTGATTTGGAAGCAATGACAGTTTTCTACTATAGTCTGTACATCATATTGTATAACTGTTAAGGGGAAAAAGAGAAAATCTCTATTTCTTATTGGAACTATTTTTCTTGTTTGAGGTTTCTTTTCCATGCCCTGAAACTACAATGACCCATCCACAAGTCTGGGAAGATTGTTTCTGAAGCCCATTCTCTGGTAAGACAGTTCAGTCCCAACTGGGGAAAGTACCTGAGTCCCAGCCTTTTCAGCATAACATTACACTTATCGCCTAGAATAAATCAAACATCCAAGTATCCATCTTGGGTCTAAGGAAAAGAGTTATTTATGTTTTTACAAAAAATGGAGCTATATAACACACTGTAAAGTTGAATGTATCTGCATTAGGCATTTTTGTTTCTTAGAAGCGGGAGTTAAAATGGAAGATTCTCTCATTTCTTCCCATTCCCCCTACTACTCTATGTCCAAAGTTGAAGGCAGGTCACACTATTGGGTTTATCACATCTTCTGAACTGAAAAACTACTTAATGCCACTTTTCTTCCAGTCTTAGCAATGCGGAAGACAAAGTCTCAAGTGTATATAAGATTCCGCAAAAAAGAATGAAGCAATTTATAGCAGTCTCTCCTCCTAGGGGGGTGAACAGATCCATCACTGGACTCAAAACTGTTTTCTTTTACTGCCCTTTCACTAAATCCAAGCATGCATTCATAGGGTTAATTGCTACACAATCTGGTACTTCCTTAGAAGAATGAAAATCATTTAGAAGTACCAAATGTCCAAAGACTTTTGAGAAAGAAATCCAAAAACAGCTTCCTTCTCTGGGAGAAAAATCCCTCTTCTGATCCAAAAATGTGGATTTACACACGTAAAACTGTGTGTATTTGTACAGACAATGTGAAGGCATGTTCCCATAAGAAATTAATGTTGATATCTTGTCTTTACGCTTCTTTTATCACATCGAAGGTTTAATTGTAAAACTGGACCTTTGTTCTTATTCTGTAAATACATGAAACAGTATGA
The DNA here is from genome assembly GCF_000956105.1 of Propithecus coquereli. Classification (NCBI taxonomy): domain Eukaryota; kingdom Metazoa; phylum Chordata; class Mammalia; order Primates; family Indriidae; genus Propithecus; species Propithecus coquereli. Next base: position 12,446,477 of record NW_012148618.1, on the reverse strand, counting down.
TGA
>NW_012148618.1:12441469-12446424 GCF_000956105.1 Propithecus coquereli | reverse complement strand
TGGTTTTTTTTCTTTCTTTCTTGTCTTTACGCTTCTTTTATCACATCGAAGGTTTAATTGTACAACTGGACCTTTGTTCTTATTCTGTAAATACATGAAACAGTATGATGAGCTAGGATCTAGATATATAATATAAAGTTATATATATGTAACTTTTTAGCATCTTTCATCTCAAATTAGAATGCACATTTGGAATTCACTGCTACAGTCTCAGCTGTGCTTATCATGATAGTGGCTGAAACTGGAAGACATTTAAAAAACCCTGAAGTCATCCATACTTGCTATTTATTTAGTCTTCTCATTTGGAACAAAAAGTAAAGAATTCACAAATACCACCATCGAAGCACCTGTTTCAAATGAAACATCAGCCTTCAGCTTGTAAAATAATTCTTTATAATTAAGCAAACAGCAGCAGAAGACCCATGTCAGTTGCTTCTCTCTTCCTGGAGAAGTAGGCAGGATAACCGCATCTTAAGGGCTTCTCTGTGTTGAATCTGAGAGGTGGAACAAAAAAAAAACCCTGGTCTTTTCCATTCCAAATCATGGAGGTACTGTGTAGAGAAGAGATATCCACATTTCAAGAATAAAGTGGCTGGATAAAAGAAGCAGGACTACTCGCTCTAGGAGACAACTTAGAGATACCTGGAAATATAAAATAAATTAAAAATGGAAAGATTAGAACAGGTACTTCTGCATGAGTTGACTTTTAAAAACAGTATTTAAAAACAAGAAAAGAATATTTTGGATTATACATTGTCTAAAATAAAATGTCCAACCATAACACCAATTCAGTATTGTCATCAGAAAAGCAGCAGTAGCTGGAAAAAATATACATATAAGCATGGATACAAAAAAGCTAGATTTATATGCTTACATTTTATATATAAAACATTTGTGTTTAAAAGCAACACTGTACTCCAAATTAGATGTCTATTTATGTAATACTCAAAACCATATGCATTATCTTACTTTCAACTATCACCAGTGAATAAAAATTTTATAAAATATCAACATAAGTAATCGGACAACTAAAAATATATATAGAAAAAATTAGCCAGGCATGGTGGTGCATGCCTGTAGTCCTAGCTACTTGGGAGGCTGAGGCAGAAGGATCACCTGAGCCCAGGAGTTTGAGGTTGCTGTGAACTAGGCTGACGCCACGGCACCCTAGCCCAGGCAACACAGTGAGACTCTGTCTCAAAAAAAAAAAAAAATCAACATAAGTAAAACAATATATATTACCACCAACTGCAAGCATGTAAAAACAACCAAACCAAGTTCATTGCTGCTAAATGTAAAACTGTTAAATTTGCAAAAATAAGTGAGAACAAAAGGACAAATATTATATAATTCCACTAACTTGATATACCTAGAAGAGGCAAATTCATAGACAGACAATAGAATAGAGATTACCAGGGATTGTGGGAACAAAGATGGAAAGTTACTGATTAATGAATACTGAGTTTCTGTTTGGGATGATGAAAAATTTCTGGAAATAGATAGCAGTAATGTTTGCACAACAATGTGGAATATACTTAATGTCAACAAATTATAAACTTGAAAGTGGTTAAAATGGCTGGACATGGTAGCTCACATCTATAATCCCACAAACTCTGGGAGGCTGAAGCAGGAGGGTTGCTTAAAGCCAGGAGTTCGAGACCAGCGTGGGCAATATATTGAGACACCCCTGTCCCTAAAAAAATTAAATCACAGATGTGTACAAAGGCTTAAATGATTTTAGTTTACAAAAATGGCCAAGTGATTGGCTAACTAGTCTTCCTAGCCCACAGTTTTTAGTCTGTCACATACATAAAAAAATACCTCAACTCTAAACTGAACCTGAATAACTTCTTCTGATTAAAGACAGGATTCTGATTCAAAGCCTAGGAAAGACAAATGTAAATTAATTCAGAATCAAATCAGGAGGAAGAGAACTACAGAATATGAATTTGTTGCAAAAGCAGCAGAAAGTGAGAGGAAAAAGTAAAGGTGCACAGATAAGCCTTTAGAACCCTAAGGGCAGCACGGCTGCTTCAATATAGCTCACTCAGGCTAATTCAAAGCTTGCACCAGTCATTTGGCTGTTCTGCAATTCAATTCTAATGCTAAAATAAATGACAGTGATGTTGAGAGGCAAAGAAGATACTAGCTAGTTCTTTCCAGAAGTAAATATACTGAAAGAATTCTATATGAACCAAATAAGCACCAAAGAAGCCCTTAAAAAGAATATTGTTAATAAGGAAACTGTCTCGACTCTTAAAAACGAATTACTTCAGCAATACCAACTACTAAAAATGCACACCATCGTCATATATAAACCTTGTCCTCCAAACAATTTATATCTTAATATTAGGCAATAATACTAGAAAACCATGAGCTTGTATTCTCTTCAAACTGCCTAATTTTATATCTTAGAAATGACAATTCAAATTTGTACACTCTGAACACACAAGTATGTATATGTGTATATCACAAACAGTAGGACCCATTTGAGAATGGTTGAATGAATGGTAGCTTAGTGTAAAAGCCAAAGTTCATGACCTTTCAGTCCTCTTAAGATCTGCACCTCTTCACTCACCTCTTCTGATTTCAGCTCTATCTCCCCCTCCCTTCATGGAATCCAACCACAATGGACTCCCTGCTCTTTCTGGAATGTAAAACATACTCCTACCTTACACTCTCTGTACTGGCTGTTTCCATATTGGGAAGACTCTTTCCCCCTAGGTATCTGCATAGCTAACTCCCTCTCCTACAAGTCTTTACTCAAATGTCCTTTCCTTAATGACATCTACCTGGGGCCCCTATATAAGATGATATCCTTCCGCTATCCTACCTGTAATCTTCCACCATTGCCCTTTACCCCGCTATTAATGATACTATCTAACCTACTATTTAAGGTACATGTTATATTTCTCATTTATTATTAGGTCATTAAATAGGAAATGTCCGATTTCCAATTAAAACTTTAGTTTATTCTATCTCAAACAAGAAGCAGTAAAATTAATCAAAGTATGTGCCTAAGCTATCGACACAGATGGCCTAAAACATGGTTTTGCCACTTTAACAGTAGCTTGTTTATGCCAGCAGCAAAGAAGCAAGGAGAGCGATGGCGATGAAATCTCAAAAGGTGTTTTCCATAGCTTGTTGAGAATTGAATATTTTTCCTTACAAGAAGTAGTCCAAAGCCTGGAAGGAGTGGTAGTAAGTTGGTGCAAGGTCTGGTGAATACGGTGGATGAGTTTCCAAGTCCAGCCTCTGTAGTTTGAGCAGTGTTGTTTGTGTGATATGTATGTCTTGGCCTATCTCTATTGACCAATCTCAGCTGCTTAATCGCAAGCATCCTCACCATTTCATCCAATTAATTGCAGTAGACATCTGATGTAATCCACTGACCAGGTTTCATGAACCTGTAGTGGATAATACCAGCACTGGACCACCAGACACCATTAGCTTTTTTTGATGAATATTCAGTTTTAGATTGTGTTTCGGCACTTCATCTTTATCCAACCATTGTGCCGAATGCTTACAACTGTCAAAAATAATCCATTTTTCATCACACATAACAATATGGGTGTAGAAATGGTTTGCCTTTATGTCATGACAGCAAAGAAAGGCAAGCTTCGAGACAATTTCTCTTCTGATGCTTGTCTGATTCATGTGGAATCCATCTATCCAGCTTCTTTACCGTGCCAATTTGTTTCAAATGGTCCAATACTGTTGGAATAATAACATTAAAACCTTGTTGCTAATTCATCAGTAGGTGGAGATGGATTCACTTCCACTACAGCTTTCAGCTCATTATCCACCTTGGTCTCAGGACGCCCACGTGGCTCATTTTCAAGATTAAAATCACCAGAATGGAACTTCTCAAACCATCAATGTGCTGTGAATTCATTAGCCACATCCTGCCTGAACACTTTGTTGATATTTTGAGTTGTCCTCACAGCATTTGTTCCACAACAGAACTCTTATTTGAAAATAACATGAATTTTTAACTTATCCATGGTTTCACAAAAATTGCTCTAAAAAAAATCTGAAAGATAATCACAACGAAAACATGTGTTTGAAAGAGTCAGGATATACCTTCCAATAAAAATAAAACAAGAAATGTCTAAGAAAGATGTCAGAGATACCAATTGTCACTTACTACTTAAGGGAATTGGACATTTCATACTTAGTAACCTAATATCCAGTCTAGAATGTAAGATCTACGGGGAAGGAGCCTGTTTTGTTCACTGATGAAGCATTAAGTGCCTAGAATACCACATGACCCATGATAAGCACTCTATGAAAATTTGTTGAATAAGTGAATGAACAGCAGGGCTCTTAAATACAATTGGCCAATGAGTTAAAAACTTAAATAGACAGTTTCTAGGTTTAGGTAAGGAAATCTAGAACTATACATTCTGATGCACAACACTTCGAAATAAACTCTCTGTAAAGTTGGTGCCTCACTAGGCACTTCTGGGTCTCTGAAGTCCCTTGCCTGGTACTGTTGATTATACAAAGTTACTTTGTACTAGAAAATCTGACTTACTGGAAGGATGGAAAGGGAAAGGGAATTTTCAGTGTAGCACTTAGGCTAGCCAGCTTATTGAGTCAATGACTGTGTGTGCTAGTTAGCCTCCAAAATAGCCCCCAGTTATTGTTACCTCCTGGTATTCATGCTCTTTTACAGTCTCTTCCAACAATGTTCAGGGTTAATCTATGTGATTGTTGTATTATATAACAAAGACTTTGATTGGCTTTTGTCCCTGGAAAAGAGACTCCGAATCCTTAGAATTTAGAGTAAATGAGCCAGTGGAAATTAAACAACATACTCCTAAACAACCAGTGAGTCAAAGAAAAAATCAGAAGGGAAATTATCGGCCGGGCGCGGTGGCTCACGCCTGTAATCCTAGCTCTCTGGGAGGCCGAGGTGGGCGGATTGTTTGAGCTCAGGAGTTCGAAACCAG
>NW_012148618.1:12428215-12428784 GCF_000956105.1 Propithecus coquereli | reverse complement strand
TGTTTTGTTTTTTGAGACAGAATCTCACTTTGTCACCCTGGCTAGAGTGCAGTGGCATCATCGTAGCTCACTGCAACCTCAAACTCCTGGGCTCACGGGATCCTCCTGCCTCAGCCTCCCACGTAGCTAGGACTACAGGTGCATACCACTGCACCTGGCTAACTTTTCTGTTTTTTGTAGAGATGAGGGTCTCATTCTTGCTCAGGCTGGTCTCAAACTCCTGAGCTCAAGCAGTCCTCCCGCCTCAGCCTCCCAGAGTGCTAGGATTACAGGCATGAGCGACAGCGCCCTGCCTTGCCCATATCTTTTTTCTTCTCCTGGATAGGATGAAAAAAACTACTGACAAAAGCAACAAAAAGGTCACTTTAGAAGTGCTTCTTTATCTGATATTTGCAGATCTACTAAATCCAGGGCCAGCAAGGAGCATACCAAGAACATTTATTTGTATAATGATATGTCCATTCAAACTGGAACTAACTAATGTGCCATATATTTAAACAGGCCTCACCAATTCAGAAATCTAATAACAGGAAATTTCCTACAATTTAACTGAGACACCGAATGAGGGA
>NW_012148618.1:12423492-12428165 GCF_000956105.1 Propithecus coquereli | reverse complement strand
AACTACAGGTGGCCTGGGGGTCCTCCAAAGAGCAGCTGGCATCTGAAGTGAGGGCAGTTTTGTTGGGGACCACACCCTTTGATTTGTGGAGTCTATAACAACTCTGGATGGTTACTGTCAGAATTGTATTGCAGTAAACCAGTTGGTGTCAGAATAGTGACCAATATGATGAGGAAGAAGTGATAGTGAGTGATTTGTGAGGCAAGGTCATAGTCATACAGGGAACTGTGGCTTCTGCCGTCTCTTGCTTGTTGAGGGAGAAGCTAGCCACCATATCACAAGGACACTCAAGCAGCCCTGAAAGAGGCCTACATTGGGAGGAAACATCCCCCTACCCAGCATGAATCCACCAGCCATGTGAATGTGCCACCATGGAACTGGATCAGATGACTTCAACGTTATAAGAGACCCTAAGCCAGAACACCCCAGCTATCTACTTCCAAATTCTTAAGACAGATAGATAATGCATTTTGTTGCCGTTTTAATCCACTAAGTTTTGGGTTATTTGTTATACAGCAATAAATAACTAATACACTTGGCTTTCTCTATGGACAAGGAGAATGATCTATCATAGGAATTAATACTCCTTTCTTATTTTGCTATGTAAGTAATAAATTCAGAATACATTTCACAAAATAAAATGGATACTATTATCACTGTCAATCAAATTCAGTTTTTAATAAGTCTCTTATTAAAAACAGCTTGCTGGGATAGGTGGAAAGTTTCTGTCCCCAGACATGGATACACTATACTTTACAAATGTAAAATCACTGCCTGAACAAAAATGTAACTTTTCAGTCATTTATCAAATATTTATCGAGTGTTTCCTTTCTTTTAAAAATTTTGTTTATTTGAATAGATAATATATGCACATGAGATGAAAAGATAAAATGGGATAAACAGTGTTTCTTGTATGTCCCTTTGGAGATGGCTACGTAACATCTGTATAGATATATTTTTCCCCCACAAATAAAAGCACACTATATATTGTTCTGCACCTTGCTTTTTCTGTTAATGTATCTTAGAGATCATTCCATATCAGAACTAAAGCTACCTTGTAAGTACAGAAATACCTAAATTTATTTATAGCAGTTCCCTCTATATGGGTATTTAGATTGCTATCAGTGTCATGCTATATTAATGTTAAGTTTCTATTATTGTCTACTTGGACTTAAAGTTCTAAATCTAAGTGATAAAGCCTTCTCCACTCCAGAGACATATAATAAATACTATCATCTAAAGGGCATATTACCCCATCAGTTTTTATTCTTCTTCTTACTATGGAAATATATAGAGTGACATACATATACATGTAAGAGTTTTTTCCTTACTTTTTTCAATTTTTTTATTGTGATAAAATATAATTTACCATCTTAACCTGTTTAAAGTACACAACAGTTCAGTACTATCAAGTACATTCATACTGTTGTGCAATCATCACTACCATCGACCTCCAAAACTCATTTCATCTTCCCAAACTGAAACTCTGTACCTATTAAATGATACCCACCCTCTCCCATCATTCCTCGCTTCTCTGCAGCTGCTGGCAACCACCATTTTATTTCTGCTATGATTCTGACTACTCTAAAGTACCTCACATATGTGGTGTATAAGGTTTTGTTTTGTTTTGTTTTTTCAAAGAGATGGGTCACTACGTGCCCAGGCTGGAGTGCAGTAACTATTTATAGGCGCAATCATAGTACAATGCAGCTTCGAACTCCTAGCCTCAAGTGATCCTCCTGCCTCAGCTGCCCGAGTACCTGGGACTACATAATCTTTAAAGCAGTTGTACACTGAATGGTTTTCATAGAATACAATCAAGGTATATAATTAAGTAGGTGTTATGGGTTGAATTGTGTCCTCCTAAAATTCATGTGTTGAAGTCCTAGCCTCTAGTACCTCAGAATGTGACCTTATTTGGAAATAGGGTCATTGCACATGTAATTAGTTAAGATAAAGTCTTACTAGAGTAGGGTGTGCCCCAACCCAGTATTACTGGTGTCCTTATTAAAGGGGGGAACTAGGACACAGACCACACGAAGCGAGAAATCGATGTGAAGACTGGAGTTACGCTGCCACAAGGCAAGGAACCAGAAAAAGCTAGAAGATTGTACTAGAACAGATCTTTTCCTAGTGTCTTCAGAGGGATGGTCCTGCTGACACTTTTGATTTTGGATGTCTGACCTCTAGAACTTTGAGACAATAAATTTCTGTTGTCTAAGCTACCCAGTTTGTGGTACTTTCTTACAGCAGGCCAAGGAAACTAATACAGTAGGTATGAAGCCTATTTTGTAGATATAAGGTACTCTGTCAGTTAAGAAAGCACATAACTCTTGCTCTTTGAGCAACAGAACCTACTTTACTTCTGTGATAAATTCAGAAGATATCAACATTTGGCACAAAACAGACATATATCTGGGAATGTTAAACATGAACTGAAAAGTTTTCTAGAAATTGAAGATTAAAATATCATTTATCTCTAATTAAAACTTAAGTAAATATATTCTAAAATTTGCCTAGCTGTAGAGAAAAGTAAACTCTTGTTCACTGTTTCTGGGAATAGACTGGTATAGCCACTATGGAAAATAGTATGGAAGTTTCTAAAGAAATTAAAAATAGAACTAACATATGACCCAGAAATCCCTCTTCTGGGCATATACTCAAATGACATGAAATCATCACCTCATAAAGATTAACTGCACTCCCATGTTCACTGAAGAATTATTCACAATAGCCAAGATAAGGAAACAACCTAAGTGTCCATCAATGGATGAATGGATAAAGATACTGTAGAAACTAGGGTACATATATACCATGGGATATTATTTAGTCCTAAAAAAAAGAACAAGATCTTGTCATTTGCCACAACATGGATGAGCCTGGAGGACATTATGCTAGGAGAAATAAGCTAGACAAAGAAAGAAAAATATTACATAATCTCATTTATATGTGAAATCTTAAAAAAAAAATCAGAGACAGCAATAGAGAACAAAACAGTGGCTGGGGGATAAGATATTGAGAGATGTAGGTCAGAGGATATAAAGTAGCAGATACGTAGGATGAACAAGTCTAGATATCAAATGTACAATATGAGAACTATAGGTTATAAAATTATACTATAAATGGGATTCATGCTAAATGAGTAAGATTTTAGCTGCTCTTGCCACAAAAAAAAAGGGTAACTGTGGAAATGATGGATATACTAATTTGCTTTACTATAATATTTTTACTATTTTTAGGTTGTTCCATAACATCATGCTATATACCTTAAATATACACAATAAAATTTATTTAAATAAATAAATTTGTCCAGTAACATCTTTTTAATTAGGTAATTTCCTTCAATCTAATTAAATCTGTATTTTTTCTTTACCCATTAAAAATTACTGAGGCTGGGTGCAGTGGCTCATGCCTCTAATCCCAGTGCTTTGGGAAGCCAAGGTGGGAGGACTGCTTGAGGCCAGGAGTTCTAGACAAGCCTGGGCAACATATCGAGACCCCTCTCTTTACAAAAAAATAAGAAAAATTAGTGCACACCTGTATCCAGTGGGGATGACAGAGCAAGACTGTCTTAAAAAAAAAAATTACTGGTTTGGGCAAATGATCAAGTTTTTTTTCCTTACCTATTTGTTGAAAAATAAAAGATTTAACTTAAATATCAATAATTTACAGTCTATTTTTTTTTTTTAAATTGTGATAAGCTCTTGCTCTGTCACCCAGGCTAGAGTGTAGTGGCATGATCACAGCTCACTACAGACTCTCACTCTAGGGTTCAAGCAATCTTCTTGCCTCAGCCTGTGAGTAGCTGGGACTACAAGAGCAAACTACTACACGCGGTTAACTTTTTATTATTTTTTTGTATACACAGGGTCTTGCTATGTTGCCCAGGCTGGTATCAAACTCCTAGATTCAAGCAATCCTCCCACCTAAGCCTCCCAAAGTCCCTGTCCTACAGTCATTTTTGAAGTTCATCTTCTATTGAAGCTAATGGCTTATTGTTCCACTTCTATCTAGCTATTTTCAAGCTGCTTAAACAGCACTTGTAATGATTAGCCCACTATTACTTACTTTCCAAGTCCTGAGTTCAGCATTTTGTTTTTGAGATGAATATAAAAGCACCTAAAGGTCAAGGAAAATGTTCTTCCTGTGATAAGCAACCTGAAAATAAAAAGAAAATTAAGGATATAGGCCTCGCTGGTGGTAAATACATTAGTGTACAAAATTATTCAAATAAACCAAGCCATTCCAAAAAAACATTACTATCATAAGCTATTCAAAAGGAACAATAAGAAAGCAATTACTCTCTACATGCACTGGCATCATTTTTAAAAGATGTCAGAACTCTTGAAGCAGTGGTTCTCAAGTTTTTATGAAAGGAACACTGTTCCCTTTGAGAATCTGCTGATATTATGGACCCTCTTCTTCCTGCAAAAATGTATAATTATGTATAAAATTCCCAGTAGTTTATAGTCCCCTACTAAGGACTTTTCCTTTAGTGTCCATGAGCACTTCCCCTGTAAGGCAGGGAGCAATAATGTTCCATTCCTTTCCTCTGGCCTGTATCTTTTTTTTTTTTCCTATGAGACAGAGTCTTACTCTCTTGCCTGGGCTAGAGTGCCGGGGTGTCAGCCTAGCTCACAGCAACCTCAAACTCCTGGGCTCAAGCGATCCTT
>NW_012148618.1:12419557-12422520 GCF_000956105.1 Propithecus coquereli | reverse complement strand
AAAAAAAAAAAAAAATTGTACACTGGACTCCTTTAGTTCTGGATCAGAAAACAAAACCAGTGAGTTCTACAGAGATCTTGTGTCAGCAGAAATGAATGCGCCATTAGGACATTCTAAGGACTCGGACAAAACTGCTTACTCAGTTTTCTCATAAAAGTTTGGGAGGTGGGAGTGAGAGCGAATGGATATAGTAAAGATTGCAAGAGGACGTCCGCTATACACATACTTCAATGAATATCCCAAGGGGAACCTGTTATACTAAATCTCAAGGTCAAAGGGGTGGGGACACAAAGTACTCAGGGCCGCAACAGGCCTCCATTGATACTAGAACCTCAGGGCAAAAAAGAGGGGGCACTAAGTCGTGAGGCCAAGAGTATAAATAAATGAATAAAACAAAGATATTCTTCAAAACATAAAGCGATGGCCGACGCACCGGCTCCCAAATAGAGCCCTGCGTGGGTGCAGTCCCTAAGGAACAAGCAGAAAGCACAAAGGCAGCCAAAGGCACTGCACTGGAAAGGGCCGTGGAGGGTCGAGGATGGAGTGGGCTGTGCTACACGCCCAGAAGGCGGGTGCGAGCCACCCTGCCGCCGAGGGCTGAAACCCCCGTCGGGGCAAGGCCCCGGCCGGCTGCCAGCAGGCTTCCGCACGCTCCCGTCCCCGGCTGGGATGGACTGCGCTACCTCCTCACCGCCTGTTCATCCTTCCGTCGCCGGCCTTCTCGGCTCACCTCCCACGGTCCGCCAGATGCACTCGGCCTCCCGGGGGCCGACCCGCCCCCGGCCCAAAGGCCAGTCAGTAGCGGTACGCCTCACTCCGCCATCTTCGCTCCTTCTCAAGTCCGCCAACCCTGCGGCGAGTCGTTTCCGCAAGCCCCGCCCCCGCCGCCGCTGCTGAGTACTGATTTGACATCAGCTTGCTCGCGCGCGCTGTCCTTCCATCGTAGGTTGGTTGGAATGCACGTCGATCAATAGCGCTCGCTCCACTTGATTCCTTTTCTGTCGGATTGGGTCCTAGGTTTGAGGTAATAGTGGAAAAAAGCTTTTGTAAGTCATTTATTAAGAATGTAAAATTATTTCCGCGAAGAAACAAGTGTCACATGGTGGTAAGATAACCTAGCTGGGCCGCATGACTATTTTAAGCCATTATTCGGTTAAATTGTTGGACAGATAATTTCATTCTCAGGGCAGAGAGCGAGAGTCCTGGGCGTCACATAACACCCAGGCAAACAATTTAATGGTTCCAGTTTGTCTCTGACTTTGTTTGATCTATTCAGAGTCTTAAAGGGTCTGAACGTTGGCCTGCATTTTATAGCTCTGGTTAGTACACGAGAGCAGGGGTCGTCACTCTTGAGGGCCCTCCTGCCAAAGGAAAAACTGTTACAATCGGCAGTTTTGTTTCCTACACCCAACGGTAGGACTCACATCCTTTCTTTAGCGATTGATCCAGAAGCAGGGAGGGTAACAGGGTGGCGCCTCTTCTGGGAGCAGGGCCCCTGGTCCACAGTGCTTCCCAAACACCATCAGGGCTGTCATCTGGGTTGCTTGTTAGAAACACAAATTCCTAAGGCTGCACTTCCCCAAGACCCAAAACCCTGTCTTCCGATGAGGCTGAGGAATCTTATTTTTACAGAAGCTTATGATAAAGGGTATCTATGGAAAAACCTACAGCTCACATTATACTTAATGGTAAGACTTCATACTTTCCCTTTAAGATCAGGAACAAGGCAAGACACTGGCTCCACCACTTCTAATTCAACATTGTACTGGAGGGTGTAGCCAGTGAAAAAAATCAAATGGCATCGAGATTGGAAGAAATAAAACTGCCTTTATTTGCAGATACCATGATCTTCTGTAGAAAATCATAAAGAATTAACAAAAACAATAGCTACCAGAACTAGTAAGTATAACAAGGTCCCAGGATGCAAGATCAGTATAAAAAATCAATTGTATTTCTGTATACTGCAACAAAAAAATCAAAAATGAAGTTAAGAAAACAATTCCATTCACAATAATATTCAAAAAGAAACTTAGGAAAAAAATTAACAAAACAAGTCCAAGATTTATACACTGAAAACTACAAAGCATTGCTGAGAGAAATGAAGACCTAAATAAATGGAGAGACTTAACAGACTTTCATTTGGTTAGACTCAACAGATTAAATGCAATCCCTAACAAAATGCCAGCACTCTTTTTTTAGAAACTGGCAAGCTGATCCTAAAATGAATGTGGAAATCCAAAGGGCCTAGGATAGGTAAGACAATTTTGAAAAAGACCAAAGTTGGAGAAATTCACTGATTTTTTTTTTTTTTTTTTTTGGAGATAAGATCTCACTCTGTCACTCAGGCTAGAATGCAGTGGCATCATGTATTAATAGCTCACTGCAGCCTCAAGCTCCTGGGCTCAAGGGATCCTCATGCCTCAGCCTACCAGATAACTGGGCTGACAAGCACACCGTTGGTGGCCAATTGTTTTGTTTTTTGTAGAGATGAGGGTTTCATTATGTTGCTCAGGCTGGTCTTTTTTTTCCTTCCCTAACTGTACACAGTGTGATTGCATTTTTTAAAAACTCCAGCCAGAGCCAGGTGTGATGGCATGTGACACTAGTCCCTGCTAGTTAGGGGAGGAGGCTGAGGTAGGAGGATCACTTAAGCCCAGGAGTTTGAGGCTGCAGTGAACTGTGATCTGATGCCACTGCACTCCAGCCTGGGCGACAGAGGGAGACCACATGTCGTGGGGTGAAAAAAAAGAGTCGAGGAAAGTTTTAACAAGCTCTCTAGATTAAAAAAATGAAAACAAAAACAAAAAACAGGCCAGGCGCGGTGGCTCACGCCTGTAATCCTAGCACTCTGGGAGGCCGAGGTGGGTGGATTGTTTGAGCTCAGGAGTTCGAAACCAGCCTGAGCAAGAGTGAGACCCCGTCTCTACTAAAAATAGAAAGAAATTAATCGGACAACTAAAAAT
>NW_012148618.1:12407681-12419237 GCF_000956105.1 Propithecus coquereli | reverse complement strand
ATCAAGACAGTATAGTATGGTCATAAGGATAGGCATATACATCAATGGAACAGAATTGAGAGTCAGAAATAAACTCTTACATTTATGGTCAATTTTCAACCAAGATCATTCATTAGGGAAATAGTCTCTTCAATGCAGGATATTGGCAGGGGCAATTGATATTTAGCTCAGGTTATTAAAATATATCCACACTTGCTTAGGAGTAGCCAGTGTCCCAAACCCTTCCATGCTTCACATACTCAGGACCCTCCCAGACTTACTGTCTATCTTGCTGCCCCACAGAAGACCTCCAAGACCCTGCTCCAGCCCCACATTCTGATTGGTCATTGTAGCACTAGTTGTAAAATATTTTGAAAATCACTCCCAGATACAAGTGTTTTTCTTCCTGGCACACAAGCAACTAGGGAAGAACCAAAAACAAAGCCATAAAATAGTGTTAACTGGGATACAGACTGTTTCATTCATTTCCTCTTCCTTAGCAACCTCTTTCCTGTTTAAAAATTCTGCATGTATAGCGATGTGTGTTCCTGTAAAGAAAACAAAATCAAACTTGCATATAAGTTCCCATTTTTGTAAAATACTGTTATATCTACTAGAAAAGCTTGCTATTTAAAGAAATGATATTCTATATTAAACTACCTGATTCTGTCCTCTAGAAATATAGCAGAGGGCCTTTCAAGGACAGGTACTTAGCTACCTGAATATATCTATCATATCTTTACCGTATCTATCATCCTTCTTTTCTTTTCTCTGGGTTAAAATCCTGGTTCCTGCAATTGTCTAAAACAATAAGTTGCCCTTAAACTCCTCACCATTTTGATCCTTGAGAACACATCATTTTTATCAATGTCCTTCCATTTTTTTTTTTTTTGGAGAAAGAATCTCACTCTGTTGCCCGGGTTAGAGTGCCGTGGCATCAGCAACCTCAAACTCCTGGGCTTAAGCCCTTCTGCCCCAGCCTCCTGAGTAGCTGGGACTATAGGCATGCACCACCACGGCTGGCTAATTTTTTCTATATATATTTTTAGTTGTCCAGCTAATTTTCTTTCTACTTTTAGTAGACACGGGGTCTTGCTCTTGCTCAGGCTGGTCTTGAACTCCTGACCTCAAGCGATCCTCCCACCTTTGAGCCACCACGCCCGGCCTGTTTGTTTTTTTGTTTTTTTTTTAAGAGGCTTAGAGACACGATCTCACTCTTGCCCTGGCTGGTCCTGGCCTCAACAAATAAATCTACTACCTCGGCCTCGCAAGTCCAATTGCTGGGCAGGTGTGAGCCACCCTGCCCAGTGCTTTTTCTACATTTCAAGGAGCCAAGAAGTCAAGGACGGAAATTGAATCTTACCTGGAATGAAAGGGAAGTGGCGGAGGCTAACAAAACTGTGCCTAGGGGCAGACAGTGCTGGTCCCTAGATGAATGTTTCCATTTCAAATGTCCAGGAAGCAGCAGAGTAGACCTGCAGCTGATATTGTAGACATAAATTTGAGTGAGGGAGGTACTGTTTGTGATCTCAAACCTGCACGGGGCTGAGTTATGTAAAATTCTTATAAAACACACAGACACTAGCACTCTGGGAGGCTGAGGTGGGCGGATCGTTTGAGCTCAGGAGTTCGAGACCAGCCTGAGCAAGAGTGAGACCTCCGTCTCTACTAAAATTAGAAAGAAATTTGCTGGACAACTAAAAATATACAGAAAAAATTAGCCAGGCATGGTGGTGCATGCCTGTAGTCCCAGCTACTTGGGAGGCTGAGGCAGAAGGATTGCTTGAGCCCATGAGTTTGAGGTTGCTGTGAGCTAGGCTGATGCCACAGCACTCACTCTAGCCCGGGCAACAAAGTAAGACTCTGTCTCAAAAAAAAAAAAAAAAAAAAACACAGACAAAATCAAGTTATTTTGTTTTAACCACAAGTATTTATTGATGGATCGATGATACAATTTTAATGGAACAATAAGGCACAACTGTGGATTAAAACAGTTTGCTGTACAGCCAAAAGGGAGAAAAGCCATAATCTTAGGAACTTTAAATATGTAAATCAAGGAGCCTCTGAAGTACCTCTCTAACAGATCAGTATCAGACAATTCTTCCCTTTTATCCAATTCCTATATTCCATCACTTGATCACAAAGTCAGACTGATACTTCATAAAAAATTCCTCGTTTGTTTACACTTGAGCCATCCAGCTTGGCCACTCTCCTGTTTCCCCTTTCCCCATCCCTTTGCAGTGAGTGATATTTTTTAGCAATTCCCTTCCTGAAGAATTGTGTACACATCTTAGCCTTCCAAAGCAAGGAAACAAGCAAGCAAGCAGGCAATGAATCAGAGAAAGTCAGCCAAGAGCAGATACATGGATGAATTGACTCATACAGATATACATTAGGATGTCAATAGCCTGATTCATTGAAGCTTAACCTAAGCTGACTTTGGCAGAGAAGTTGCTGTGGCTTGCACAAAGACCTGTAATGCCACCTTAGGTTGTGGCACCAGTGCCAGACCCCTAAGGGATTAGCAGTGGTCTACATGAAGAACTAAGAAGCTCACACAACCAGGCAGCTAATGATACAATATACATTCAGTGCTTTGGACCTGCATTAGGAGCTGACTATGGCTTCCATCATTAACATCTGCCAAGTGTAAAATTCATAAAGAATTTGTATAAAACTTCAAGACACTGAAGACAATCTTTAAATCTTTTGGACTGGAATAAATCAGGCACTTCCGTAACACTAATCTTTCTACTTAGAAACGTGAAGTGGAAAGCATTCCAGTGCACATAACACTGAGGCATAAATCATGCTGCACAGGTGTGAATTCAGGACGCTTTAGGGGATGCCCAGCCTCCTTGTTCAACAAGCCATGAGAAAGCCCCCAAGCATATTGTCAGAGCAGCCATTCTGGTGGTAACAGTGTCCCAAAACTAAGCAAACTTGCAGGCATATGGCTCTTTTTTGAATAATCAACACTGCACTAACAGAGTCACATAAGTACGTAAATTGAGAATCAGAAGCCAGAGGTAGAGAGCCCTGGGCAAGACTTGGCTCTACACCTCTCACCAAGGCCACCTTTCAAGAAGGACATCTTCACCTAGCAGCTCTCTGATGACAGAACAGAGTGCAAGGGACAAAGAGATGGTCTCGTTCTTCAGAGAGAAATGTTGGTTACCGAAAAGCTCCTGGAGAGGCAAAATCCCCAGATACTCATTGAAGTGTGAAGGTGATAAAAACTGCCAGACCACCGAACTATCCTGCCAAGTCAGAAATGTATTTAACAGGCATAGCTTGGGGTGCCAAGTAGAACAGAGGAGATTTTGAGACTCAATAAAAAGTAGGGAGACTGCAAGACTAAGTGAATGGTTTGTGGGATGACAGAGAAGCAGGAAGCAAAGAACATATAAAAAGGATGAAAAGTACGCCAAAGCCTCACCAGAGGGAAGGCAGCATGGCTACAGTCTACATCTGGTGAAAGAGCTTTGCTGGCTTTTTCTTGGCATTATTCCCTCTCACTTTCTCAGACTGGATGTATGTGTAGCATATATTAGCAGAACAGGGGAAGATGACATTTATGAATGGAGAACTGATGAATGGACAATGAACAGAAATAGACTGGGTGTACCATTCTGTAATGCCCTGTTTATATACCAAAGGCAGGTTTGTGTTGACAGAACATATTCGGGGTTGTCATGCAACAGCAGTAGTACTTTGGGATAAGGGGAATAACAGGGTGGAGGTGGGGCTGGTGGATGGGAGGACTCTCAAGTTCCAGTTCTTAAATACTAGAAAGCAATGAACAGTTTGGTTTCCATCCCTTAGTGAAGAAATCGGATGCTCATTTTCTGCTCTACATCCACCTTCTCCAAAACCTGGAGGAAAAAAACAATTACAGTTATGAAGGTTGCAACAGTCCCCAGCTCTTATCTAAATAATTGTTCTCCCCCCATCTTCTGCAGTAGAATTTAACTTTTTCAAACAAAGAGGTGATTGACCAACCTTAACAAATTCTGTGAAAGATATGGCACTGTCCCCATCCTGATCAGCCTCCTGAATGGTCCTGTCTGCGATGCTGCCCAGCTGTTCATCTGAGATATTCACTCCAACCATCATGCGTAGCACCTGCAGGAACAAGAGCCAGGAATTACAATACAAGGGACTTGGAAGTCAGCACAACTCTTACTAGGATTAAAGATAAATCCAGCACACCCCACTTTTTCTGTGATGCCCTCAAATATAATCATGCTTTGCACAATGTTTGGTCAATGACAGACTGTGTATACAATGGTGGTCTCATAAGATTTTAACACTGTAGTTTTATTGTACCATTTCCATGTTTAGGTATGTTTAGATATTAGATACACAAATACTTACTGTGGTGTTAAAATTGCCTAGAGTAGTCAGTACAGTAACATGTACAGTTTTATAGACTAGGAGCAATAGGCTACACTACATAGCCTAAGTGTATAATAAGCTATACCACATAGGTTTGTCAAGTACCCTCTACGACTGCAGTCCCCAACCCCTGGGCCAGAGATTGGTATCAGGCCAAACAGTATGAACCGGGCCAAACAGCAGGAGGTGAGCAGCCACAAGTGAGCAAAGCTTCATCTGTGTTGACAGCCACTCTCCACTGCTCACATCACCACATAAGCTCTGCCTCCTGTCAGATCAGCAGTGGCATTAGATTCTCATTGGAGCATGAATGCTACTGTAAACTGTGCATGCGAGGGATCTAGGTTGTGTGCTCTTTATGAGAATCTAATGCCTGATGATCTGAGGTGGAGCAGAGGTGGTGATGCTAGTGCTAGGGAGCACCTGCAAATACAGATTATCACTAGCAGAGAGGTTTGACTGCACAATTAACGTAATGCACTTGAAACCATCCACCCTGCCTCAGTCTGTGGGAAAAGTGTCTTCCATGAAACTGGTCCTTGGTGCCAAAAAGGTTGGGGACCACTGCTCTATGATGTTCCTACAATAATGAAATTGCCTAATGACACACTTCTCAGGACCTATCCCTGGCCATGACTGTATAACAGCTGGAAAGCTAAAACCCTTATCTTCTCATCTAGGCCATTCTAAATAATGATGTAAGCAGAACTTTCTGGCAAGGTCACTGGATGAGAAAACAATGCCTCATGAAGGGCGAGTCCTTTGCATTTTGCTCTTCCTCATTCTTCCTGCCCAGAGTACAGATATGTCTGATGGCATAGCAGCCATCCTAGAGCCCTGAGGTGAGTTATGTGTGCTACAGATGCCAGAGCAAGAATATAGAAGCAGCCTGGTTCCTGGACATCATTTAGGCACTGCATCAGCCTGGACAATCTATCTCCAGAATACTTGTTGCGTGAAGCTAACTAGTTCCTCATTCATTTAAGTAAATTTGGTGGGGTTTTCTGGAATTCTACCCAAATGCACTCCTAAAGTATGGCCCAAGAAACATAAGGATCCTTGAAGAGTTAAATGATAATGATAAACCCCCTTCTTAGAAAAGTAACAAGCACATTTAAAGAGTTATGAGAATTGAGTATAGAGAATTTAATACTGTTTCACCAAATTTGTCCCAAACTTTTACCCAAGCCACCCTGCTCTCCCACCGTACCCCGCCCCAGCAATCATCCTAACATCTTCATGATGTCAACATATTTTGAAAACTGCTACCTTAAACAAAATAAGCAACTTTAACCATTTAACCCTTAGACAGTATGAAAAGGCTGACTCTTAGACAATATGAAATGGGGGACAGGGTGCTTTTCATTTTTTAAAAAAAATTTTAATTTCTTTTTCCACTTCAATAAGTTGATCTAGGGGTGCTTTTCTGATTCCTCATATTGCAGTTGGCCACCTCTGTCTTCAAAAAGTCTTAGCTTTTCCACAAGAAGGAAAGGTCCTCTAGCCCAATGGTACACAGGCCTTCCTTTCCCCATTGCTTTACGCCCTTCTCCAATCTCATGAAATAGATTTTTTACAAGTAAATTACAAGCCTGGCGCAGTGGCATGCACTGGCATAGCTCCAGCTACTTGGGAGGCTGAGGCAGGAGGATTGCATGAGCCCAGGAGTTGGAGTCCAGCCTGGGCAACATAGCAAAGCCCTGTCTCTACAAAAAATTAAATTAAATAAATAAATAAAAAGTAAATTATAAGATTTGCAAAAGAGAAAAGAGCTGAAATACCGATTTGTATCAAAACTGGTTATTTTTTTCAGAAACCAACTCTTGAAAATTGGAAGTTGTACATTTTAGGTACAAATGTACGTAAACTGAAGGATTAATAAAAAGAGGCAATGCTAGCAAAGATAATAAATACTCAAGCCATGGCCACGTAATCCCAGCACTTTGGGGGGCTAAAGCAGGAGGATCACTTAAAGCCAGGAGTTTGAGGTTGCAGTGAGCTATGATCACTACACAGCACTCTATCCTGGGCGACAGTGAGAGCCTGTCTCAAAAAAATAAAAAATAAAATAAATAAGATGTACAATGTGATATGGTTTGACATATGTACACACCATGACATCATCATCACAATCAAGATAATGAACATATCCATGACCCTCAAAAGTTCAACCAGGACTTTTTACAAGAATCATATTACAAAAACGTGACTACTCAGCCTTTCCTTAGGATAAACTCATCACAAACTTTTAACATCCACTAAATAGCTAAGAATTCCAAGTTTCCAAATGTTTTAGGAATTGCAGTGTCGAGAAAGATAAACTTTGTTCTTTTCTCTCATTTTGGTAAAATATTCATATCCCCTTCCTGCTAGGATAAAACTAATGGTGACATCTCAACAGTCGATGAGCACATTTGTCCCAAAGTCATTCTTGGCCCCAGGAACACTCTAGCGGAATTACTGGCACTCTGGCCTTATGGTGTCCTTCCCATTCCCTGCCTGAGGCTTTCTTTATCCTAATAATAAAAACAAATCAATCCTTTGCTCCAAAAAATCTTTCTGGCAGCCATATCTGGGCCAGAGGATAAAAACATACAACTACTGCCTCTATCTTTTCTCTTCAGAACTCAGCAGCCTATATGTAGCAACTTTCAATAAAACAAATTCTTCTCACTGAAGAAAGACATTCCCAGCTCAAAAGCAAGGGACACTAACGCTGACCTGCAGACTGTTTAGTTTTTTGCTCATACATAGAAATGTAGGAATACTTTGGATTGGTCCTGAATCTGAACAGAGTAATCTTCAACTTGGAAGACTTCTCAAGACACTAAATAAATTCAGATTTACTTAAGGATGAGTGGAAACCACTTTACTTTTTAGGTATATCTTGAAATGGAGAAATCTCTCATGGAAATTCAGGAATGTGTTAGCCTCCAAGGGTCTTCCAGACCCTAGGCATCTTACGGTCTCTCTTCCAACAAATCAGAACGCTTCATAAAAAGAGAAAGCCAAATGTCCTTTTTCTTATTCTTATCCTAGAATGTTTTTAAAAAATAACCCTTAAGTGGTTCTGTAAGTTAGATCACTTCACGCAAGCCGTATATATATATATATATATATATATATATATAGACACATACACATTTTTAAAAAAGCATCAGTTGCTCCCCTTCTAAACTTATGGAAAGTAAAAGAGGTGGGAGAAAGAGAAGGGCAATGCTAATAGGATGAAATGCCAGTTCTTGCTAGTTGGAGGACCAGGAATTGTCTGCAGGAGCAACAAAGGACAGTGAGCAGTTAGCTGAGGGTACACCAGCACAGCAGTTCTTTAACTCTTATTTCAAGCCTAAGGACAGAATAAATAGCAGCATTTACCTAAGTATCATCAGAATTATGTGGTTGCCAACAAGCTGATTTGGCAATAACTAAACTATTTGATAAACCATGTTGTATATTTTAGCTCTGCCTGTCATTACCTAAAAGACATTTAGTTAGCTTTTAAACAGTAAAGACATCTATCTGTGAAAACTCAGTGAGCCATTTCAAGTTTTCCCTGGTCATCTATGCTGCCTTATATCTAGGATGGGACTCTGCATACAACAGTAATTAAATAAATACTTACTGAAAGAAAGAACAATTCCTGCCCACAAAATAAACAGACAGGGCCCAAACACAAGTTATCCACATACCTGTAACAGCTCATCACGGGAGATCTTGTCATCTTTATCCAAATCATATAGTCGAAAAGCAACTGGTAGGGAAAAACCATAAGTTAGTAGAAATTCTGTAGTATCTTCCCCTTCTCAAGGAACTAAATATGTAAAGGACATTAGACAGAAAACTGATAGCCAATTCATAGATTTTCCAATAGCAATTATGATTACTTGATGAAATACGATCTTTCTTCCAACAAATCGGAGAACTTCATAAAAAGGGAAAGCTGACCAGGCACAGGGGCAACAGAATTCTAATTAATTTTCAACTTACTATAAAAGTCCAGGAGACAAGACTAAAGTATGTAATGGAAAAAATGATGCATAACTTGCACAGCACTTGTTATTATTCTATATCATCCTAAAGTTTGCCATTTCTGTGGCAATCCAAACTTCTTCCTTGATAGAATATCATCCACAGCTTTAGGAGGGGAAATAGGGACCTAGTGTAAAATCATTTCTATTTTTATATCCTAAGTCTTACTTTTTAACACATGGAAGTCCTGTGGCAAAACACTTAATAAAAGACAGTCCTAAGCACTACCTGAAAGAGGCAACACAGAGAAAACTGTTAATCCCTAGCAAAAGTGAGTTAAGCAAGAATCGAAATTTTCCTTCACTAGAATATGGTTTTATGATTCTACATGGAACTCACAAACTAATTATACCTACAAAATAGTAGTAACTAAACTGATCTCTCTATCAATTCTTCTAACACTCATGTAAACAAATATTAACGACATTTTATAGACTCCACAATCCATAAAAGGAAAAATCAATCGAGTCTCATCAAAATTAAAAACATTGCTGGACGCAGTGGCTCACCCCTGTAATCCCAGTACTTTTGGAGGCTAAGGTGGGAGGATTGCTTGAGGCCAAGAGTTTAAGAACAGCCTGAACAACATAGTGAGACCCCATCTCTACCAAAAAAATTTAAAAAATTAGCCAGCGTGTTGGTGCCAGCCATTCGGGAGGCTGAGGCAAAAGAATCACTTGAGCGCAGGAATTCAAGGTTACAGTGAGCTATTATCATGTCACTGCACTTCAGCCTGGGCAACAGAGCAAGATCCTGTCTCTCAAAAAAATAAAATATTTGCTCTGTGAAAGACCCTGTTAAGAAAATGAAAATACAAGCTCTAGACAGGAAGAAAATATTTGCAAACCATATTACCTAACAAAAGACATGTATCTAGAATATGTAAATAACTCTCAAAACCTAACAATAAAAGAAAATGATCCAATCAGAGCACTAGCAAAAGATACGATCAGACATTTCACCAAAAAAGATATACAGATGACAAATAAACATATATGAAGATGTTTGACATCATTCATCATTAGGGAAAAGCAAAATAAAACCACAATTAGCTATTATTGCATACCAATCAGAATCGCTAAAATTAAAAAATAGTGACACCACCAAATGTTGGCAAGGATGAGGAAAAACCAGATCACTTGTACATTGCTGGTGGTAATGTAAAATTATATAACCACTGTGGACAACAGCTTGGCAGCTTCATTCTTTAGGGTTTTTTGGTAATAACTTTATTAAGATATAACCAACATAGCATTAAGTTCAACAGTTTCTTTTTAAACTTTTTTGAGATAAATGGACATTCACATGCAACTGTAAGAAATAATACAGAGATCTAGTGTGCTCTTTATGCATTTTCCCTTAATCATGACATCTTACAAAACTATAGTTTAAATAGCACAGGATAGTTTAAAGCCAGGATACTGACATTGCTATAGCAAAGACACAGAACATTTCCATCACAACGAGGATGCCTCATGTTGCCTTTTATAGCCACAACCACTTCCTCTTCAACCCTACCCCTTTTTTAATATCCCTACCACTAATTTGTTCTCCATTTCCAAATTTTGTCATTTTAAGCATGTTATATACATAGAATCATACAATGTGTAACCTTTTGGGATTGGCTTTTTTTCACCCAGCATAATTCTCTGGAGATTCATTATTGTGTGTATCAACAGTTTTATTCCATAGTAGTATGTATATAAAGCTGCTGTAAATTTTCATGTATGGGTTTTTACGTAAACATAAATCTTCATTTCTCTGGATTAAATGCCCAGGAGTGCAACTGCTAGTAGTAATGTAGTTGCATATTTAGTTTTTAAAGAAACTATCAAACTGTTTCCCAGAGTGACTGTATCATGAATGTTCACAGTAGCTATTCATAATAGCTGAAAACTGGAATCAACCAAAATGTCCCTCAATGTGTAAAAAAACCCAGCTAAAAAAACTGTTGTATATCCATACCATGAAATAAATAAATGTAATAAAGTAGAATGAATTTTGATAACATGCAAGAATTATGCTCAGTAAAATAAAGCCAATCCTCACAAGATTACATACCTTATGATTTCATTTATATAATATTATTAAAATAATAAAATTATGGAGTCGTAATAGGTTAGTGGTTGACAGGGATTAATTGTAAAGGAGTAGTACAAGTGAGCCCTGTGGTTCCGTATCTCAAATGTGGTGGTGGTTACATGAAACTGCCAAAGTGATAGAATTACATACACACACACGTCCCCCCGCCCCGGTTAAATCTGAATAAGCTCTGTAGATTGTACAGAGCTTGTACCAATGTCAATTTCCTGGTTTTAATGGCATATTATAGTTATGCAAGATGTTATTATACCACCAGGATAGTCTGGGTGAAGGATATATGGGACCTACCTACACATTTTTTGCAACTTCCTGTGACTAATTATTTCAAAATAAAAAGTAAAAACAAAACCAAAAACCACAATATTACACTGGGTAGAAAAATCCAGTCATGTGCTTCTCTTTGCATATTACTTCCACAGCATTTGCTGGTGTCCAACAGATTTCAGGAAGACATTTCAGGAAGGTCTTCTTTGGTATTGTTGCATACATGGGACAACAGGTTACAATACCCAAAAGGTATGAATTTGTGTCACACCAAAAAGAGGTTCCCAGTGGTACGATGAAGGGCTCTGTTAGCTTTTTGTTGTTTTTCTTTTCATCATTACTTTTCATTGAAGTTGTAATAAGCAAATATATCAAGTTTTTGGTTGACTAGAAACTCAGAAGCATAATGAATACAAAAAGACCACAGAATCAAACCAAAAAGAATCTTGATGGGCCAAAAAATTTGGACAAATCTAACAAAATGAATGTTATAAGGATATACTAGAGTGCTGCACTTGGGTCCAGCAACACATATGAACAAGATCTAGGGGTAAACCTAAAATGATGCCACTATACACTGTGACTGTCTGCCCTGTATCCCTCTACCCCCACCCCAAAGTAAAGTAATATCAGGACACAGCAATAAAAACAATACCCTAGAATGATAACAGCTGTAATCCCACTCTATGCTAAAGAGAACATATCTTCGAACTGTGTTTCATTTTGGATCCTAGAGATATACTAGAGCACATTTATAAGAAAGCAACTAGAAGTTTGAGGGCA